>NC_090440.1:867626214-867968714 GCF_031143425.1 Pleurodeles waltl | reverse complement strand
GAACCTAGGTAACTAGATTCCTGCAACCTAAGACGAAGAAGGACTGCTGAGCTGAAAAACCTGCAGAGAAGACGGAGACACCAACTGCTTTGGCCCCAGCCCTACCGGCCTGTCTCCCCACTTCAAAAGAACTGCTACAGCGACGCGTTCCACAGGGTCCAGCGACCTCTGAAGCCTCAGAGGACTACCATGCATCTAAAAGGACCAAGAACTCCTAAGGACAGCGGCTCTGCTCCAAAGAAGAAACATCTTTGCAACAAAGAAGCAACTTTTAAAGAACACACGTTTCTCGCCGGAAGCGTGAGACTTTGCACTCTGCACCCGACGCCCCCAGCTCGACTTGTGGAGAAACAACACTACAGGGAGGACTCCCCGGCGACTGCAAGCCCGTGAGTAGCCAGAGTTGACCCCCCCTGAGCCCCCACAGCGACGCCTGCAGAGGGAATCCAGAGGCTCCCCCTGACCGCAACTGCCTGCTTCTAAGAACCCGACGCCTGTTAAGGACACTGCACCCGCAGCCCCCACGACCTGAAGGATCCGACCTCCAGTGCAGGAGTGACCCCCAGGTGGCCCTCTCCCTTGCCCAGGTGGTGGCTACCCAGAGGAGCCGCCCCTTGCCTGCATCGCTGAAGAGACCCCCAGGTCTCCCATTGGACTACATTGCAAACCCGACGCCTGTTTGCACACTGCACCCGGCCGCCCATGCCGCTGAGGGTGTACTTTTTGTGCTGACTTGTGTCCCCCCCAGTGCCCTACAAAACCCCCCTGGTCTGCCCTCCGAAGACGTGGGTACTTACCTGCTGGCAGACTGGAACCGGAGCACCCCCTTCTCCATTGAAGCCTATGTGTTTTGGGCACCACTTTGACCTCTGCACCTGACCGGCCCTGAGCTGCTGGTGTGGTAACTTTGGGGTTGCTCTGAACCCCCAACGGTGGGCTACCTTGGACCCAACTTTGAACCCTGTAGGTGGTTTACTTACCTGCAAAACTAACAAACACTTACCTCCCCCAGGATCTGTTGAAATTTGCACTGTGTCCAGTTTTAAAATAGCTTAGTGCCATTTGTGTGAAAAATTTATATGCTATTTTGCTAATTCAAAGTTCCTAAAGTTCCTAAGTGAAATACCTTTCATTTAAAGTATTGTTTGTAAATATTGAACCTGTGGTTCATAAAATAAACTAAGAAAATATATGTTTCTAAATAAAAACCTATTGGCCTGGAATTGTCTTTGAGTGTGTGTTCCCCATTTATTGCCTGTGTGTGTACAACAAATGCTTAACACTACCCTCTGATAAGCCTACTGCTCGACCACACTACCACAAAATAGAGCATTAGAATTATCTCTTTTTGCCACTATCTTACCTCTAAGGGGAACTCTTGGACTCTGCATGCTATTTCGTACTTTGAAATAGTGCATACAGAGCCAACTTCCTACATGTTGTGTTAACAGATCTGGTCTGTTTGGTAGTTTGATGTGGGGTACTACAGATAGGTCCAACAGTGTGGTGTACCAGGGTTGGCGATATGAGTGTTAGTTTGAGTTTGTTTTGACTCAATTTGTTGACCAGATAAGGAATGAGCTGGAGAGGGGGAAAAGCGTAAGCAAATATCCCTGACCAGCTAATCCATAGAGCATTGCCCTTGGACTGAGGGTGTGGGTATCTGGACGCGAAGTTTTGGCATTTTGCGTTTTTTTTTATTGCAAACAGATCTATGTTTGGTGTCTCCCAGCAGTGGAAGTGATCTTGTAGAATCTGGGGATGTATTTCCCACTCGTGAGTTTGCTGGTGATCTCGACTGAGATTGTCGGCTAACTGATTGTGAATGCCTGGTATATATTGTGCTATGAGGCGAATGTTGTTGTGAATTGACCAATGCCAAATTTTTTGTGCGAAGAGACACAGCTGTGACGAGTGCCCCCCCCGTTTGTTTAGATAAGACATTGTTGTCATATTGTCTGTTTTGACAAGAATGTGTTTGTGGGCTAGAAGGGGTTGAAAGGCTTTTAGTGCTAAAAAGACTGCTAACAGTTCTAAGTGATTTATGTGAAGTTGTTTTTGCTGACTGTCCCATTGACCTTGTATGCTGTGATTGTTGAGGTGTGCTCCCCACCCAATCATGGAGGCGTCTGTTGTGATAATGGCGTGAGGCACTGGGTCTTGAAAAGGCCGCCCTCCACCATTGAAGCGAAGAGTGTGTTTGGTGGTCTATCAACACTAGATCTTGGAGTTGACCCTGTGCCTGCGTCCATTGTTTTGCTAGGCACTGTTGTAGGGGCCGCATGTGTAGCCTTGCGTTTGGGACAATAGCTATGCACGAGGACATCATGCCTAGTAGTTTCATCACAAACCTGACCGTGTAGTGTTGGTTTGGTTGCATGCCTGATCTTATATATTATTTAACGACTGAACTCTTTGTGGACTTGGCGTGGCAATTGCTCTTTGTGTGTTGAGTTTTGCTCCCAAAAATTGTTCTATTTGGGATGGTTGTAAATGTGATTTTTGGTAATTTATAGAAAACCCTAGTTTGTGTAGAGTATCTATTACGTATTGCGTGTGAACGTGAAATTGTCGTTGAGTGTTGGCTTTTATTAGCCAATCGTCTAGATATGGGAATACATGCATGTGATGTCTCCTTATATGAGCTGCTACTACAGCTAGGCATTTTGTAATACCCTGGGGGCTGTTATTCCGAACGGCAAAACACCTTGAATTGGTAATGTTTGCCTTGTATTACAAACCTGAGGTATTTCCTGTGAGATGGAAGGATGGATATGTGAAAATACACATCCTTGAGATCCAGTGTTGCCATGTATTCCCCATGTTTTAGTAAGGGGACTACATCCTGAAGTGTTACCATGTGGAAATGATCTGATTTGATGAAGAGATTCAGTGTTCTGAGATCTAAGATAGGCCTTAACGTTTTGTCTTTTTTCGGGATAAGGAAATACAGGGAGTAAACACCTGTTCCTTTCTGGTGATAGGGTACTAGCTCTATGGCTTCTTTTGATAGCAGTGCTTGGACCTCTATTTGTAATAGGTCTAAGTGTTGTACAGACATTTTGTGCAGTCTTGGGGGAACATCTGGAGGGAATGTTGTGAACTCTATGCAGTAACCATGTAGGGTAATTGATAGGACCCATGTGTCTGTGGTAATGTGTGTCCAATTGTGGTAGTATTTGGTTAATCTCCCCCCCACCGGTGATATGTGTTGGGGAAGTGTGACATTGAAGTCACTGCTTGCTAGGGCTTGGCTTGGCAGGCTGGAATTTCCCTCTTCCTCTTGGGAACTGTCCTCTGTAGGAACCACAAACCCCCCCTCTCTGGTACTGAGACTGGTAGGTGGGTTTTGTTTGGGAGGTGGATGGTTCTGATGGTTGTTGTCTAAACCCTCCCCTAAACTGTGGTTTACTAAATGTTCCTCTGTATTGGGAGGAGTAGAGCGTGCCCATGGCTTTGGCCGTGTCCGTGTCTTTTTTCATTTTTTCTATTGCGGTATCCACTTCTGGTCTGAATAGTTGATGTTGATTAAATGGCATATTCAATACCGCCTGTTGTATTTCTGGTTTAAACCCAGAACTTTGCAGCCATGCATGCCTTCTAATTGTTACTGCTGTATTGACAGTCCGTGCTGCTGTATCAGCAGAGTCCAGAGCAGACCGGATTTGGTTGTTTGATATGGCCTGTCCTTCTTCGACCACTTGTTGGGCACGTTTTTGGTGTTCTTTGGGCAAGTGCTGTATGTCTTTCTGGATGTCTTGCATCTCGTCCCAATGCGCCCTGTCGTAGTGGGCAAGTAGGGCTTGTGAGTTGGCAATGCGCCACTGATTGGCTGCTTGCGATGCCACTCTTTTCCCTGCTGCGTAGAATTTTCGACTGTCCTTATCAGGGGGTGGCGCATGCACTGATGATTGTGAATTTGCCCGTTTCCTTGCAGCCCCCACAACCACTGAGTCCGGAGGGAGCTGTTGAGTAATAAACACTGGGTCTGACGGGGGCGGTTTATATTTCTTTTTGACCCTTGGCGTGATGGCTCTCCCTTTAACAGGTTCTTGGAAGACCTGTTGTGCGTGTTTAAGCATGCCCGGTAACATTGGGAAATTTTGGTACGATGCATGCGTGGATGCCAGAGTGTTAAACAGGAAGTCATCCTCCACCGGTTCAGAGTGCATTGTTACGTTGTGGAATGTTGCTCCTCTGGCCAGTATCTGTGTGTAGGACGTACTGTCCTCTAGCGGTGATGGTTTTGTTGGATAACACTCTGGGCTGTTGTCCGATATAGGTGGGTCGTATAGATCCCAGGGGTCCGCATCGTCTTGAGTCATCCCAGTATGTGTGGGTGACTGTGCCATTGGTGTACACACTGGTGACAACTGTGGTGATTGGAGTGGGGATGTTTGTGGTGAGAAATGTGGGGGTGGTGATCTTTCTCTAACCACTTTGGCTTTTAGTTGCATCTCAGTCTCATGAAAAGCCAGTTTTCTTTTTGACTTGAGTGGAGGGATGGTTTGTATCTTCCCTGTGTCTTTCTGGATTTCTAACCTTTGCTGAGTTTGGTCATGCTCTTCTAAATCCAGTTCCTGCTCAAATCTGTGCCTTTCTTTGAGCTGCAGAGAGAGCCCTTGCTCTTCAGTGTAGGAAGACCGTTTCGGCTCCGAAGCCGTTTTTTTCGGTACCGAAATTCCCATCAAAATTGTCTTTTTCGGTTCCAATAAGCTCTTTCGAGGCTTGCTCGACTCGATGCCGACTTTTTTCAGTGCCGGTTTCTCGACCTGAGTCGGAAGTCTTCGGCAAAATCTTGGCCTTTTTCGGTGGCGATGTTACTTGGTCACCTTCTTTTCTGTGGGTGGAGCCATGGCCTTCAGGCAGTGGCGTCCCCGTGGCCTTTAGTTTTTTGGATTGACCTTGGGTGTGGGACGGGGCAGGTGTACTCACTTTTTGCGCCGCCGAAGGTCGACCACCGTCGGATTCATCCGAGTCCGATCCTTGGATGGATATCGGCATCTCTTCTTCTTAGACGTCGAGATGTTGTTTCGGCTTCGACGCCATCTGTAGTCGTCTTGCGCGTCGATCCCTTAAAGCCTTCTTGGACCGAAACGCTCGGCAGGCCTCACAAGTATCCTCTCTGTGTTCGGGTGATAAACACAGGTTACAGACCTGATGCTGGTTTGTATAAGGATACTTGGCGTGACACTTGGGACAGAAACGGAAGGGGGTCCGGTCCATTAGTCTTCGACTACGGGTGTGGTCGGGCCGACCAGGCCTCGGTGAAGTGCGGAAGCCCCGAAGGGCCGCCGAAGCGGTCTTGTTGTCGGTGCCGATGTGATGAAACTAAAACGGACCCGAACGTAAACAATACCGATGAATTTCGATGATTTTCTAAGTTTCCCGATTCGAATTACGTAGCGAAGAGGAACAAGTCCGAACCCGATTGCGGAAATAAATCAATCTAAGATGGAGTCGACGCGCATGCACAATGGAGCCGAAAAGGAGGAGTCACTCGGTCCCGTGACTCGAAAAGACTTCTTCGAAGAAAAACTTGTAACACTCCGAGCCCAACACTAGATGGCAGGAACAGTGCACAGCATGCGTATCTGCAGCTACACATGCCATCGAATATATATATATATATACACACACACACACACACACACATATACACACACACACACATCCATTTTGTGAGCCCAGCATTTTTCCCTGTGCCCTAATACAGCCCAGTGATCAAGGATTCCTAAAAGACCTAGGTAAGGAGCCCCAGACTTTTCTGGGAAATCTTATTATTTTTTTAAAAGTGTTTTTACTGCTACCAGTGCCTGTTTACTGTAGACTCTCTGTGTTTCAGGCAGCTTGGCCTTTTAAAGTGCTGTTTTTTAGCCGTGACCGTTTGCAATTTAGTTTGTGGCACAAGACTGCATAAGCACCCCCCTCTGTTCTAAGTAAAAAGGCTACATACATCTTGCAGAGTGTGTTTAGGAGACTGCTTAATCTTGTTTCTGTGATTTAAATTGTGTTTAGAAACGGTCTGCATCCCCTGTTTTTGCCTTTAAAAAAGCCACATTTAAGCGTGCGCTAAAAGCAGTATTTCAGTGTTTCTTTTACAATCTCTCCCTTACCTGGAAAGTAGACTCTGCTTGCTTAGAAGTGTGGATTCAGCCTGCCTGTATCCAAGGAGATACTAAATAGAGCAGCAGCTGCCTGCTCACTTCCCACAGGGACTGGGTTTCAGTTAACCTGGCCCTTATATAGATATTTATTGGTTGTTGCATATGGTATTGTAATAGGTTGTTGGGGGCTGGTCTTTCTATTGACTTGGGGATTTGAGTTGGGCTTGTGATTGGTAGTAGGGCTGAGATTCTGATTGGCTCCTGGTTTTAGGGCTGGGCTTGAGATTGGTAGTAGGGATGAGAATCTGATTGGTTCCTGGTTCTAGGGTTGTGATTGGTCGCCAGGATTAGGGGTATGATTGGTGAATAGGGTTGGGTCTCCCATTGGTTGTTTGAATTAGGGTTACAGATCTTATTGGTTAGGGTTAGGCCAGTAGGGCTATTTAAGCCTAGGGCTCAGGGCGTCTCAGCCCTGGCATCGAGGCTAAGGGCGGAGAGGACAAGGGCAGCTGCCTGTTTGGGTGGAGAGGACAAGGGCAGCTGCCTGTTTGGGCGAAGAGGAAAAGGGCAGCTGCCTGTTTGGGCGAAGAGGAAAAGGGCAGCTGCCTGTTTGGGCGAAGAGGAAAAGGGCAGCTGCCTGTTTGGGCGAAGAGGAAAAGGGCAGCTGCCTGTTTGGGTCTATTCAGGACTGGTAGAGCCTAGGCCAGAAATGCTGCCCAATTTTCCATTTTTCCAGAAAGGAACTTACTCCCTACACATCCATCGACATGCAAACACATTATCTGCAAAGACATCCAACTCTTGTATCACAAACTGACCTTATACAGATTGCAATGTCCCATCATCCAACACGATACCCCATAAACAACACCTATACACATATCCACCACAACTACAATAGTAGCAAACACTAATCTTTCCACTCCCATTAACACAACCTACCATCAGCCACACAACACAAAATCACACTATACATTACTTTCAGCCTTCCAGATACACACTCCCTGTACATACAAACCAACAACACCATCCTCTATTTGCTCCACACAGACCACCTTTCATCATGACATTCCTAAACCCAGCCTTCCAACACACCATCTACAAACACCCTTCCCCTCTCTTCACCAATTACACTCAACCATACAATGCTCACACTCCATTCCTCCACACATTACCTCTTCCAGTCATCACAACTAACACAAACTCCCTGACACACATACATCCCCTGTAAGGAAATGGCTCCCTGTTGCAATTACCCCCCACTTTTTGCCTGATACTGATGCTGACTTGACTGAGAAGTGTGCTGGGACCCTGCTAACCAGGCCCCAGCACCAGTGTTCTTTCACCTAAAATGTACCATTGTCTCCACAATTGGCACAACCCTGGCACCCAGGTAAGTCCCTTGTAACTGGTACCCCTGGTACCAAGGGCCCTGATGCCAGGGAAGGTCTCCAAGGGCTGCAGCATGTCTTATGCCACCCTTGGGACCCCTCACTCAGCACAGACACACTGCTTGCCAGCTTGTGTGTGCTGGTGGGGAGAAAATGACTAAGTCGACATGGCACTCCCCTCAGGGTACCATGCCAACCTCACACTGCCTATGACATAGGTAAGTCACCCCTCTAACAGGCCTTACAGCCCTAAGGCAGGGTGCACTATACCACAGGTGAGGGCATAGGTGCATGAGCACTATGCCCCTACTGTGTCTAAGCAAAACCTTAGACATTGTAAGTGCAGGGTAGCCATAAGAGTATATGGTCTGGGAGTCTGTCAAAAACGAACTCCACAGCTCCATAATGGCTACAGTGAATACTGGGAAGTTTGGTATCAAACTTCTCAGAATAATAAACTCACACTGATGCCAGTGTTGGATTTATTAAAAAATGCACACAGAGGGCATCTTAGAGATGCCCCCTGTATTTTACCCAATTGTTCAGTGCAGGACTGACTGGTCTGTGCCAGCCTGCTGCTGAGAGATGCGTTTCTGACCCCATGTGGTGAGAGCCTTTGTGCTCTCTGAGGACAGAAACAAAAGCCTGCTCTGGGTGGAGGTGCTTTACACCTCCCTCCTGCAGGAACTGTAACACCTAGCAGTGAGCCTCAAAGGCTCAGGCTTCGTGTTACAATGCCCCAGGGCACTCCAGACAGTGGAGATGCCCGCCCCCTGGACCCAGCCCCCACTTTTGGCGGCAAGTCCAGGGGAGATAATGAGAAAAACAAGGAGGAGTCACCCACCAGTCAGGACAGCCCCTAAGGTGTCCTGGGCTGAGGTGACCCCTGCCTTTAGAAATCCTCCATCTTGATTTTGGAGGATTCCCCCAATAGGAATAGGGATGTGCCCCCCCTCCCCTCAAGGAGGAGGCACAAAGAGGGTGTAGCCACCCTCAAGGACAGTAGCCATTGGCTACTGCCCTCCCCGACCTAAACACACCTCTAAATTCAGTATTTAGGGGCTTCCCAGAACCTAGGAAATGAGATTCCTGCAACCTAAGACGAAGAAGGACTGCTGACCTGAAAGCCCTGCAGAGAAGACAGAGACACCAACTGCTTTGGCCCCAGCTCTACCGGCCTGTCTCCCCACTTCAAGAAAAAAACTGCAACAGCGACGCGTTCAACAGGGTCCAGCGACCTCTGAAGCCTCAGAGGACTACCCTGCATCTAAAAGGACCAAGAACTCCCGAGGACAGTGGCTCTGCTCCCAAGAAGAAACATCTTTGCAACAAAGAAGCAACATTTAAAGAACACACGTTTCCCGCCGGAAGCGTGAGACTTTGCACTCTGCACCTGATGCCCCAGGCTCGACCTGCGGAGAACTAACACTACAGGGAGGACTCCCAGGCGACTGCGACCCTGTGAGTAGCCAGAGTTGACCCCCCTGGGCCCCCCCAGCGACGCCTGCAGAGGGAATCCAGAGGCTCACCCTGACCGCAACTGTCTGCTTCAAAGAACCCGACGCCTGGTAAAGACACTGCACCCGCAGCCCCCAGGACCTGAAGGATCCGACCTCCAGTGCAGAAGCGACCCCCAGGTGGCCCTCTCCCTTGCCCAGGTGGTGGCTTCCCCGAGGAGCCTCCCCCCCCCTTGCCTGCCTGCTTCGCTGAAGAGACCCCTGGGTCTCCCATTGAAACCTATTGCAAACCTGACGCTTGTTTGCACACTGCACCCGGCCGCACCCGTGCCGCTGAGGGTGTACTTTTTGTGTTGACTTGTGTCCCCCCCGGTGCCCTACAAAACCCCCCTGGTCTGCCCTCCGAAGACACGGGTACTTACCTGCTGGCAGACTGGAACCAGGGCACCCCCTTCTCCATTGAAGCCTATGTGTTTTGGGCACCACTTTGACCTCTGCACCTGACCGGCCCTGAGCTGCTGGTGTGGTAACTTTGGGGTTGCTCTGAACCCCCAACGGTGGGCTACCTTGGACCCAACTTTGAACCCTGTAGGTGGTTTACTTACCTGCAAAACTAACAAACACTTAACTCCCCCAGGAACTGTTGAAAATTGCAGTGTCCAGTTTTAAAATAGCTTATTGCCATTTGTGTGAAAACTGTATATGCTATTTTGCTAATTCAAAGTTCCTAAAGTTCCTAAGTGAAAGACCTTTCATTTAAAGTATTGTTTGTAAATCTTAAACCTGTGGTTCTTAAAATAAACTAAGAAAAGATATTTTTCTATACAAAAACCTATTGGCCTGGAATGGTCTTTGAGTGTGTGTTCCTCATTTATCACATGTGTGTGTACAACAAATGCTTAACACTACCCTCTGATAAGCCTACTGCTCGACCACACTACCACAAAATAGAGCATTAGAATTATCTCTTTTTGCCACTATCTTACCTCCAAGGGGAACCCTTGGACTCTGTGCATGCTATTTCTTACTTTGAAATAGTGCATACAGAGCCATCTTCCTACATCCCCTCTTACACACCTCATACATTCATCTCCAAAACACATCACCCCTTGTAATACTCTAATTCCACTCACCAGCACTAACTCACATACAAATCCCTCACAGAAAACCACTACATCAATATTCCCTCGCTATTCCACAAAAACAATACAGACCACACACAGCACATCAAATCAACACAAACTTTCATTATACTTATCGTCACACCCACTCCCACACAAAGAATACAAATCCCGTCCAATCATTACCCCTACATTCTCACTCTTCACAAACATCTACCAGAAGCACTGCAACACAGCAACATTCATTCACCCGCATCTCATCCATCGCACAATTTAGAGCCTTACATCATGATACACATGCTCCTCCACCACCCTTAAGCAATACTCCATCCACACTAAACAGACGCAAACAAAATAAACAACTTGCCACTCTTAACAACTTTCCACCCCCTTGTCTATTACATAATAAGGCTACCCTACAAAAAACAGGACACTCATGTCTCTCTCAGCCACCAAGTCCACCACCCACCACCCACCACCCACCCACACAGACCCAACAAAATGCCTCCTGAACCTGCTGGAAGAGGAACACTATATTGAAAAACAAGACTATTGTGACCCTCACACAGTTATCACAACTAACAACACACCTGCTACAAGCTCAAAATATACTGCTCACCCTTCTCCTAAACAAAACACCACCACCACTATCAACTTTTTCTAAACTGCCAGCTCATAAATGCTCGGGCGCACTAAAAAAACAAGCACCACATCTACGACCTGCTTACAGACTCACAACCTGACTTACTATTCATAACAGAATCATGGTTGGGAGATGACATGGCTCCAGTGTTGCATGAAGCCCTTCCTCTGGACTATCAAACCATCACACAAAACCGTATAGGCAAGAGAGGAGGTGGACTAGCTATTATATTCAAACAGGCAATAAATCTCAGTAAAACAAACATTTCCATACAAGGCTGTGAAGCCCTCCTCACCAGATGCCACCCTAGTCCATCTGCCTCCTGTAACTTTCTCCTCCCTTACAGACCTCCACCTAACAACTTAACATTCCCAGATGCTTTTCTAGATACAGTCTCAAACCTTATTACATTATACTCCAACCTATGCATTCTTGGGGACCTAAACATTTGGTTTGACAAACCCAATATGCCCCATCCAAAAGCTATCACCGCTGGCCTAGCCGCATTGAACCTACATCAGATTGTACACAATCCCACACACATCGCTGGATATATCCTAGATGTAATTTTTGCTAAGCCTGAACTAGTTACCGTTCATAGCATCATGCCAATCACATGGTCAGACCACAATTTGATAACTTTCCAACATAAAACACCACAAATCAACACACCCCACAACTACTTACATACATGCACCTATCGACCTTGGAGCAAACTCAATTTAGATGACTTAGAAACACAACTAACAGCCAACACAGATCTAGATAAAATTAATTCTGTTCCAAAACTTTATGAGTGGCTACAGGAAACTTTTGATATCCTAATACCACTCAGAAAAACTAAACAGGACAAAAGGAAACCAACACCTTGGAGAGAAACAGAACTTAAAAAGATAAAGCAACAAATCAGAAAGTTGCAGCGGACCTGGCTCAAAACAAACAGCAGTCCAGACAAACTGCAGCTACACAAACTTAACAGAATATACAAATCATCAATCAAAAAAGCTAAAAAAGGTACTACTTAGACAGAATTCAAAATGCTAAATCTGCAACCAAAGAATTTGATAAAATTCTCAATGAATTTCGAAAACCTACATGCATGGAAGGAAGTCATCCCACTACTCAAGATTTCACAAACTGGCAACTCATTACACAACCAAGGCAGACACATTGGACTTCTATTTAAAACAGAAGAAAACCATCAGCACCAACCCCTTTCTTAAAATACCCTTTAAGAATAAACCAACCTAGCCTTTACAGTCCTTCAAACAAATATCACAAGGTGAATTTATGGATTTGTTCAAAGCAAGCAGACCTTCCGGTTGCCCTTCTGACCCTTGCCCACCACACATCTTCAAGAACATTCTTTTATCTACTTCTGCTGCCACACCTGTAAGAAGAATCATCAACATCCCTAACTACAGGAACTTTTCCTGTAGACCTGAAAAAGGCATACGTACAACTGTTATTAAAGAAAACAAACCTAGACCTGCAAAACCCCAACAACTACAGACCAATCACAAATGGACCTTTCCTGGGCAAACTGATAGAAAGAGCAGCATTCACCCAGATGTCACAATTCATTGAAGACAACTCTATACTTTGACTTCCAAACTGGATTCCACCCAGGAAGAGGCACTGAATCGGCACTCATAGCAATCTGGGATGATCTTAAAAACACAGTCGACTGCAATGGAGTTGCTGCACTACTTCTCTTGGACCTCTCGGCTGCCTTTGATACGGTTGACCATGACACCCTAATTCAAAGACTCCAAAAAGCTGGCATAGAAGGGACTGCTCTCGACTGGATTACATTGTACCTGCAAAAAAGAACTAATATCTATTCTCCACACTTCTCGTCCAAACCCTACCTCACAAAAGCAGGGGTCCCCCAAGGATCAATCATCTCATCTTTGCTTTTCAACAGCTACATGATATTACCAGAACTGATCAATGATTTTTCATCTCACATGCTACAACTATGCAGATGACACACAAATACTACTTAAATTAGATTGCCCCAAAAACATTGAAAACTCACTAATCTTCAGTTGCCTCAGGGCCATTGATCAGTGGATGACTTGGAACCATCTCAAACTAAATGCCTCCAAAACAGAAACTCTCATATGTGGTGACTGGAAAAATTATGACCCACTGTGCGCCTGGCCTGACAATCTCGGACCACCTCCTCAATTATCCAAGGAAGTTAAAAACCTTGGAATCACCATGGACTCCAAGTTAACTATGAATGCCCAAGTGGACAAATTAGCACGAACAAGCTTCATCACCTTGAAAACTCTACGACGCATCGTCCCCCATCTCAAATTTCCACACAAGGTGCAAGCTACTATCTCGCTTCTACTATCCAAACTGGATTATGCCAATGGCCTCTACCATGGATCATCTCTATCTATTATGAAAAAACTACAACGTATTCAGAACTCCGTAGCCAGGCTACTATTACATGTAAAGCCACAAGCCCACATCTCCTCTGCCTTAAGAGCACTACACTGGTTACCCGTTGCCAGAAAATGCACCTTCAAGCTGCTTTGTATCACCCACAAAGCTATACATGGAACGGACCGACCGCTTTTTATCAGAAACAAAATAACCAAATACATTCAACAATGAAAACTCCGCTCAAGATTGGCACCCCGCCTTAGAACACCACCAAACAAGAAAAAGACTATAGGTGGTACATCCTTCTCCGTTCAAGCAGCCAAACTATGGAATTCATTACCCCCAACTATAAGAGCCACAGATAGCTATCTTGTCTTCAGAAAACTACTCGAGTAGGCTCTTTCCTTCATAACCACTGTAGGAGGCTGGCCTGGCTTGTAGTGGGTACCAATGGTACTTACACCTTGTGCCAGGTCCAGTTATCCCTTATTAGTAGAATAGAGGTGTTTCTAGCATCTTAGGCTGATAGGAGGTAGCTATGGCAAAGCAGCTTAGGCTGAACTAGGAGAAATGCAAAGCTCCTACTATACCACTTATATCATATGCACAATATCATAAGAAAACACAATACACAGAGTTACTAAAAATAAAGGTACTTTATTTTTATGACAATATACCACAAGTATCTCAGTGAGTACCCTCAGTAAGAAGGTAAGTAATATACACAAGTTATATGTACACAAACCAAAAAATAGGTAAGTAGGAGTCAGAAAAGTAATACAGTGTAGAATTACAATAGGTTGCAATAGGTAAACATAGGTCTAGGGGCAACACAAACCATATACTCCAAAAGTGGAATGCGAATCACGAATGGACCCCAGACCTATGGGAGCTTGTAGAGGGTGGCTGAGACTGTAAGAAAATAGTCAGGGTGTCCAAGATACACCACCCCAAGACCCAGAAAAGTAGGAGTAAAGTACACCTACTACCCCAAAAGGACACAATAGTCGTGATAGGGGGATTCTGCAAGAACAACAAACAACAGCAGTACACTGTCAACGGATTCCTGGACCTGAGGACCTGCAAAGCATGGGGACCAAGTCCAATAGTCGCGACAGTGTCCGGGGGGGCAGGAGCCCAGGAAACCCCAGATGAAGGTGCAAGGAAGCTGCCTCTGGATGGAAGAAGCTTGGTATTCTGCAAGAACGACGAGGACTAGGAACTTCTCCTTTGGATGGAAGATGTCCCACGTCGCGATGAAGGTTGCAGAAGTGTTCCCACGCAGAAATACCGCAAACAAGCCTTGCTAGCTGCAAGGGTCGCGGTAGAGGTTTTTGGGTGCTGCTGAGGACCAGGAAGGATCAGGATGTCGCCCCTTGGAGGAGGAGACAGAGGGGGCGCTCAGCAACTCAGACAGCTCCCACAGAAGCAGGCAGCACCCGCAGAAGTACCCAAACAGGCACTTGGAAGATTTGTGAACCAGAGTCCACGCAGAGTTACAAAGGAGGGTCTCACGACGTCGGAGGCCAACTCAGAGGGTTGAGCACTGCAGGATGGAGTGCTGGGGACCCAGGCTAGGCTGTGCACGAAGGAAATCCTGGAAGAGTGCACAGGAGCCGGAGCAGCTGCAAATCACGCAGTACACAGGTTTGCAGTCAAGCGTGGGGAGGCAAGGACTTACCTCCACCAAACTTGGACTGAAGGTTCACTGGACTGTGGGAGTCACTTAGATAGAGTTCCTGTGTTCCAGGGACCACGCGCGTCAGGATGAGAGGGGGGACCCAGAGGATCGGTGATGCAGTCTTTTGGTTCCTGCGGTAGCAGGGGGAAGATTCCGTCGACCCACGGGAGATTTCTTCTGTGCTTCTGGTGCAGGGTGAAGGCAGGTGACCCCCCTGAGCATGCACAACCAGGAAACAGTTGAGAAAGCTGGCAGGATGAGGCGCTACAATGTTGCTGGTAGTCGTCTTGCTACTTTGTTGCGGTTTTGCAGGCGTCCTGGAGCAGTCAGCGGTCGATCCTTGGTAGAAGTCGAAGAGGGAGATGCAGAGGAACTTTGGTGAGCTCTTGCATTCGTTATCTGAAGAATTCCCCACAGCAGAGACCCTAAATAGCCAGAAAGGAGGTTTGGCTACCAAGAAAGGAGGATTGGCTACTAAGAAAGGTAAGAGCCTATCAGAGGGGGTCTCTGACGTCACCTGCTGGCACTGGCCACTCAGAGCAGTCCAGTGTGCCCCCAACACCTCTGTTTCCAAGATGGCAGAGGTCTGGGACACACTGGAGAAGCTCTGGGCACCTCCCCTGGGAGGTACTGGTCAGGGGAGTGGTCACTCCCCTTTCCTTTGTCAAGTTTCGCGCCAGAGCAGGGCTGAGGGATCCCTGAACCGATGTAGACAGGCTTATGCAGAGATGGGCACCATCTGTGCCCATCAAAGCATTTCCAGAGGCTGGGGGAGGCTACTCCTCCCCAGCCCTTCACACCTATTTCCAAAGGGAGAGGGTGTAAAACCCTCTCTCAGAGGAAATCCTTTGTTCTGCCTTCCTGGGCCAGGGCTGCCTGGACCCCAGGAGGGCAGAATCCTGTCTGAGGGGTTGGCAGCAGCTGCAGTGGAAACACCAAAAAGGCAGTTTGGCAGTACCCGGGTTCTGTGCTAGAGACCTAGGTATTGGGGTGACAATTCCATGATCTTAGACATGTTACATGGCCATGTTCGGAGTTACCATTGTGACGCTATACATAGGTAGTGACCTATGTATAGTGCACGCGTGTAATGGTGTCCCCACACTCACAAGGTCCAGGGAATTTGCCCTGAACGATGTGGGGGCACCTTGGCTAGTGCAAGGGTGCCCACACACTAAGTAACTTGACACCCAACCTTCACTAAGTGAAGGTTAGACATAAAGGTGACTTATAAGTTACTTATGTGCAGTGAAAAATGGCTGCGAAATAACGTGGACGTTATTTCATTCAGGCTGCAGTGGCAGGCCTGTGTAAACATTGTCTGAGCTCCCTATGGGTGGCAAAAGAAATGCTGCAGCCCATAGGGATTTCCTGGAACCCCAATACCCTGGGTACTTCAGTACCATATACAAGGGAATTATATGGGTGTACCAGTGTGCCAATGAGAATTGGTAAATTTAGTCACTAGCCTGCAGTGACAAATTTGGAAAGCAGAGAGAGCATAAACACTGAGGTTCTGGTTAGCAGAGCCTCAGTGATACAGTTAGGCACCACACAGGGAACACATACAGGGCACATACTATGAGCACTGGGGTCCTGCCTTGCAGGATCCCAGTGACACAAGGGCTAAAACATACATACAGTGAAATTGGGGGTAACATGCCAGGCAAAATGGTACTTTCCTACAACCACCATATTCAAACAGCTTTACAGGTTGATTTATTCCAGCTCGGACACTGCAGGTTAATAAATTGTGAGTCCTGCAAAAGACAGACGAGGATTAGGAATAAGAATTTTGTTCAGCTTTTCTGAATTGGCTAATTATGTTTTTAGTGAGGTTTGCGAAGTTACATGCAGATGATTAATAATCTATTGCAAATGGCATTATGTCACTTTTGTTTCAACTGTTGGTGTTCCAAATAAGTGTTACTGCAAAAGGTTTGTCACTCAGTTGCTATAAAAGGGCAGGCTCGCATTTGGAATAGTAAAACAAAAAACTCATGCAGTGTTTTTTCACAAGTATCCTCATTGCCTCAGGTATACATGCAGCCCAAGGGCAATACAGTTTAAAAATCCGATGTGTTTCACGAGTATGGAAGACGTGCCGCCAAACTGTCAAAAAAAGAGACCTAACAGTGAAGGTATTCAAATGGGTGATGAGAGCATTCAGAGATAAGAATTTGCCATTTGGAATGTAACTTAAATTCAGGATATTAGGGTGGATATTGGGATCTATCCCTGACAAGATCGCTTTCTATAACAACTTCAATCCTGACGTTAAAATACGAGAGCCCAGCCAAAGTCACCGACCACATGTCTAACTGGATGAAGTAGAGCTCACTGTTCATGAGTAACATCATCATCCTGGTTACTGAATCCAATTCGCTATTATTGAACTGCCTTCAAGTGTACAAGCACGCCCTCCCCTCAGCAAAAGAAACACATCTTTAAATTCATTTTCATGCTAATATTTCTTTCACTCCCTACGTCAACAATTTTGTAAAAGGAGAAAATACGTAAATATGTCCCTTTTGTGAAATTCTCCCAAAAATCCATGCCAACCGCTGAATTCGGCTCATCGTTGCACATTTCAACTACTGCTAACATCGACCTAATCGAACAGGTCCTCCGCGTGCTACAATGGCTTTCTTCCGATGCCAAAATCAAAGCTAAGGTCGCATACACTGTCCATAAGGCCAGACGCCAGATATGCCTACAGAAAGTGGCACCTCACAATACTACAATCAGCCAATCACTGAATGTCAACCCACGGGATTAACCTCTAATCACTCAAAAGGAAGAAACATGGAGGAAGATCACTGGGCATACACAGACGTAGACTCCAGAACTCTTTCTGCCCAAATCTACGATCAGATCTAAATCCATTTTACATGCTGTAAACGACACTTTTGACATGAGCAATCACCCATCTGTCTGGACTCAAACTTCCTTTCAAACTATCTTTCATAGCACTGTCAAGAGCTATGAACTGACAAGGAGAAAGGCGGTGCTTAATAAAACTATAAGAGCTATAAATTATCTTAGCAGTGTCATATCAAGAAGACATTTTCCAGTCAAATATAAATTTTGATTGAGGGATAGCTTTAAACAAATAACAACTAATCAATCAATGGATGTGACATGCTTACGAAAGGCCCTCCATTTCATATTACCTTTCCCTCTTTCTCTTATCTTCCTATCTTTTGTTCTCCTCACAAACTCTTGATTTCCTGCATGTTCACATTTCGTCCTTTGTGTTGTCAGTAAAAACGTCACATTTACATGGCACTGCCTTTCAGAGGCCCACCACCCCCTCCTCCAAATACAAACAAGGCCGGGAAAATGTCAGGCAACAAGACAAGTGATCTAACAATTCACAACAACAAATCTCTCATTGTCGGATTGTGAGATCCCAGAAGAACTTGGTACTCTCCTTTATTATGAAAGGGCAGACTACTCTTGAAAAGAGTTTCAACACTGCTTCCCAAAAGTGTTACTGTGGGGCAGGCCTGAACATACGACCAAGGCATCAAACACTCCCACAACTCTTCAACCGCCTACCTATGCCGTGTAATACTTCTAGGTACCTGTACACCCGATGTACTACACAATATTAAAATATTTGAGCATGTGTCTGTCATGAGCCACAGGCCTATAATAGTGAGCCCCCTTGGCCAAAAATTAGCAGTTAAGACCTTTCTCAATTAATTTTCAGAGTCACAAGCAGACGTTTGTCGATTTGTCACAATACAGTCAAGAAATACCATTGTTAACATGAGCTAGGTTTGCATAGATTAATTCAATGATTTTCTCCGATTCGCCGAGGACTAGCATACTACTCTTCATGCCAGAGTATTGCAAGAGCGTCTTCCTGTTCAAGTTGTAGGACTGTTGCTCCAGAAAAGGTAGGCGCTCAGAGTTTGAGAAGAGGTGACATATCTCCGGGCTTGCATCAAGCAATAAAATATCACTCTTTTCCCTTTCAGAATGTTTACTGTACCATAAAAGTGCTGCACGACACATATCTGGCTCTGGGAGTAGTGTTTTGTATAAGAGCATCCGTATTTCTTCCATCTCAGCAAGAACATGTCAAAAATCACATTTTCAAACTAGCACATTAGCGTTAAGGGCTGTAACAGATGCTCATAATGCACCAATGCGAGTTATGCTCTTCCACTTATTTGTATGCTTCAGCGGCATACTATGCTTTTGACTCACATATAAATAAATAAAAAGCTAAGGGACTGATTTAGAGTTAGGAGGGCGTGTTACTCTGTCACAAACGTTACAGATATCTCGTCCACCATATTACGATCGCATAGGAGCCTATGGCGATCGTAATACGGTGGACGAGATATTAGCCAAATCAGTGACGGGTTAACCTGTCTGCCATGCTCTAAATCAGGCCCTAAGTGAGCAAAACAGCAGGCCTCCACTGTTCCTCTTCTGCTGCGCCTGAAAATGTACCTTTGGCTTCCATGCAAGACAATTGAAAGTCCAACATCTTGTCAGAAAGTTTTACACAGTGTCCTGCTGGCCACAGTAGAATAAAGGAGTTCAGGGGTCATTTACCCTTTAAAAAGCATAAAATAACCCATTAATAGCGGAGGCAGACAGCCTCTTAACTATAGAGGTCATTCTTAATCCGCTATATAAGGTCTCAAGGCCTGGGGTAAATGACCAAGGATGCAATGCTGCAGTGTCTGGCACCTGCAACACAGCGAGAGAGAGAGAGAGAAAGAGAGAAAGAGAAAGAGAAAGAGAGAAAGAGAAAGAGAGAGAGAACCTCCTGTTGAAATCGAAGTCTTTAAGACTCAAAAGGCTTACTGCCCTAATTTTGCAGTTCTGCGAGGCAATGGTTGTAGTCGGTGGACAGCTAATGATGAAAAAAGGTTGGAACCGATCATGTAAGGTCAGTGCCATCTGCCTCTCATTCAAACGTTTTAAGTGTTTACTGCTGCTCCGGATGTGGTTGATATACATACTCACACAAAGGGATCACAAAGATCCCTTTCTGTTGAAGGGCATATGACTTGTATTCCAGACAACATTATTTCTTTGTAACTCAGACAGCTATTCACAGGTTTAGAGGTACCTATTTGGGCAAGAGGTATTTCTGATTATTCCCTGTTATTGATGGTTGTAGGAATTCATACATATAGAAGTGTCAAGGCTTAGACAGACACCATCAGCCTCCTCAGCATCTCAGATAATCCCTCCAAGCACAGAATCTACAAGTGGAATGAGCTCATCACCCAAAACACCACAAACATCATGAAAACCATCCATCCACTCAGGATCACCCACAGACCCCTGCCCACATCACATGTTCAACCTCGGCATCAACAGCAATGGCAGCAGACTCAGACATCCTCAACCAGTCCATCAATTCAGCCACTTACCCAGACAACTGGAAACAAATGAGTCAAACCCCTCCTCAAGAAACCATCCGCCAAAGACCTCAAAAATTACCAAAAAGATCTCCTTGCTCCCTTTCCCAGCAAAAACACTCCAGAAGAACGAGTTACTTACCTTCGGTAACGACTTTTCTGGTGGATACATTAGCTACCTGTGGATTCCTCACCTCATGAATACTCCCATGGCGCCAGCATTCTACGGAAATCTTCTTACTAGTCTCTGCACGTCGACGAGGACGTCACTGTCTCGCACGCGACGCCGTCTGACGTCATACAGGCAATAAGAGGTCCTCGACGACGTGCGGACGTCAGTACCAATCATTTTTTACGTGCATGAGAACAACCAGGCAATGCAATGAAAGAACAAAGCAACATCCATTATATTGTAAAAATACACCACATTGTATGAATAACTGTAAATCTTTTTTATGTACATATATATATATATATATATATATAAAACTCTTTCTTTTAAAAATATATACACACACCAAGTATATACATAAAGATATATACACATATACCCATATATATATATAAATATATTATATATATACATCTATTGCACCCTCAAAGATCAAGAGGAGCGCACTCAAGGATTACTTGGCAAGACCATAAAGGCAACGGGGAGGCGGGTGGGACCGTGAGGAATCCACAGGTAGCTAATGTATCCACCAGAAAAGTCGTTACCGAAGGTAAGTAACTCGTTCTTCTGATGGATACAACTACCTGTGGATTCCTCACCTCATGAATAGAGTCCCAAAGCAGTACCACGCCCGGCGGTGGGTGCCTAAATGGTCAAACCAAGAAATCCTGCAGCACTGACCGTGCAAAATGGCCGTCCCTTCTAACCTCAGAATCTAAACAGTAATGTTTTGCAAAAGTGTGAAGGGACGACCAAGTTGCGGCCTTGCAGATGTCGACCACAGGAACACCTCTGGCTAAGGCCGAAGTGGCCGACTTAGCTCTGGTGGAATGAGCTCTAATGCCCTCAGGAGGATCCTTCTTTGCCAAAGAGTAACATATTTTAATGCAAAGAACAACCCACCTGGATAGTGTTCTCTTGTGGACTGCCTTTCCTCTCCTCTTGCCCACGTATCCAATAAACAGCTGATCCTCCAGCCTGAAATCCTTTGTTCTATTGATAAAGAAGCTCAACGCTCTCTTTGGATCCAGACGGTGCAGTCTTTCTTCCTCTTTGGAAGGATGAGGCGGAGGATAGAACGTGGACAAAGTAATTGCCTGAGCCAAATGGAAGGGTGAAACAACCTTCGGGAGGAAAGCAGCCTTGGTCCTCAACACCACCTTATCCCCATAAAAAGTTGTATAAGGGGGTTTTACTGATAAGGCCTGCAACTCACTCACTCTCCTTGCTGATGTTATAGCTATCAGGAAGACTGTTTTTAAAAACAAATACCTTAAGGGGCAAGAATGCATAGGTTCAAAAGGGGACCCCATAAGGAAAGTCAGGACTAAGGACAAATCCCATTGCGGCATAACGAATGGCTTTGGAGGATATTGATTTAGAAGACCTTTCAAGAATCTGATAACAATAGGGGATTTAAATAAAGATGGTTGGTCTGGAAGACATATGAAGGCTGACAAGGCCGATAAATAACCTTTAATGGTAGCCACTGCACAACCTTTCTGCGCCAGAGATAGAGCAAAAGACAAAACGTCCGATAGATGAGCTTGTAAAGGATCAATCTGCCTCTCTCCACACCACGCAACAAATTTAGACCACCTATTAGCGTAGATAGATTTAGTGGAGTGTCGCCTGGCCGCTAATATAACATCCACTACCTCAGGCGGGAGAGAGAAGGAACTCAGGTTGCCCCGTTCAATCTCCAGGCATGTAGGTGCAGACTCTGGAGGTTGGGGTGTAGAACCTGCCCCTGCGACTGCGAGAGGAGGTCTGCCCTGAAAGGGAGACGGAGCGGCGGGCACGTTGAGAGTTGGAGAAGGTCGGAGTACCACACCCTCCTTGGCCAATCCAGAGCTATTACGATTACTAGAGCCCGGTCTTGGCGAATCTTCCTCAATACTCGAGGAATCAAGGGTATGGGAGGAAACGCGTAAAGCAACTGGCCGCACCAGGTCATTTGAAACGCGTCCCCCAATGCTTCCTGCATCGGATACTGAAGGCTGCAGAACAACGGACAATGCGCGTTCTCTCGAGTGGCGAACAGATCTACCCGAGGAAACCCCCACTTCTGGAAGATTAAACGGACTTGATCTGGATGGAGACGCCACTCGTGGTCTGCCGAGAAGTGGCGACTGAGACTGTCCGCACACACGTTCAAGACTCCGGCCAGATGGTTTGCTATCAAGCAAATCCGATGGTCCTTTGCCCAGGACCATAGTCGAAGAGCTTCTCTGCAGAGAAGGTACGACCCCACTCCTCCCTGCTTGTTTATGTACCACATCGTGGTAGTATTGTCCGTTAGGACCTGTACCGACTGACCACGAAGGGAAGGGAGGAAGGCCTTGAGAGCCAGACGTACAGCCCGTAACTCTAACAGATTGATGTGAAAAATCTGTTCCTCTGGAGACCAAAGACCTTTGATCTCCAGATCCCCCAGATGAGCTCCCCACCCTAGAGTGGAAGCATCCGTTATGACTGTGGCCACTGGTGGCGACTGCTGGAACGGTTTTCCTTGTGAAAGATTGTTGCTTGCAATCCACCACTTCAAATCCACAGCAGCATCTCTGGAGATCTTGACAGTACCCTCTAGATCCCCTCTGTGTTGAGACCACTGCCTTCGGAGGCACCACTGAAGAGCCCTCATGTGCCAGCGAGCATGCGTGACCAACAGAATGCAGGAGGCAAAAAGACCGAGCAGACGAAGGACCTTGAGGACTGGAACTACCGCTCCGTTTCGAAACATTGGAACCAAATCCTGAATATCTTGAATCCGCTGAGGCGGAGGAAAGGCCCGACCCAATGTCGTATCCAGTACTGCCCCTATGAACAGGAGGCGCTGAGAGGGCTCCAGGTGAGATTTGGGCTCGTTCACCGAAAAGCCCAGGTCGAACAACAACTGGGTTGTTGACTGCAGATGACGCAACACAAGCTCCGGGGACTTGGCTTTGATCAACCAATCGTCCAAGTAAGGGAATACTGCTATCCCCTTCCTTCTGAGCTCTGCCGCAACCACCGACATCACCTTCGTGAAGACTCGAGGTGCTGAAGTAAGACCAAACGGAAGGACCGCAAACTGGTAGTGTTGCGATCCCACCACAAACCGGAGATACTTCCTGTGTGACTTGAGTATCGGGATATGAAAGTAAGCATCCTGCAAGTCGACAGACACCATCCAGTCTTCCATGTTCAACGCCAAAAGCACCTGTGCTAGGGTCAGCATCTTGAACTTTTCCTGCTTGAGGAACCAATTCAAGATCCTCAGGTCCAGAATTGGTCTCAAACGACCATCCTTCTTGGGAATCAGGAAATACCTTGAGTAAACTCCTTGACCCCTTTCCTGCTCCGGGACCAACTCCACCGCGCCCTTTAAAAGGAGGACTTCCACCTCCTGTTCTAGCAACAGGAGGTGTTCTTGTGAACAATACGAAGGGCGGGGCGGGATGAGGGGCGGAAACTCCCGAAAGGGAAGGGTGTAGCCTTTTCCCACAACACTGAGAACCCAAGTGTCCGACGTAACAGTCTCCCATTTGGTGAGAAAATGCTGTAATCTTCCCCCTACAGGAGAGGAGTGAGTGGGAAATGGTGGAAGCCTAAGGCTGCTTCCCCTGCTGCACCCCGCCAGAGGATGAGGAAGAGGCAGAGTGCTGCTGAGAGGCTCCCCTGGTGCGGACCCTACCCCTCCCCCTAAAAGATCTATAGGGGTGGGAAGAGGCAGGTTGCTGATATCTTCCCCGAAAGGAAGAGGAGGAAGAGCCACGCCCAAATCCACGAAACCTCCTGAAGAATCTGGAAGAGGCCGTGGAAGAAGGAGCTTGGAGTCCCAACGACTTAGCCGTGGCCCTGCTCTCCTTAAAGCGTTCCAAGGCCGAATCAGCCTTAGCCCCAAACAGTTTGTCCCCATCAAACGGGAGATCCAACAATGTGGACTGTACATCTGCCGAAAAGCCCGAGTTACGTAGCCAGGCCTGTCTCCTTTCCACCACAGTTGTGCCCATTGCTCTGGCTACCGAGTCGGTGGTATCCAGTCCCGTCTGGATAATTTGGGTCGCAGCAGCCTGGGCATCAGAGACAAGATCCAAAAGACCCTGGGGAAGCTCTGTAAACGAAGAGGAGATGTCATCCATCAGAGCATGAATATACCTCCCCAGGATACAGGTCGCATTAGTGGCTTTTAACGCCAGACTGCAGGACGAAAAAATCTTCTTCGACTGCGCCTCTAGCTTTTTTGAGTCTCTGTCCCCAGGCACCGTCGGGAAAGAACCAGGCGCTGATTTGGACGAACAGGAGGCCTGCACAACCAAGCTCTCCGGCGTAGGGTGCCTAGATAGGAAACCAGGATCAGTTGGAGCCGTCCGATACCTCCTGGCCACGGCTCTGTGAACTGCTGGGGAAGATGCCGGCTTCTTCCACACCTCTAAAACCGGATCCAGCAGAGCGTCATTAAAAGGTAATAGAGGCTCCGCCGCGGCTGAGGCCGGATGCAACACCTCTGTCAAAAGGTTTTGTTTCGCCTCCACCACCGGCAAAGGCAGGTCCAAAAAACTAGCTGCCTTCCGTACCACTGTATGAAAGGAAGCAGCTTCCTCGGTATATTCCCCCGGGGACGAAAGGTCCCACTCAGGGGAAGTGTCCAGCCCACTGGCCGACTCCAGTCCACGCAGCCCATCACCCGAGTCCTCTAGCTCTCCTTCCTCTAGGGCTCGTTGGTACTCCTGCTCCTCTAGTACCCGGAGAGCACGCCTCCTTGAATGCAGTCGTTGCTCAATCCGCGGAGTCGACAACACCTCCGCCGAAGTCGGAGATCGGCGCCGATCTTCCGAAGCCACCGACGCCTCATCCGGCGCCACAGGTAACTTCGGCGCCGACTGAAGAGCAGATGAAACGGATGGACCCACCGGAGTCACAGGCCGAAATCTCGACGTCGACGGGATGGAAATCCCTGGGGCCAATCCCTCCGAAGCCATCGGAGCGGCCACCGGCGCCGACACTGGCGCCGAGCCCACGTTCCCAAACGGGAGAAAGGGCATAAAGGGTGCCGGCCGAAGAGGCGCAGGATCACCCAAAGAAAAGGCCAAAGGCCCAGCCGGAGCACCCCCTGGAGCCATCTGTTGGAAGATGGCATACATCGCATTCAAGAATGCGGAACTATCGGCTCCAGGGGTGGGAAAAGCCGGATACTGGGGTGCCTGACTCGGAGGCGACCCCGACGCCGGCCTCGGCGTCTGCGCCGGAGAAAACACCTGAGGCTCCAATACCTCAATCACCGACGCCTGTCCAGGCGAAGTTGGAGACGTCGGAGAGAGCAACGGCGTCGAAGGATGCGGCGTCACCGTGGGGCTGACCTCCCATGTCCTCCGGCGCCGATCCGGAGACCTGGAACGAGCCTCCCTTGAATGACGCCGAGATTCTCTACGGCGCCGGGAGTCTCGATGACGCCGATGTCTTGGAGAAGACTTTTTCTTGTGATGCTTCTCCTTTGACTTGGCCATAAACAGCTTCGCCTCGCGTTCTTTAATGGCCTTCGGATTCATGTGCTGACACGAATCACAAGTCGAGACGTCGTGGTCGGAGCTCAAACACCAAAGGCAATCGGAATGAGGATCCGTCACCAACATCTTGCCTCCACACTCACGACAAGGCTTAAATCCAGACTTTCTCTGCGACATTATTTCCACAGAGAAAGAGTACGCAGCAAGATATACACTGTAACCGCAAGAGTAACAGTTGCTCCCTCGAAGATAACCGTTTCGAATGCACGGAAAAAAGGGAACTGACGTCCGCACGTCGTCGAGGACCTCTTATTGCCTGTATGACGTCAGACGGCGTCGCGTGCGAGACAGTGACGTCCTCGTCGACGTGCAGAGACTAGTAAGAAGATTTCCGTAGAATGCTGGCGCCATGGGAGTATTCATGAGGTGAGGAATCCACAGGTAGTTGTATCCATCAGAAAGACCTCAACCAGCAACTCCCCACACACCTAGAAGACAATCTAGATCCCGCCTCAAACACAGCACTAAGACCGCCCTGATCACCACAACGGATGATATCAGGACTCTCCTAGACCAAGGAGACTCAGCTGTCCTCATTCTCCTTGATCTTTCAGCAGCCTTCAATACAGTCTCCTACCACACCTTGCTCAAGAGACTACATCATATCGGCATCCAAGGCAACGCCCTGAAATGGATTAGATGAACACAGTGAATCCTCCTCCCACCATTCACCTCGCAACCCAAGCCCATCATCTACAGAGTCCTCGAAGGATCCTCCCTCAGCCCCACCCTCTTCAACATCTACATGACCCCCTCCCTTTCCCTACACGTCCTAGCCAACATCATACGAGATCATGGGCTATCCTTCATTTCCTATGTGGATCACATGCAGATAACCCCTGGCTATCGAAAGATCACTCCACAGCAAGGACCCATTTCCATGTCTGCATGAACAGCATCGCCGACTGGATAAAGGACAACTGCCTCAAACTCAACATCGAAAAACCCGAAGTCCTGCTGTTGGGAAATGTCACATCACCTTGGGACAACTCCTGCTGCCCCCCCCCCCCCCCACCCACCGACCATGCCTATAACTTAGGGGTCACAATAGACAACAAAGTAAACATGAAGAACCAGGTCAATGCAGTATCCTCCGCCAGCTTCTGCACCCTCTGATTGCTAAGTAAGATCTTCAAGTGGCACTCCGTCGACACCAAGCCCACCGTCCCTCGTCACCAACTGCCTGGACTACGGAAATGCTCTCTACGCCGGGCTCACCACACACCTCAGGAAAAGATTTCAAATCATTCAAAACGCAGCAGCCAGGCTCATCCTCGTCCTCCAAAGGCAGACCCATATATCCCCACGCCCCAGGAACCTTCACTGGCTCCCTGTACACAAACAATGCCAATTCAAGCTGTCGACACTCACCTACACTTTACATAACCACAGACCAGCATGCCTCAACCACCAACTGAACTTTCGCCACGCCTCCAGACATATGCGCTCTGCCTCTCCCTCTACATCGCCCACACACCTCGTATTCACAGGAGCAACTATGAAGGACACGCCTTCTCCTACCTGGCAGCAAAATCCTGGAACAATCTCCCTATCCACCTGAGGACATCCCTCCATCTAGGATTTCAGAAAGCAGCTCAAGATCTGGCTCTTCGACTCAACGCTCAGACGGAGACTAACGCAGTAAAAATGGCGCAGGAATACCCTTTTGGGTGAAAAGTGTGCCCTACCAATTCTTGATTGAAAGTTTAGACACAAGAAAGTTGCAGGAACATGACATGGTAGACTTTCTCATTGAGACTAATTGTTCTTAATGAAAAGAAATTAGTAGAGTTTGATGCGATTCTCAGGGAAGCTGATAAATTTCAGTGGCATCAGACCACATCCAAAAAAAGTGGAAAAAGAAGGAAGCCTCCCATGCTGCCAGGAAGTTGAAAAGCAAATTGTTAGCTCAAGCAGAAGGCTATGTCCAGACACAAGCGTTATGCCATGCTGCAGAATATTGCAAAGGTGGCATTTTAAAGTCCTTCGTTTGAGCTCCAGAGAATATCTAATACTGGTAATAAAGCAAACAGCGTGTTTGAGTAGTAGTGCCAAAGAGAAAAGATGGGTGAAGGAAACATGATTAAACCAGACCTCGCCAATCCCGGTGACATTGACAGTTAAAGTTTCTGAGCCTTTATGACTCAATTATGCAGTTGGGAATGGAACTTGAGGATTCTTGGTGGGAGTACAAACCTTCCAACCCTGCGTCGAGAAGGTAGGGAAAGTCTAGAGCACTTGACATCAGAAAGTTAAATATCTACAGCAATATCCCAATTTCAGGAAGGCGAGGTGGTGGAACTTTTTAAAAGATTGTTTGGGAGGAACTGCTCATCAGAGTTTCGATATGTTGGAAGTGGCAGGAAAGAAGGGTTGTGTACTCCAGGATATGGAACTGTCCACTATGCTGCTAAGTTACAGACCACATAAACTCAAAGATTAATAGCAATTCATTACTTAATAGAGGGGAAGGCTCTAGTTAAGTTCTTGGCCATTTATGTTGCAAGTGTTGTTCAGAAGCTCATATTTCCTGAATGACCAACCCAGCTCAGCTTCTTGCTAAATAGATCAACCAGACAAAATCAAATAAGAATATACTATTTCTTGGAGTATGCCTATTCTGTTGTGGTCTTGAACACTGAAAAGTGCCTTTGAGCCACTGCAATTGCCTTTCATTTTCATGGTGGTGTCACATATGGGGTTTGAACTGATTATTGTAGGTCCTGTGTTATTTTCTCTATATAGACCTGATGGCAAGAGCGATCTGAGGTATTAGGATGCAATCACTACTAGGCGAGATCCATCTCCCGGTTGTTTCTCACACGCTGCCTAGCCCCCAGTAATATGCTGGGTTAGGAAGGATCCTCCGATAAGTAGGTGGTGGGAATCTGAGAAGGATAACATATAACATAACCAATTATATTTGTATGTATGTGACTTAACCCAACCACAGTATTGACAGGCTAATGAGAATTTTCTGAACTTATGGTAAACCCTGAAGGTCAACTGGCCGAAGTTGGCTCTATTTATATTACACAGAAGCTTCAGTCTCCTACCACTAACTGTCCTTTCCGGATTGTAAGCAATACCTTCAGGTATTTGCGGTTTTAAATCTCTGTGATCTCTTTGAAATGATTCAACTGTATTTTTGACACACTATAAAGAAAATGACACTGGGGTCAGCTCCCAATTTCCCTGTGGGGTAGAGCTACAATGAACGACCTAAGAAGCTTGCTGTCCACAATTTCTATACAATCTTCAAAATACTTCTTATTGGGTCTACAATGGATTTTTTTTTTTTTTTTTTTTTAATAAAGAGTGGTGGATTCAACACTCCACACTCTGCTCTGGGATGATAGGGGTACAGTCCTATTAAATGTGTGCAAACTGCTGGGCCTCCTAGCTGGTAGTACATAATGAGTGCGAAGTTGTTTCCCCAACAGTAGCTGTCCTTATAAAAGACATTCCCTTGGGGTGGAGGATTATTTGTAATCTATATACTGAGACAAGGTACCAGAGACACTCTTGAAACCCAAATAATCCATGATCTGGTCATGGAAAATAGCAATGGAAAACTGCAACACTATGGAACTTCCATTGGTTAGCAGAGACACGGGAGATCGTCAGCAATTAGAGGATTTCAAACAGTGGACATCATTGGTAAATGTAATGTTGTCTGGGAACCTATGGATTGGAGAACATTTGATTCAGGTAGACCATTAATTAGGGAGGTACACTTTCTCTCAAAATGTTTACCAGAGACATGTTGTACAGTAACATATCTGCATCAAACAATACGTACATAAACGTTTTCTTAGAGAAAGTAGTGTTGAATCAGAGTCCCTGCCTGGGAAAAAGTTACATCAATTCATAAAACAGCAGACAGCTCTATGGATGGGCTTTGTGCAATGATTATTGGGAAGAAGTATTTGCTTAACCCAGGCAATTTGCAATATGATTGGGTCCAGGTTGGTTCAGCTCAAAATTATTTACTGAACATATTGAATCAGAGGATGACTGATTTGAGACCGGAGGCATGTTGTGGCAATTCCCAATGTCCAACTTTTCTGGGGACCAGTAAATACATAATTGTCCTGTTTTGGAGATCCCAATTGAAAGGTGAGTAAAATTGTTTTGTTTTTATAATAAAATAAAAAACTAAATCAATTGCAGGACATACAAACACAAATTAGTTCCAATAACAAGACTTCAAGTTTACAACAACAAAATGAGGCATAATTTGGGATACCGTTGGATAAATCGAAAGTAAATTACATTAAAATTGGGCTTAAATTGGCGGGGCCTAAAACCTGTAGCGTATTTCTGCTAACATTTAGGATCAATGCTTTACATAGAGCTTTACATAGATTATAACTGATTACATGAATAAATGAGTCTATATGCACCTATTACTCATGAAAAATCTCACAGATCATGCAAGACTCCAGTTGTGGCTCTCTCCCCATATGCCACTAAACTTCAGAATTGTACCCGTTTGTTGTGCATGGAGTTGCTCCTTATACTGTACTGTTTTCATTTTATGTTCCCAGTGTTTATATGATGGGGGTGTTGTTGATTTCCATGCTTGGAGTATTAGTGACGCAATAAAAACATTTGCTTGGAGCGAATGGATAGCCTTGAACAACTGGAGATACCAAAGAGAGCTCCTATGGGATTTGGAGCTAAAGGGGCATGGACGTTGGAGCTGATCCACTGAAAATGTTTTTCCCAAAATTCTACTAGATCTGAACATGTAAAACATACATGCAACCAATCTCCCTGGCTGTGCTGACATTTAGGGCATTTGCCTAAGGCTGATGGAAATGCTTTCTTGATCCAAGCTGGTTTGTAATAAAGCATCCATTCCGCAAAGAAAAAAAAATATTTTAAACGTTCACACCCCATATGGCTTTGTGGGAAAGCATATTATGATGCCTCCAGAGCTGAGACTATCTAGCACCCGTTGTGGTCTCAATCTTGGTGAAGGCTTTCGGAACAATTTTCGTATAACTGTTGGCACAAAATCTGATACCAATTGCACACCCCTACTTGACTTCTGACAGAACAAACCTGGACAATGGTGGAAGCTAACAGATCCATCGGTATCTTGGTTGCTTGCATAAAATAACGGTTTTGAAAATAAGAAAAAGTAGACAATCGGATTGCTCTCTCTGAGTTGGGCCCATGTTTTAATATCCCCAGCCAATTGAAGAAAAAAAAAAAATAGTCAACAAACCTAAAGAACCCCAGGTTTTCCCATTCTCTAATATAGCTAGGACCCACCTGTAGGCCCACAGCCTCAGAGTCTTGTAATAGAATCGAGAGGTGAAAATTAGGGAAATTATATTACTCTTGGAGCTCGGCACCCCTGGACCAAACCATAGAAGACATTTTATGCATAGTGCGCTTTGGAAGCCTCAGAATTGTGAGAAAATGGGAGAGCTGAGCATTTCTCTCCAATAACATCTGCTTGAGATAGAAATTGTGATCCTGTTTATGAGATAGGGCCGCTATTATGGCCCAGTCTAGGCAAGCTGCCTCATGGTATTTCTGGAAGTGGAGTGATGCAAGGCCACCTTCTTCTATAGGTAGCGAGAGTGTATTGTTAGTACGGGGCTTTTTATTTGCACAAATGAACTGACGCAGCATTGAATCAATTTCTGTGGAATTTTGATGATTACACTGGAGAATATAAATAGAACAAGCATTTGCAATGCAATGGGTCTCGCATTTGCTCAAGTTAGAGCTATTAGCGTTGTAAATTATTAACTGGCCTTTTCTTGCCACACAAACGGAAAATAAAAAGTAAAACAGTTGACATAAGTGAACCAATTCAAACCGCCGCCGATGTGAAGGAGACACACGAAAGGAAAAAGAAGTTTGCTCGCAGTCAAAGTTATCAGCAAACATGCAATTAGCCATGTAACAGGGTTGATGGCCAAGGCGGTAAAAAAACTGCCCCAAGGAGGGACAAATGTAAAGCATTTACCAACAAAAACAAAGGATTTTTGAAAGGCAAGCCCACGAACGAGTGATAGTGATGGGTGTGCGGTGGATGTGGTTAAAAGCCCAGATACGTACCAACACGTCGGAAAAGCAGGGCTTGCACACTGCTATGCACGACCTAAAAAGGGGAAGAATCATTTTAATAAGTGCAACATGACCGATAATTGTTAACGGAAGAGGTTGCCATTTATGCAGCAGATCTTGGGTCTTATTAAGGGTGGACAATTGAGTTGGTAGAAATCTGAAAAATCAAGGGAGACATAACACCAAAACATCTAATGGAACGTGCAGCCTGAAAATGAGCCCACATATCAGCGGGTAACACTAGTTCGGTACTATTGAATAGGAGAGCCTCTGACTGTCTGTGGTTGCCCCTACTGCCGCTCAATCCGTAAATGCCTTGATCTTTGTGAAAGCACTTTCTACTTTCTGTGACTCAGCTAATAAGTACAAAATCATATCATCAGGAAATAGTTTCAGTGCACAGGGCAGGGCTGCCTTAATAGAAGTGTCAGATCTTAGGTTTGGCCTTCGGGGACAAGTTGTGAAGTAGCCTGACAATTTTGGGGGGGGGAATTTAACCTATCAAGGATTAAGAACAACACTTCCCATTGGACTAGGTGGAACGCTTTTTCTGCATCTAGCATGAGGATAGCTTGTAGCACAAAATGAGTATTGGTTGATCTAGACCTGTCTGGGAGAAAGGCACACTGGTCACTATGGACCACACCTTGTGCCAGTGGGGTAATCCTAGCAGCTAAGATCTTTTTAAAACGCTTGTAGTCATGATACAGGAGACTAATCGGACGATAAGAACCCGCCTTTTCTGCTAGTTTACCGTTTTCAAGAAAACGAACAATGACTGCACTAATAAAGGAACCATGTACTTCAACCCCATTAAGGATGTCATTAAACAAAATAACGAAACATTTGGCGATTTGCTCTATCAATACTTTATATAATTGGGCCGTCAGGCCATCCTCATAATAGGCCTTTCCGTTAAGGGAGTTTACAATCGCCTCTTTCACGTCAGACAGCGCAATGGGTGCCACTGCTATAGTCGGAAGCTCCTTACCTAAAGTGGGCAAGTCTACTGATCCTAAATATTCGTTTACTTGACCTACGTTGGTCACTGATGTAAGAGTGTACAGTTTTGAGTAATGGGATTTAAAAATCCCTATTTCATTAGGTTGGTTCACAAAAAGCCCCTGAGCCTCAAAGATCAACTTAATAGTGGCATTATTACACCATTTCTTAACTGGCCAGACAAACGACCTACCAACATGCTCATTTTCTTCATAATATTGCTGGAAGCATGTGTGCTAGCTAACTACTTCCTGGGACAAATAGTACTCCCTTAAATTGTGACGTGCCTCCTTCAATCTGTCCGCCAAAACTGGATTATGAACAACCTGATGGACCTGTACCGCTCAGTCAAGCTCCTGTTGGAGGCATATAGTTTTCTCCTATCTTAGCTTAGATATATGTGCCTTATAAGAGATAACTTTCCCCCTCACAAATGCCTTACAAGCTTCCCAAATGGCAAATATAGAAGCCCACCGTTGGCTGTTCTAAGGAACTCTGTAACAGAGGACTGAAAGGCCGCTATTCACCTCTTATCTGTCAGGAGAGATTTATCTAGGTTCCACCATGGTCGCTCTGTCCATCTAACAGGCATATATAGTTCGATCAGAAGGCTGAGTGGTCTGAGAAAGGATTGGGCAAGAGTCATGAGCCACCCCCTGGCCCATTGATGGGAGGCTAAAACAATCTATACTAGAAGCGGAGTTGAGTCTTTTGGAGAAACAGGTGAATTCTAAAGTCTGAGGATGACCTACCCTCCAGGAGTATACTAATGCCAGGTTTCAAATTAATTTTGCCAAGAAACAAGATTCTCTAGGTTTATTTTGAGACTTATTCTTACATTGTGTGTCCACTCTTGGATCTTGAATAATATTTAAATCTGTCCCCCCACTCCCCCAGCCCCCCCCCCCCACACACAACCAAAAGACCGGCGTGATCAAATTATTATATAGTTCCTGAAGGGAGGCTCTCTCGTCGTCTGTGGAACCATAGAAACTTACAAAGTGCACATGCTGACTTACACGTTTAGTGCTAACTATTATCCATCTAGCATGGAGATCTTTAACAACCTGATAAACGTTCCCCTGAAATTCACGTGTTACCAAAATGGCCACACCTGGTCAATGAAAAGGACAGAGATAAAATCAGGTGCCTTAGGTATTTTAGCCTGAAGTTTTAGTTAGGTCTCCTGGAGAAGAATTATCTGAACCTGTGATGCCCTTAACCAACTGAGGATAACTCTAAATTTGACCTGGTTGTTCACACCATTTGCATTACATGCAGCAATTTAAAAAATCCTACTATCTACTTGGGTACTTGCCCTCCTAGTTTCCTGCCTCCCCCCACCTCCCTCAATAGATAGCCAGAGCTTCTTTTATCTGACCGAATCCTCCTGTAGGAAGCTGGCTCTGTATATACTATATCAAAATGAGATATAGTGTGCCCAGAGTCCAGGAGTTCGCCAGAGGCTTAACCGAGGCTAAAGAAGATAATACTAATGCTCTCTTTTGTGGTAGTGTGGTCGATCAGTTAGACTGATCAGAGTTTGAGGTTGAAGTTAACCCCAAACACCCACCACCAGCAACATGGGGTCAGCCGGGTGCAGAGGTCAAAGTTGATGTAGATGTAGAAAGGGCTTCTATGGAGACTGGGGGCACTCGGAATTGAATCTGCCAGCAGGTAAGTACCCATGTCTTCAGAGGGCAGACCTTTGGGGGAGTGGGGGTGGTTTCCGGTGAGCACCGGGGGATGCGCACAGGTCAGCCCCAAACACACCCCTTCAGCGGCACAGGGGCTTCCGGGTGCAAAAACAGAACCAGGGTCCCAATGCTTTTCAATAGGGGGACCCCTGGGGTCACAAAGATGCTGCAGGCTAGGTCCAGGGGGGCGGTTCTGGAAAACCACAGGCTGGACAAGGAGGAGGGCCACCCGCTGAATATTGCTGGACCGGTGGTCAGATTCCCCAAGGGCAGGGGGCTGCAGGGGTACCTTTAGGTGTCAGGAATCCTCATACGGTTCTCTTGCGGTCAGTGGGGTCCTCCGGATTTAGGCTGCAGGAGTTATTGTGTTGACCAGGAGAGGTCAACTCAGGGTGGACACTAGGTTGGGGACCTATCCTGGACCGCTTAACCACCTGGACACAGGTCGTGGGCGTCAGGTGCAGAGTGGGCACAACTTGCGGATCTGGGGCAGTTCTGGAGTCCTTTGCTGGAGTTTCTTTCTGGACAAGGCCACTATCCATATGAGATCTTGGTCCTCTGGGATGCAGGCAGTCCTCTTGAGGCTTTTAAGAGGTTGCTGGTCCAGAAGGATGCGTCGCCTTTTTGTAGTGTGGGCTTCAGAAGCTGGAGACAGGCTGGTAGGGCTGGGGCCAAAGCAGTAGGTGTCTTCAGTCTTCTCTGCTGGGGGGGGGGAGAGGAAGGGGGGGGGGGAAGAGGGCAGCTTAGCAGCCCTTTCTTCTTGTTTTCTTCTTGGGCTCGCCAGGAACCTGACGAGCTAGTTTCAGGGGAGCCCTTAGATGCTGAACTTAGGGGCGTTACAGGGGACAGAGGGCAATAGCCAATGGCTACTGTCCCTGAGGGTGACTACAACCTTCCAGTGTCCACTCGTTTGGGGAGAGGGACACGGACCTAACCCTATTGGAGGATTTTGAAGGAGGAGGTCACTTCAGCTCTGGACACCTTAGGGGTGGTCCTAGCTGAAGTGGTCACTCCTTGTTTTTCCTAAGTTTCCCGCCAGACTTGCCACCAAAAGTGGGGCTCTGTCTGGGGGGGCGGGCATCTCCACTAGCTGGAGTGCCCTGGAGCACTGTAACAAGAGGCCGGAGTCTTTGAGGCTCACCACCAGGTGTTACAGTTCCTCCAGGGTGGGGAGGTGTTAAACACCTCCACCTAGTGCAGGCTTTGTTTCTGGCCACAGAGCACAAAGGCTCTCACCCCATGTGGTCAGAAACTCATCTGGAAGTGACAGGCTGTCACATAACGGTCAGTCCTGCACTACAAGTTAGGCTAAAATACATGGGGCATCTCTAAGATGCCCTCTAGGTGCATTTTTCAATAAAGCCAACACTGGCATCAGTGTGGGTTTATTGTGCTGAGAAGTTTGATACCAAACTTCCCAGACTTCAGGGAGCTGTGGAGTTCGTAATGAGAAACTTCAAGCCCATGTACTTTATATGGCAACACTGCACTTACAATGTCTAAGAATGGACCTAGACACTGTAGGGGCATATTGCTCATGGAGCTATGCCCTCACTTGTGGTATAGTGCATCCTGCCTAGGGCTGTAAGGGCTGCAAGGGGGGCGACTTACCTATGCCATAGGTAGTGGTTTGTGGGCATGGCACCCTGAGAGGGGTTCCATGTCGACTTTGTCTTTTCTCCCCATTAACACACACAAGCTGCAATGGCAGTGTGCATGTGCTTGGTGAAGGGTCCCCCAGGGTGGCATAATACATGCTGCAGCCCTTGGGGCCCTTCGCTGGCCACAGGGCCCTTGGTACCATGGGTACCTTTTAAAAGGGACTTAACTGTGTGCCAGGGGTGTTCCAATTGTGGGAGCACTGGTACACTTTTGGGAAAGAACAATGGTGCTGGGGCCTGGTTAGCAGAATCCCAGCTCACTCTCAGTCATGTCAGCATCAATATTAGTTAAAAAATGTGAGCAGGGTGTAACTTTGCCAAAAGGGCTCTTTCCTACACCTCCCAATACTATAGCTTCTCCCAAAAGTACATAGGATGAAAAAGAACTCCTAGTTCACAAACCTCTTCCCCCCACCATCCTTCCAACCACACCTTAACACCCCCCCACCCCAGCATGCTTCCCTCCTCCTCGTTCCCCACAGACCCTGACCCGTCATGCACCCCGCAAACCTCCGTCCTTTGTGACCCTCAGCCCGCTCCCTGAAATGGAGTACATAAGTAGGGAACTCCTGAACCTGCGCCTGGGGAGTAACAGCAGATGGCCTTGGTGAGGCTGGGTTAATCAATACAATAAATAGAACATTATAACATATCAAATTGATCCATTTCCAAATTATGTTACATGGACCTGAAGCGCTTTGCAGCCGGGGACGCAGTGAGGGCAGGAGCCCTTTAAATTTCTTTCGCGCTCCCGCCGTCGCGGGAAGCGCTTTGCAGCCGGGGACGCAGTGAGGGCAGGAGCCCTTTAAATTTCTTTCGCGCTCCCGCCGCGCGGGAAGCGCTTTGCAGCCGGGGACGCAGTGAGGGCAGGAGCCCTTTAAATTTCTTTCGCGCTCCCGCCGTCGCGGGAAGCGCTTTGCAGCCGGGGACGCAGTGAGGGCAGGAGCCCTTTAAATTTCTTTCACGCGCGGGACGCGTGCGGGCGAAACCCAGGCCAAGGGCGGGCCAGTCATTGCCAGGAAGAGGCTGGGCTGGGCCCCCCCCTCTTTCATCTGCTTTCCGAGGGCCCTAGCTTATAAAGGAAAGAGAAATACTAACCGGAATTGAGAAGACAAAGGAACTATCGTCCATCTTGACCCGGCCAGTGGCTTCTTTGGGAAACCTTGGGATTCGCCTTCAGCCCCGGTGGGACACCAAGTGTAGGAATATCCCAGGAGCTACCATACGCGGGACAAACAAGTGACAATTTATCCTTTTATCTTTTTCTATTTTTATTTTCTTCCTTTTTAAATTCTAACTTATACTCAAACAGATTGCTACCTGTCGGCAAATTGTTCTCTATACATTTACTTTCTGCCAACTCGTTCAATTATCTTAGATGAGGTGGTGCTATTTTGGTTCACACAATTAATTAAGTGCAACTTACCTTATATATAAATACCCCATTTTCCTCATACCGGATTTAGAGTGACATCACATAAAATATGGGGAAAAGGAAGCACTCAAAATTGAGTCACCCCACAAGCTTAAAAGACAGTACCTCTATTTTAAAATACATTTCAGGGGCCATGGGTATGATTGATGAACAAATTGCCAATGTAGAGGGGAAAATTCTGACATCCAAAGAACATAACACCCAATCTCCAACGGACGTGGTGATAACTGATGATTCTACAAGGTGTAATAATGAAGCACTGAACAGAGATGCAACAGATAAAAATGGATGCATTCAAAATATCTCAGACTCAATTCTCTCATTAGATGACCTTTCACCTGTAGCTAAACGCCAAAGGAAGCCGGCGCCAGAGATGGCAGACAACACCCCTAAAAAATCTTTTAAGAATGATTCGGTACCCACACTCGATAGAAAGCCCCTAAGGAAGTCATCTCGGAAGAAACTTCCAATTAAACCAGTTGATACGACTAGATCTCTCCTAGCCAACCTCTGTGACCTAATAAATAGCATGAAATCATCATTCGGGGCCAAATTGGATTCCCTGTTGGAACGCTTAAAAGTAGTGGAGTGCAGGGTCGAGGCAGGCATGGGATTTGTAAAGTCCTTGCACCCAGAGGCCTTACACGACCCAAAACAAAACCCAAGCCTAATATTGCCAAATTCGAATTTCGATCGAAATTCTCAATCCATACCCCTAGATAAGGTTAATGACCCTCACTCATTCCCAAAGCTCTTGATTAAACCATAGGTATCATTCACATCAGCAAGTACTAGCCATACACACTCTACTCACAAGCCTCTAACCAGTATACAATCATTCCCACCAGTACCAACTACTAATCTAAAACAAGTTCCCACATTGACCAATACCCCCTCACTAACCAGGACAAATATGCCCCAAACAGACAAAGGAAGGTCTCATTTCATCGAAACAAGACCCTCGAACCCTACATACATACCTAGTGACCATTTACATCTTCCTCCGGAAGCAACTCCATACGTTGTGGTCCTGACAAATGTTCCCCCTATAGGTGACCAACACCGGGAAAAAATGGTAAGAAGAGTCAAGTGGATAGGAAACAGGGAAAAAGTAGTGGAAGGAGACTGTGTGGTTCTCTCATTCAAGACCCCAGACTTGGTGCATAGTATCATCCACAAATTAGGTGCTAGACAAGCCACTTGCCAAGGAATTTCACTGCTACCCTTGGGTTTCTTTTATCCAAGATCTCCGGGGCGCAATGGTAGGAATCTACAACCCGTAAATGAACAAGTACCAAATACCCTGGTCCACAATCCCATTAGTAATAGATTTCAACCTCTTACAACGCTAGAAGATTTGGTTTGACTAAACAGGAACAGGATAGATTTTCTATATGATCCTGCCCTGGATGCAAATAAAGTAAGGTCTACCGATAATAGGGGAGATGTATTCCGCAAGAAGGTACTTGATAGGAACATCATAGACATCCGTTTGAATCAGGGAAACCAACTCCCCCTAATAATCTATACTCGAGATGATGTACCACCCTTACCATCTATAGAGGAGGTGCACCCCCAACCCTATCAATATATGGGAACAACTATACTTTATTGGAATGTGGCAGGCCTAACTAACAAAATCAATAACGATCTTTGGGTGAATTTCACTGGGGATTTTCCTTGTATCTGTCTTCAGGAGACCTGGACATTAAATCCAGTCCACATAAATGGGTACAAGACATTCCATACACCAGCTGTACAGGCCAATCACGGCAGGCCAAAGGGAGGCCTATGCACATATATCTCAAACAAGGCATGGCTACGTAACCCAAAAATGCAAATCACAAAAACCTATTATCAAATGATTGAATGCAATTTGGATCAGAACACGCACCTAGTACTCATCAACTTCTATAATAACGCAACGCATAGAGAAGTCCCCAAAATTTTAACAGAGATGGGTGAGGACCTAGAGGAAATATGTGCGAGCAACAGACGTGAGACTCTTATTATATGGGGGGGCGACTTTAATGTACATCTTTGCAAGGAACCCACAGGAAAGGTGTGTGGTTGGGATACCGAAGACATCGGCGTAGGACCGCACTTTTCACATACCATTCAAGGAGAGGCAATGAATTCAGTGGCCCAAAAACATAATTTGTCTCTTGTAAATGAATTACTTCCCAAAGAACTACAGCTTAAACCAACTTTTGATGGAAGGGGTGCAAATACAGTTATTGACTATATTTTAATGTCAACACATTTTGTTCACTATTTTACTAACTACATAATCCAAGACATCGCAATAAGCGACCATTTCCCTCAAAGCCTGGAACTCTCATTAATCCCTGCCATACAGGCCAAAGCCAGAGAGGCAACGATGGTAAATGATATTGCACTAGCCCCGGGTAATGGTTATATACTGAGATGGACTCAGACTGACCCTCAGGCATTATTAAAAGATATATTACGTGAACATACCCAAGTGTTCCTTGATTGCCTTAGTGATGACACGGCCCCAGGACAATGTCTAAGTGCTTTCCAACAGATAACCTATGCCGTAAAAAAAGCCCTCACGTCTAGGACAGGAGGGGCAGAGGGCAAGAAAAGGGAAACCGGCTGGTTTGACCACGATTGTACGAAAGCGCACACAAGACTAAAAAAAGCCCTAAGTGCCCCCATAAGATGTCAGACCGAAATACGTACCTGTAGATTGGCATACAAGACAGCCATAAAAAAGAGGAAACTCGCTTTGAGAGGGAAGTTATGGGACAATCTACACAGAGCTAGTCTGACGAAAGACAATGCCCTCTTCTGGAAAATAATAAATACTCCCGTTCTAGGGGACAATAATACCCCTAGAATGGAAATTGCCATCTCGGAAGAGGACTGGATCACGTACTTTTCTAAGATATACTGTCAACCCAATGACAGAGTTCCTCTGGACCTTCTAAAAGCCCCAGACCCTGAGGAAGCTCGACACTTAGCAGTATTACCTCAGTTTACCTTAGAGGAGGTAGTAGAAGCTATAAACACAAGCAAAGCCGGGAAAGCGCCAGGGCCCAATGGTGTTCCAATTGATCTATATAAAACCAACACCGATTTATGGGGTCCTCTATTGACGCAGGTACTGAGGGCCACTTGCACACAAGGCCCACCATCAACATGGCACCATTCTATCATCATACCCATATACAAAAAGGGGGATCGCCTTAACCCAGCCTGTTATAGGCCAATTTCTCTCCTCGATACATCAGCCAAATTAGCGGGGAGAATAATCCTAAATAGACTCCAAATATGGTCGGAAGAAAATAACATTCTATCCCCAGTGCAGTATGGCTTCCGCACAGGACTAGGTACAGTGGAACAGGCTCTGAACTGAACTATCCTAGTGGGGAAGTATACGAAGACCAGAGAGGGCAATTTGCACCTGGCCTTTATAGATTTGTCCTCAGCATTTGACTGTGTTTTGCATGAAAAGTTATGGGATATTCTAATAAGCATGGGGGGTCGAACTAACGATAGTCCATTTCATAAGAGATCTGTATACTGGGTGCAGAGCAAGTGTAAGGTACGGGATGAGAGGGGAATGCACTAAGTCTTTTGGCATATACCGAGGGGTGCGTCAAGGCTGCGTTCTCGCACCACTTCTATTTTCATTATACATAAACAATCTAGAAAGTGAATTGATAAGCAATTGTAAAGACCTTCCACAAATAGGCAATCGCCCCGTCCCTGCACTCCTATACGCAGACGATGCAGTACTCATGGCCAGGACACCGCTAGCCCTCCAGAAACTTCTAACCACTTGTATAAATTACATGACAGCCCTGGGCCTCACAGTCAACTGTTCGAAAACGTTCATAATGAACTGTGGCAGGAAACTGAGCAAGTCCTATAAAATCACCATTCACGAGGACAAGGTGAAGATAGCTCCCACCTTCTCATATTTGGGCATAATGTTCGATAAACAGGCCACCTGGGCACACTGAGTGAAAACAAAAAAAGACCAGATTATTAAAACAACGGCGGCCTTGGAGATTTTTTCCAAAAAACTAGGGGGGATCTCCCCGTCAAACATGGTAAAAATCTACAAGGCCAAATGTATCCCGGTGGCTACTTATGGAGCATGTATCTGGGGGTATACGAACTGCCATGCGATTCAGTTAGTGGAAAATGACTTCCTGAGATACCTGCTAATGGAACCAAATAGCACGTCATCATATATTAGCCATTCGGAACGAGGGGTCCACTTTGTAACTGATCTAATTAAGATACAGCCTCTATTATTATGGCATAAAGTGTGGACCTCTGAGCATACCGGATTAAACCAGGCCATACTATCCGACTGCATGAATCTAACATACTCGCTTAGAGTTCCCTGGCTAAGATATATTATGACCTTTTTTAAAAATATGGGCTGTGAAGCATATTACCAAAACCCACAATCACTGGAAAAAATAACCAGGAGAGATTTGAGGGCTCGGACTTTGAAGCACCTGGATGAACAGAGATGGGAAGTGGAATCAAAAAAACCTACAGTAATGTCCAACCAACTAATTCTGTTGACGGATGCAGTCCAGCCCTATTTAGTAAGCGTGGCAAATCCCCGACATCGATTTGTCCTTACAAGATTCCGCTTAAATATCTTCCATCGGCTAGTAACCTTTCCGATTATGTGCGACTGGAGTACAGTTTTAAGAGTATGTCCATGTGATGCAAAAGCTCCCCAATCTACAATGCATGTGGTCCTTTTTTGTAAATTTTATGATATTCCAAGAAAACGTATTTTATTGCCTTTTTTAAGATCGACTAATTTGCGTCAGTGCCGCGACGCGTATTTTAGCTTACAGATTTTATCCTCTATTGAAATGTGTGGAATTTTAGCAAACTTTTTATGCACAGTACTCTCTGTAAGGAAGTCTATGGGCGTACTGAACTAATTTTATTTGAAAAATTTGGAATTTCCGGTAAACTCCTCACTCTCCAGAAAATACTGTAATTGAACTCGATTTTGCACTGATGTAAATTTATCAAGTTTTATTATACCTGTCCTTGAATGAATTATGATGTGTTTTATTATCTTCCCTATTTATTTATAATGTTTCTTATACATATTTATCAATGTACTATTACTTGTTACTTTTATGGCCTGTTGAAAGCCGAATAAAGTCTGTTTGATGATGATGACATGGACCTGATCATGGGGTGTGAGTACTATGAATGTTATCAGGCATCTCCAGTTCTTATAGATGCAAAAAACATTTTGTATGGTCAACTGAGTGGCACATATATGTTTGACCTTTTAAGCTTAGACTGTTGAACTATACCAGCAGGTTCTCCTTGCTTCTTAAAGTCAATCATTCCTATAAAACTTCGCTGATACCAAACAGTCTGGATAGACATATCCATAGAGACACAGCACGAGAGGTTATCGGCGGATTTATAGCTTTTTGTTCTAATAGCATAGGCCAGAATTTGTTGCTTAATCCTAAAATCACCGAAGTTGACCAAAATAGCATGTGGGAACTTCATATTGGAAGACCTCCTTGTAGGTGCCCAGTAGGCCCGCATATTTGTTAGGTCTGGGTTTCCTGCAGACTTCTCTGGAAGGATTTGCTTGAAAATAAGGTCTGCGATGGTTGACGGAGGTCCCTGCCTTGTAATCTTCAAGTATACCTACAAACCTTAGATTTGAGCATCCCAACCTGATTTCTGCTTCAGCCAACTTTATCTGGAGCTCTTGCATTTTCGCGATCACGCTTTCATGTTTACTGCTAGAGTCCTCCAAATCAGAAACTTGCTGGTCCACCCGAGTCATACAAGAGGAAAGTTGGAGAATGTTATTATTGATTTGACCCAGCTTTTCATTTGTATTTTTGTGGGCCTCTTCCCGAGATAGTTTCAAATCTTGCAGTTTTTTCGAATCTCAGTAAGCATCTTCAAGAGAATATGACAGTGAGGGCTGATCTGATGAAGCAGGTACTACTGCAGAAAGCTGAGACACCTGTGGCTGAGTGGCAGGTATGGCTACCAGGGGTAGAAGGGGACTTTCCTACATTGGGTTTGTGGTGTCCTCAAAGTTCTGTGGAGCCTGCAGTGACACCAAGTCGGCAACCTCCAAAACGTGGGATAATGTCATGCCGGTGTTGCCCTGTTAGCAAATTGTTAGCTCCATAGATCGGGACTGAATATCAAATGAAGCCTTCTCCCTCTCAGCTCCCTTTGGATTAACAATAGTAAACGGAGGGAATGAAAGCTTGCCTTGGGAGCCGTCACAAAGTTTGGAACTATAAGGTATGAGGAGAGGACCGGACGCTGCTTTGTTCCCCCAGCTTTCCCTCATGGGGGTGGGTTCCCTTGCTCCACGCTTCTGAGAGACTGTAGAGAAGATTGCTGGTCGATGTACACATGCTCCGTCCCTGGCGCTTCAATAGAATTCTGTGATTTTGGGTCAACCGAAAGAGCTTCGACGAGACTCTTCTGTTGCACCACCGGAGCTTGCTGGGAGGCACCTAAAGAGTTGCCAGAATAAGGCCCCTTACTTGGAGACGCAGTGGGATCTTTGGCTATCATAGGGGGACAATTTTTGATTTTTGCTGGATTTCGACCACTGCTCAAGATTTCAATGGCCCGTCCCGGGCGAAACGCTTCCTCCTTTTTGCAAGTTTATTCCCCTGTGGTTGGTAGGGACTGCTATCGGGGGACGCCAGAGTCTAACAGAGGTGCTGCAAGCCAAATCTGTGCTTCCCCTGATGCTCTTCAACTGCAGGGCAATTAAATACTGCCCTACCAGCTGCTTCAACCTCTTACAGGCCCTGGAGCAAGCTCCTATAATGCAGGGAGATCTCTGAGATTTTCTTGCTGTCCTTACTGTGTGTCCCTTTAAGAAAGAAAAATAGTGGCTTGCACCTACTGTAAGATGACACACTGCGTTAGAGCGAGTCAGATACAAAGGACTTGTTAAATTGTATTCAATTCATTCCCTCTAACCATGGGTCCTTTGTATTCAATTCATTCCCTCTAACCATGGGTCCTTAATGTCCTAGTAACAAGGAGGCAAACGAGCAAGGGGGGAGGGGAGGCGGAAGGCTGTCTTGGGAGCCTTCTAGTGCTGGTTGCTAGTGATAATTAGGCACCACTGACCCGCTTGGCTTACTCCTAGACCGCTGAGAGCGAGGTAAGGAATGCACTCAAAGATGTCCCCTCACTCCCGTTTGCCAGACTCTGAGAGGAAAGCACGGACACGGGCTCAGCTTCCCTCTCTTCTGACTTGGCGCGTCTCACTGTCCTCGCAGTCCTTCAACAGGCTAGCCCTCCCCATGTCATATGTCAGTCGATATCCCATTTATCAAGTTAGGCCTGTCTTTGCCACCACAGCCACCATTCTTACTCCACCGCTCTCATCGCAGCTCACCCAGCCGCCATCTTGCTGTGCCTCCTGACGCAGCTCACTCATGGGAGCATGATGGGAGCTCTACGTGACCCAGCGACGTCAGTAAAACTGTTGTTGTGGAGTGTCTGTGAGTAACAGATCCTGATAAATATCCCAAAACATTTGCTGACCTTGGTTGGGGCAGAACAACAAAAACGCAGTGAATGTATGGCACCAGGAAAATTGCTGCAGATGGCCACAAAGTTGCAAAACATGGGGAGCTTAAATTAAATAAATACACCCTATGCTAAGTTAGCTAATAAATCTCCCATCATTCTGCTTTCAGCCCTCCTGTATGACCAGAAGGTATTCCAAAAAGGTATTTATTGTAAGTGACCACTCCATTTTCACTGATATCACTATGACAATTAATGTCACTGTGACTTCATGATTGGGGATATGGTACTTATCCACGTTATGTTTAGATTTGTTGGTGGTCGATTTCTTTTTTTTTTTTTTTTTTAAAGGAAAAAAATAAATAAAATGGCACTCTGTCAAACACACAATGACAACAGCTTTTTGTCTAAACACTAATGTGTCACACTAATTGTCTCCAAAACCTAGTTAGCAAATTTTTCATTTCCATCAGGAAGAAGTCTCCGGTGTAAGAATCAGATATACTTCAGCTCTCAAGATTTAATATAGTACTTTTGTTCCCTTTATCAGGTTAATGACATTCCAGGATGACCCTATCAGTTTTCAGCGAAGAACTCCAACAATAGGCTAGCTCAGTAAAAGTGGTGTTCGTATCTGTGGGTTCCAGAAGCCTCATTATTTACTTTGGGGATAGCAGATCAAACTTGCATTCTTGGAGTCACAATCAGTAGTAGACCAATGCCAAGATTCATGAATAAGTAATTTCCCCCTTTCTTGCTTTCTAGCCTACATGAACATCTTCCACTGTTCAAGGGTCCTAAGAAACAGAACTTGTAAAATACATTTTTAGGTACATGCTCCCTTCCAATGGCCCCAAACAAACTTGATTCCCTCGCACCAGATGCAGCACTTTCATCTCTGAACTATTAGTTTAAGACTCTCCGCTAGTGCCGAGCACAGCCCCTTAGCCTTCACATGCTTCAGGTACAAGAAACAATTTAATTATCTGCATTGTGAGATAAAGCAAGGTCGACATTTTTACCCATCTGCTCCCCGACAAAAGAAAGAATGCAGACTATTTACCCCAATATTTCTGAAGTTGATAACTTCCTTTGCCCCACCTACAGAAATCTAGGGCAGTGGTTACCAACCTTTTGATTTCTGTGGACCCCCACTTTAACATTAATGGAACCCAGGGACCCCCACTGAATTATCATGTGAATCCGGGGACCCCCGCCTGAGTCATTGCTGGGGACCTAATTTGTCAATATTTGTTAATATTTTTGAATTTTCTAGGCTCTCGCGGACCCCCTGAGAAGGCTTTGGGGACCCAAGGGGTCCTCGGACCACAGGTTGGGAACCACTGATCTAGGGCATTGCTGGACCACAATGATATATGCCCCACAAATACTACAGTTAAAACATCTACCAAACCCATAAACCAAGTCAGTCACTACACCAATTCAAGAAAATGGTTGTTAAATCAGTAATCTACCATAAGCTGGAAGAGATTGGTACTCTGTATGTGGGTCTATTTACTATATCTAGCTAGGATGGTTATACAAGACACAAATAAAGCCCCAAAATCCAGGATGCCTGTTAATCCCTGGCCTAATACAAGTCCATGGTTCTTAATATCTGCAAACCCTCTACTAACTAATGAGGCCACTGCTGGCTGTCATGACATTTCCCCAGTACACAAAGTAACATATGATCAAACAATAAGCAATTAAAGAACAATGGACTATTATACTGGCGGAAATTTCAAGTAACAGTTTTGTGACCAGTGTGGAACTATGCAAAATCGGCTCATGCACTAATCGGTCTGCTTCTAAAAGCTGTTCAAATAATATATATATTTTTTTTTTAATGTAGCCCATTTTCCTCAACAGAAACAGGACTATAGTGAAACTAAAGTTTTTGGTTTTTTTTGTTACTTAAAAAATGGCCACTGTTTAACCTTCCTGAAATCTTTTTCAGTGTTCACAAACAGGAAGGGGCTCAGAGGGGACTCTTTCCCATTTGCAAATGCATTACCAACCCAACTATGGGTTCAGTAAATTTTCCATGGTTAATGACTGTAATTACGGTCACGAACTATGGATACATTGCAAACTGATAAGTATGTGGAAGGGACTGCCACAACATGTGCCTTCCAAATACCGAATGGGCATCCAGTCATTATCCCATTTTAGGATTCAGGAAAACTTTGACTCTTAAAATGGGATTCGTACATTGGAAAATTCCTTTTTTTTCCAATTGTAAACTCAGATTGGATTTGTTTGCAATTAGAAAAATAAATGGATAGTAAATGTGGCTCAAGATATATGCTTTTGAAAACCTTGAAGCTGAAGCAATCAAATGAACAATAGAATGTTTTTCATAGTATCACCGAGTCCACTTGTGTGCACCCAGGATTATCACAGTGGTCAAGGTAGCCACCATGTGATTAACAACAACAAACCAGAACAGAACACTACAGAAACGTTCTAGAAAATTGCACGTCGCCTCACTACAATCAGAAACAGATGCCATATATTTACATGTTTAATCTTTATTAAAAATGAAAGCAAGAAGTTCCTCTTACATGAAATGTGATCTACATGATTAATTAAAATAGAGGTTCACATAACATAATACAAACAGAGAAAATATCACTGCTTTGTGCAAAATGCACTCGGCTTGTACAGTCCAAAGCAGACACAAGGTAGAAGTGCAAGAGCAAATTGTGTCAGCTTTAAAAACGCTCAAAGCCAATATTTCAATATTCATTATGAACAAGTTAGAAAAATGCATTCATTTTTTTTTTACAGGTTTGCACAAGACATCTGAGGTATCAGACACTAGAGGTATCTGTTCGCCTCATCCTTGGCACAACGAATAGCAACCCAACAGTAGCAAATAAGTCAGTTTCCATATATCCTAAATGCATCACACTCTTACCACAGTAATGGCCAGACATTAAGTGGAGAATGGACTGTCTCAAATGCACATATTGGAAAGGAGAACAATACTGTATCCACAAGAAGTCAGTAATCATAGCCCACTCCTTCAGTTTCTCAATGAGGTAATGTAAAGACCATTATTAGGTACAAATGCAGCCGTTTTCCACTGTTAATGTGCCACACTAATGCTTTCCGCTAGTGGTTTGGGGGTGTTTTTACTTACAACTCGAATTGTCACTGCAGTTTTAACTAAATAAGAAGGATATGGCCATCTAGTTAATTATGGACTGGACCACAACTATATGTCAATCAGTAAAAGACTACAAGTATCCTTCAAATAAATACATCAAATATGAATTATGTCATGAACCATTTTTGCTTTACTACACCAAGCACCTGTATATACAGGCAACCTTACTTCAAAAGCAAATTAAAGGATGCAAAAGAAGAGTTCAAAATGACCGACAAGAGAAGCAATTTGACTTTTAAACCACATGGTGCTTTGAGATGTAGGTCCATGTTTAGAGCACTCTCAGAAAAAGTCACTATTACAAGAAAAATTAGCACTTTAAGGTCACCAGAAGGTAATACTTGAAATTTCTGAGTGAAGATAGTTATACAGTGGTTTAAAATGGGCATTTCATGTGGAAGATTGGATCATAGCAAAATCAAGCCCTTGGTTCTTGAATATTATGCACTGTAATCTTGGATGTCACACAAGGGACAAGGAATTACAACTATGGGGCTAAGCAGTGGTGGAGTGAATAAATGGCTGACCTGGGGCCTTGTAATTCTACATGGCCAAAAATTCATTGGTTGCAACATCAAAACAACTGGTGGCATAAAATTTGATTTATAGAGACAACAGGGGAGTACATAATCATTCATCATCGCTCCCGAAATGATGAATCACATCCTACAAAATGGCTTAAAAATTGAAGCACCTACAAAAGGTTCACTGGTAAAAAATATATATAAAAAAAATAAAAAGGCTGGAACCACCTTTACAGAATTATTGCCACAAGTTAGACTTGCCAGTGGTTCCTTTAGGACTAACAGAAGTAGCTCAGAGGTAAACCATGAAGTAAAGTCAAGGAGCAAAAATCAAATATAGAGGTAAACTACAGATACTTTTCAGAGTGAGAGAAATATTCACAAAAAGGATTAAATGTGTTTTGGAAACACTAAAAACAAGGTTTAAAAACAAAAAAAGGAGGTGAAATGTTATAGGATGGAGGGCCCCTTTCAGCTGAAGTACAGTGGGTCTCCAAAAATCGGCAAATAAATCTGAACTAGAATAAGCCCTTTTTAGAAAACAAAAAAGGCATTTAATTCAATTACTCGTGTATGTTGGATGTCTGACACCTCTAAACACTAAATTGAATATTGAACTAAGACAATTTCACCCACTTTAAATCAAAGGGGTGGGGGAGAAGAGTTAAAATGACAAGGCTTGGTTCAGGAAACAGGTTCACAACAACAACAACAAAAGATCTGAAAAGAACGTAACAAAGTTACTGAAGCTAGGATCGATTTTAAACTTGAGGCTTAACATTTTGCAGCCAATTAGCCACCGCCTCCTTAGCATCTGCAAAACAAAGCAAGAGATCTTTGTAATTTGTTAAGGTAGTTAAAGTATAAGGCCAGGCTGTTCGCTTTCCAAATCGTCATCGTTGGTCTTTTCGTTCTCCATTTCTGTCAGAAATGTATCCAAATCTGCAAGACAAAGATGAGGAGTAACAAAACACAACAAGCAATAACTGCAGCATTTGCCACTGAATATGTAATGCTTAGCCCCTCCAGTGTCCCATTCTGTAAGATGCATGGGGAGCGTTAAGACTTAGCACAACACTTATAAATTAAGCTGTCTGGATTAACATGCATCCTATTAGGTATTAAAGGAAAAAAAGAAAACAATGCTTAATGAATCTGCTGGGGGACTAGGATAGCTATCAATGAAGGGGGACTATTTAGCCTAGCACAGAGGTAAAACCATTAGCACAGAACTTAAGACTATTGAGAGTAAAGCTTTCTGAGACTTCAAAAGCACAGGCCATCCATGTGTATAAATATGTAACAGGATCACATGCCACCCTTCCTAAAATTAAAAAAAAATTGCAAACCATTACTTAAACTGTTTCTAATGTGGAAATTGTTGCAGCCCCAGTAGCTAAAATAAACGAAAGAACAGCAGTTGCATGAAACAAATAGGATTTTTTTACCACAACAATGAGATGGAGCTGGTACATTGCTGAAAAGGGTCCCAAAACAACAACCCCTTCTGCCACCACTCAGAAGTCAAAACAAGAGAAGAGTGATCCACACCACACAATGCTGCTTTACTTGCCATCCAACATCGCTTCACGACTGCACATCAACCAACTCAGGAGGCATCGGCGACTTGGGATGTTTGCTCTCAAAGTGCTGTTTGAATGTCTTTGGGTCAGGCATCTGTGTCTGAAAAGGACCACACCACTTAGCAATGGGCAATAACTGAAAATAAGGTTATGTGAACAGCACTGTACTACTTACTGCAACAGAAACGATGGGTCAAACTGACTGACAACATTGACTGAAAAGTTCAACGCCGTTAGGACATCTTTATTTCCTTTATAACGTTTCTAATAGTCCAAACACAATAAAGTGTCTAAACAAGTGCATATAAAGCATGCCAACAGACTACAACACATCATAAAGTGGACTTTGGATTATCAGTTCCTTAAAACTTGGCAATGAGACACTAGCAACAAAGCATTACATGCTGGCTAACAACTTTAAAAAAACAAAATTGTATTTAACTAAAGTCCAAGAAAAGCGCACTGGGAACATCTTAGTTTGTGACCTAGTATTAGGTGGGGAAAAAAACAAACAAAAAAAAAATTAGGAGGTAAAAAAAAAAAAAAAAAAAAAAAAAAAAAAAAGAAGATTCAACTGCAAATAATTAAGTACTTGCAACAAACTTCCCCTTGCTTGCTCCAGAAGAAACAAGCACTGGCTTTGCCAATAGGGCTCGCCTATGTGAGAGCTACTGGCTTTGCCAAAGCCAATGCCAATGTCTTTTAACCAAGCTGTACATCAGCATGGCTCTTGTTCAGCATGGCTAAAAATTAGTGGTGTGGGGTAGGGAGTGGCTTAGAGTACAGTGGCGTACAGGGGAGTGGCATGGAGTGTCACAGATTAGAATGGCACAGGATAGTACAGTTGTAGATGTAAGTACCTAAAGTGTTGATAGCAGACAGGGTGAATGCAACAAAAATAAGAAGCTGTATGCCTGTGTTAAAAGTAGGAAAGCACACTGTACATCCAGGAATAATAGTGAAAAGCTTATACAAGTCAAATAAAAAAAAAAAAAGTGTGTTACAAAAAGACAAGAAAGAACAAACATGAGGAAAAACGTGCTTTGTCCATGCTTCAGGGAGGAGCTAACACAAGAAAGGAAGTAAATTGTAAACAATACATCTCGAAGCAAGCTATAAAGATGTAAAATGAAAATGCACTTAAATATATGAACGGACTAATCCTTGTGCACAGGTGCCCCATCAAAACCGCCCACAGCCCTTTCCCCTCTTACTAGGTGTTCATTTAGTGAGTGAACAAAGAGGTGGTTATCAAAAACCATGGATACACATTTTGAAAGGTACAACTCTTCAATACATTTGCGGCAAGACCCCGACCCGACTACAGATGTGGAAAAAGCGTGAACACTTGCCACTTTTCCAAAACACTGTCCAGTGGGTTGAATGCTTCAGCGACAAAGTGCTTGCAATGGCATCAGTCTTTGGAAAATCCGATTTGTGTGGGATTTTTGGCTAGCATAGCTGCATAATAGGGGTGTGTCATGGGCTGAGTGCAAGGATTGAGAGTGCATTAGTGGAAGTGCATGGTGCAGACCATTTCAGATTTGCCATGGCGCAACCTAAATCGGTTGAGGGCTTTGTGTGAGGTTGCCCAAAACACTGCTTAACTCAAAGTCTGTCCTCTCTACATTAGTATCCTGAATTACACTGCAGGTGATTACAGTGGTCATGGGGTGAATATGCCAAGGCCTCTAGGCCTCGACGCTTGCTACCAGGTGATTGCCAGTGCACTCTGCTCCATCCTCTCTTTCATAATAGCTGCATCAGCAAAAGATGTGGCCTGTTATGTAAGTCCCATAAAAATCGTTACTGTTTTTTCTCCAATCCAAGGTGGACTGGAACTCCGGACTTGCGTTTCTGGGGCAGCGCTGACAGCTGCTGCCCTTTATCTTGTACTCCTAACATGGCAAGGCATAAGGTATCCTCATTGCAGACACTAGCCTTCTTGTTGCAGACACAATTTCTTGAGTTCAATGTCTGTGATGAGGAGACCCTATGCCCTGCCTTGTTAGGAGAACCTGCTTGCTAGAGAACTAGAGCTCAGCTGTGGCACGGAGACAGGATCATCATAGGACTGTGCCAACTCAGAACAGTGGCCCCTCCACCCCCACCGAGCAGTTTGAGGGCATCTACAAATTTCCATCTGCCTGCATAATCCAAGGGCAAGTGTTGCGGCCTTTCAACTGTGTCCCAAACTCAATGTTGTTGGATAATTTGTGTGTGCACCTCAGACTTTTCCACTAAGCCTTCAAAATCACCTCAGCTTCCCTTTCCACCCCCACTGCTTGAGGTTACCAGACACATAGTTGGAGATGGCACCAATTTGGGGACTGTTGACTGTATCCAAATCTATTGCACGGTCGCTAAAGGACAGCCCACTCCTGGCTGTCTTATAAACTACATTACTGGTCGTCTGTGTAATTTGTCTTAAAGACCACATTGTGCTGAGAATTCCAACATCTGTCAGGTGATACAATTATAGAGAGCATGGGATGTTGCCAGAGAGTCAAATGCCACCTTGAGGTTAATGGAAAAAATAATTTGTGGCTAGGGCCCAATTTATCAAATGAAAGAGAGGTGAATCTTTTGCCATATGACCTCATAAGAACCCCATCTGCGCCCCTCCCCCCCACCCCCCGGTGGTTCTTGAGAGGATGAGTAAGATCACATGAAGAGCACCTCGCAGATGATTTGTTCAAGGCAGAGGCATTTTGATCCTACAGGTCTCCACAGAGGTCTTACGACTCACATGGAGAGCTTCAACACCAAGGTGCATTTTAACAGAGAACACCGCATAAAAATATATTCAAAAAGACAGAAGAACCACCCAGAAAAGGTTCCCGGGGGTCTTATCTTTGCTTCAAGATCACATACTCACTTTCTGCACTACAGATTTACACACCTCAGCTTCAGGAGGTCCTGCATTACCACAGAGGTATCCTTGGATGGGGACTCCACTACCTCAAAAAGGATGACCGTCTAGAAGCAGGGCAAACTGCAGATAGTTGTCTACACTGTAACAGATTAAGGAGATGCAACATTTCGATCAGTACTGAGGTCAGGACAGACTGCACTGCTCCTACATTTGCAGCATAATCCACTCAGTTGCCAGTCTCGTGGACAATATAGCGAAGTAGCATGAGATATCAAACAGAGTGCCAGAGATACTCAGACAACTCTGCTGCAGATTAGTCACTTAACAAAAAGCTGCAAAAGCCTCCAATAAGGCTGCTAATATCTCTGCTCATTTACAAGTACAGCCAACCATTAAAAAAAAAAACTTTCAAGAAGCCTAAGGTGATCGGCGAAAAAAATATATAATTAAAAAAATAAATCATCTAGCAGTCTAGGGATGGAATTTGACAGAAGTTTCCAACCCTAATCTTTTGAACCTTTAAGCTGCCATCAACACACTTGATCATCCCCTCCTTTCTCCGATGCTTTTCAAATGTGGGATAAGTAATGCGGTTCTGAAGGTAACTTTTTTTCTTCTTCATTTGGCCGATAAAGTATCGCATTGCCCCTTCAAGCAAGTCCTAAATTCTTCGGATGCAGCGTTCCTAGGAAATCTCCTACTGGTCAGTTTTTTTTAAAATCTCTATTTCACTGAAGTCCTACATGCATAGCAGGCGTGTTTGTTTATGCATGCTGAGAAAAGCGTTTGTTAATTCATCTAAATTCTACCACAGATTCCACTATTTACCTTTAACGGACTGCCAGACGACAATCCATTGGTAAATGTCCATAAGCTTTTAAACCCTTAGCTGCTGGGCCTTTTCCCCCCCAGTGCCAAGCCCTTTTTTGGCTATTTGGGGTAGTTCGCGCTTAGGGCTTCATAACTTTTTGTCCACATAAGCTAACCACGCCAAATTTGCGTCCTTTTTTTCCAACATCCTAGGGATTCTAATGGTACCCAGAGTTTGTGGTTTACCCTGGAGGAGACCAAGAAAATAGCCAAAATACAGTGAAAATTTAGTTTTTTCCAAAAAAATGGGAAAAAAGGGCCGCCGAAGAAGGCTTGTGGTTTTTTCCCTGAAAATGCCATCAACAAAGGGTTTCTGGTGCTGAAATCACTATCTCCCCACCTTTCAGGAACGGGCAGACTTGAATCAGAAAACCACATTTTCCAACACAAATTTGGCATTTTACTGGGACATACCCCATTTTTACTATTTTTGGTGCTTTCAACCTCCTTCCAGTTAGTGACAGGAATGGGTGTGAAACCAATGCTGGATCCCGGAAAGCTAAACATTTCTGAAAACTAGACAAAATTCTGAATTCAGCAAGGGGTCATTTGTGTAGATCCTACAAGGTTTTCCTACAGAAAATAACAGCTGAAATAAAAAAATATTGAAATTGAGCTGAAAACAACAGCCATTTTTCTTTATGTTTTACTCTGTAACTTTTTCCTGCGATGTCAGATTTCTGAAAGCAATATACCGTTTTGTCTGCTGGACTCATCTGGTTGCGGGGATATAAAGGGCTTATAGGTTCATCAAGAACCCTAGGTACCCAGAGCCAATAAATGAGGTGCACCCTGCAGTTGGTTTTCATTCTATACTGGGTATACAGCAATTCATTTGCTGAAATATGAGGAGTGAAAAAGAGGTATCAAGAAAACCTTTGCATTTCCAAAATGGGATCAAGATAAGGTTTTGAGGAGCAGTGGTTATTTGCACATCTTTGAATTCCGAGGTGCCCATACTAGCATGTGAATTGCAGGGCATTTCTCAAATAGACGTCTTTTTTACACACTCTCTTATATTTGGAAGGAAAAAATGTAGAGAAAGATAAGGGGCAATAACACTTGTTTTGCTATTCTATGTTCCCCCAAGTCTCCCGAAAAAAATGATACCTCACTTGTGTGGGTAGGCCTAGCGCCCGCGACAGGAAATGCCCCAAAACACAACGTGGACACATCCCATTTTTTCACAAAATACAGAGCTGTTTTTTTGCAAAGTGCCTACCTGTGGATTATGGCCTCTAGCTCAGCCGGCACATAGGGAAACCTACCAAACCTGTACATTTTTGAAAACTAGAGACCTAGGGGAATCCAAGATGGGGTGACTCGCGGGGCTCTGACCAGGTTCTGTTACCCAGAATCCTTTGCAAACCTCAAAAAGTGGCTAAAAAAACAAGTTTTCCTCACATTTCGGTGACAGAAAGTTCTGGAATCGGAGAGGAGCCTCAAATTTCCTTCCACCCAGCGTCCCCCCAAGTCTCCCGATAAAAATGATACCTCACTTGTGTGGGTAGGCCTAGCGCCCGCGACAGGAAATGCCCCAAAACACAACGTGGACACATCACAGAAAACAGAGCTGTTTTTTGCAAAGTGCCTACCTGTAGATTTTGGCCTCTAGCTCAGCCGGCACCTAGGGAAACCTACCAAACCTTTGCATTTCTGAAAACTAGAGACCTAGGGGAATCCAAGGAGGGGTGACTTGCGGGGCTCGGACCAGGTTCTGTTACCCAGAATCCTTTGCAAACCTCAAAAAGTGGCTAAAAAAACAAGTTTTCCTCACATTTCGGTGACAGAAAGTTCTGGAATCTGAGAGGAGCCACAAATTTCCTTCCACCCAGCGTTCCCCCAAGCCTCCCGATAAAAATGATACCTCACTTGTGTGGTTAGGCCTGGTGCCTGCGACAGGAATAGATCACACAACGGTCAATGTTGGTCCTTACGTGAGGCAGCTGTTGACCCTGGGGTGATCCATTCCTGACACAGACACTAGGTGTAGGCACTCAAGTGGGGTAGTGTTTTTATCAGGACAGGTGAGGAGTCACTGGGTGGTAGGAATATTGTGGATCCCAGCATATTCCTGTACTTTGTGTGACAGAAATGCGAGAAAAATTGAGTTTTTTTTCAACATTTCAGCTTTCCAGGGTATTCTGGGTAAGAAAACTTTGGGGAAGCCACACAAGTCACACCTCTGTGGACTCCCCCGAATGTCTAGTTTCCAGAAATGTTTGGGTTTAGTGTGTTTCTCTATATGGCCGCCGAATCCAGGACCAAAAACACAGGTGCCTGCCTTACAAAACCAGTTTGTTTTGCCATGGATAATTTTGATGTCTCCACAATATGATTTGGGTGGTGGAATTTGGGGCTGAACTAAATTGGGGAGCTCCCAAGAGAGCACTCTCTCTCTGCTTGCCGCCGCATTCACCTGCTCTCTGGGTTGACCTAACCCACTATTACCCAGTTGCACAAACAGCTTGCGAAGGGACAGCAGGACTGTCCTCATCACCTCCCTCATAATGTACTGGAAGAGGAGTTATCGAATGGGACTCCTCTGACTGAAAAATCACTCCCAGAGTCTGCGCCATTGTCCTATCCCTCAGATGCTGTCTCAGTATCTGATGTCTCAGTCTCTGATCCTATGTCAGAGCGGTCCTCTATAACCCGAGTGTAGGCAGCAGTCATCCATCAAGATGCCATCTCTGCTATTGGCTAAACTGTTGCTCTAAAACACTAGCCTACGTAGACAGTCACAAAATCGATGGTGTGTGAGATACGTGCAACAGTAGAGGCCACCTTACCTGCGCTTCTTCCCTCAATCAGCACGTACTTTCAAGACACTCAAAAAACACCTTGTCACATACCATTCGTCACAGTCTTTAGCACCTCCTGCGCCCAGTCCAACAATCATGATTGGTGCTCCCACTCCCTCCTCCTCGGATTCCCTCATTACCACCCAGCAAAAGTGCCCTTCATCTCTCCATAGACTTTGCTAATGTACTCAGCTATTTACATAAAATACAGATTTGCTCTTTGCAGTAGGCATATAAACCTTCTGCGCTTCTTTATGGCACTAAAACTGCCACTAGACAAGTCGGACCCTTTTCCCCCCAGGGAAACCACACACATATTGACAAAAGTGATATATATATGACAGCCAATCACCTGAAACTCAACTCAAGCAAAACCGAAATAATCCTCTTTGGCCCACACAAAAACACCTGGGACCCCTCATGGTGGCCCACCACGCTAGGCCCTGCACCCACCCCCGCCAACCACGCACGCAACCTCAGCATCATCCTAGACTCCTCCCTCTCGATGACCCAACAAATCAACGCTCTCACCTCCTCATGCTTCAACACACTCCATATACTGAAAAACATTCAAATGGATCCCCACAGAGACCAGAAAAACTGTCACTCACGCACACATCAGCAGCAGGCTTGATTACGGAAACGCCCTCTACGCCGGCACCACTCTAAAACTCAAGCGCAAACTACACGCATCTAGAACTCAGCAGCACGACTCATCCTCGACCTCCGCCGACACGAACACATCTCTCCACACCTCAAATCCCTCCACTGGCTCCCCATTGACAAAAGGATCACCTTCAAGATCCTCATCCTCGCACACAAATCACTCCACAACACAGGCCCTGCCTACCTCAACGAGAGTCACCTTCCACACCCCCACACGAAACGTCCGCTCAGCTGACCTCTCTCTCGCCTCTGTCCTCCGCATCAAACACACCACCACCGGGGGCAGATCCTTCTCCTACCTTGCACCCAAAACCTGGAACGCCCTCACAACCCACCTTCGCAAGACCCAAAACCTACTTCTTTTCAGGAAGGGCCTCAAAACCTGGCTTTTCGAACAGTGAACCTCCCAGCCCCTTTCCCTCCCCCCGCCCCGCCCCCCCCCCCCCAAGCGCCTTGAGACCCTCACAGGTGAGTAGCACACTTTATAAATCTCTTTGGTATATATAGATCTACCTCTATATATATATATATATATATCTATGTACATGGATATATCTATAGATATATCCATGTACATAGATATATAAATATAGATCTATATATAGATCTATTTTTTTTAGTTGTTGTATGGTTTCCTTGGGGGCCAAAATGGCCCCCAGGGAAACCCTACAACACTACAACACCTAAAAAAAAAAAATGCCCCCACAGGGGGTCACCCTGCCCACGGGCGACCCCCTGTCATTTTTTTTAATTTTTTTTATTATTTAAAAAAACAAAAAAAACAATCCCCCAGGGGGCACCTACTTTTTTTTTTTTTTATTAATTATGCCCCCGGGGGGGGGCGGCCCGTTTTCCGAGGGGGCCGCCCCCCCAAAGTGAAATCCCTGGCGTCTAGTGGTGTTTCCTGGCCCCCGATCGCAGCTGTGCTGCGATCGGGGGCCAGGAAACACTTTGAGAAGGCCTCGTAAGAAAGGGGAGACTCTCCCCCTTTCTTACGAGGCCTTCTCAAACTGTTTCTGGCCCCCGATCGCAGCACAGCTGACCCGCACCAGGGAGGGTGTGTGGGCGTCGGCCAGTGGCCGACGCCCGCACCTAACAGGTTAAAGAGAAAATCCATGAAAACATTTTACTGATCGATTCGATCCCTTGCCCTAAACCAGTATGGGCAGTGAAAAAATCATATTACTGGCAATGATACACTCTACTCAGGGCTCTCAAAATCTACTCAACCTCTCGCTATGGTGAGTCATTTTTTTTAGTAGAGCTATTTTTAGGGCCTACTGGCCCCTTCTGGTGAGCTGACAAAGAATAGATGTTATGTTCAGTCAGAAAGTGAAAAAGATGCCTTTAAATCATGTTCTTGTTCCATTTGCTCTGTCTTCAGAGACAGAGGTCAAAAGTCAGTTTGTCTTTTTCCATTCTGCCTGCAGAGATCCAGGACTTTCTAAGGTGACCTGCTGTAAAAACTGTGAAATGAAAGGCTAGGCGGGATGTTCCTAACACACAACATTTAAATAACTAATTTGACTGTAGAAACATTTCAAATTATGTCAGTAGCTATGAAAGGCCATTTTCAGGTTCTTCAGTAGGATGAAAAAAAATATTTTAGTAGGATGAAAACAAATAAGAACACTTTACTTGGTGATGTGCAAATGATAAATATGCTTCCGGAAAACCAGTTTTCACAGATTATTAGTACACTACATAGGTTTGTCAGTAAAGCTTCAAGTTAGTGGGAAGGTTTGTGAACATTTCTTGGAAATTTCCTATCTGTAAATGACAGTGTGCTACCACATCATGCTTTGGTAAAATATTTATTGAAAGTGAGTGTTTAAACTTAAACTAGGAAATACTTCTGCCCTGAAGGCAATGCTATTAGTAAACTAAGGCAAGTCACAGATCATGTATACCCTATATGTGGGCTAGATTCTTATTATACATGGAGAAAATGTTTAGTCTATTTAACCAAACAAAATAGTTTTTGTACAGCAGAAATGCTGAACTCACATATTTGAAAGTGCACTTATATGCGAGAATGAAGAAAAAGGTGACTGTAAAATAAAATATTTGCCTAGGATCACACAATTTGAGACCTGTTTACAGGTCAAGTATATTATAGTTAGATCAAGTAGATTATTCAAGTTACTCAACCTGCAGGTCTCGTAACAATTTTAAGATTTTTTGAGGCCTGCTACTGTAAAACTTAAGCCAATATTGTCCTAAGCAGTTACTTTCCATGGCTTACAATGTATATTTTCCCTTTGGTTACGGCAGTAAGAAATGCATGTTTACCAGTATATCTTATACCATACTTTCAGCACTACAAACTGCCCATGGATAGAGCCCAGAAAGGACATTGCAAATCCAATCATAGTTCTTTTTAACTAGGTAATTTGCACTGAACTCTTCTAATAAAAAGATGCATTTTCATACATATGTTGGGCAAAAAGAACACTCACCCACTGAGGAATAGTTCTTTATCCCCTTACATTTTATGCATTTCAAGAGGAACATTTCTGCCAGAAGGGTCATGGTTTGCCCTAGGCAACTGGGTGCTCTTGTGCTGCGTGGGTTTACTTTTTGTTTGGGAGCCCTTTAACACCTTTTAAAGGGTGTGTCCTCAAAGTGCAACAACTCTGCACCCGCAGATGGTTTTCCTGGGAGATCCTGTGTGTTAGAAATGGGGCCCCTAGTTGGCAGTCGGTTTGCACCCCATCCAAGTAGGGACTCTCACTCTAGTCAGGATAAGGGAGATACCCACTCAGATAACCCCTGCTCACCCCCTTGGTAGCTTGGCACGAGCCGTCAGGCTTATCTCAGAAGCAATGTGTAAAGCATTTGCACATAACACACTGTAATAAGTGAAAATACTACAAAAGGACACCACACCAGTTTTAGACAAATAGCCAATATTTATCTATATAAAACATGACCAAATACATTGAAAATCCAACACACAGTAAGAAAAATATGAATTCTGCAGGATTTACTCAAAACTACAGTTCCTTGAAGTCGATAGCCCCACCTGGGGCTATCATGGCGCCGTGATCAACAAAACCAACAGTTCAGGCCAGCCACGGCGTTGCGGTCCGGCTACATTGTCGGGAAGACCCGCAAACAGTACCTTGGATTTGCAGGGCGTCGTGATCCTCGCGGTGAGCTCCAGAGAGCGGCATCACTGACGTTGTGGTGTCGGTTCCAGAGTAGTTGGCCCTTGCGGTCACACGCGTTGCAGATCGAACTCTAGGCTGATGAAGTCAGGTGTGCCAGCGTGGATGGCGTCAGGGCTGCGGTGCGAAGCAGGACGATGCGACGTGAGGTACCCACAGGTCACGGTGCAGGCAGCGGCTTGTTGACGGTGTCCAGCGGCGTCGGTGAGACCAGGGCTGTGGTGTGGGGCGGGGCGGTGCGACGTGCGGTGTCCACAGGTCACGGTGCAGGCAGTGGCGGCGTCATTGCTGAAGCGCTGTCGTTGGTAGGCCTAAGCTAGCGGTGCGGGACAGGACGGTGCTTCGTGACCCTCACAAGCGGTGTCCACAGGCCACGGTGCAGGCAGGATGCCTGGTGACAACACCAGAGTCGATGGTGCTGGCGTCAGTGGACCGGGACTGCGGTGCGGGATGGGACGGTGCTTCGTGTACCTCACGAGCGGTGTCCACGGCGCAGGCAGTGGCGCCAGTGTCAGCAGGACCATTGTCGTCGGGGATGCCCAGGCTGCGGTGTGAGCAGGCGATGCCGGAGTGTGGGGCCCACAGGTCGCGGTGCGAGCAGCAGCTCGGTGAAGTCGTCCGATGACTGCGTTGGTGAGACCAGGGTCGCGGTGCGAAGCGGGGCAATGCGACTCCGTGTGGCGTCGGCAGGTCACGGTGCAGGCAGCAGCGTTGCAGTGGTTTCTACTCTTGAACAGCACAAAACAGTTCCCAGTGCTGCAGGTCGAGGAAACTGAAGTCTTTGGAGTCCCTGAGACTTCCAACAACCCTTGGAGAATTTTCTCAAGCAGGACACACAGCAAGGTTCACCCTTTGCACTCTTTTCAGGCAGAAGCAGCAACTGCAGGCTAGTCTAGCAAAGCAGCACAGCAAAGGGACAGTACTCCTCCTTCAACTCTTCTCCTTGCAAAGGTTCCTCTTGATTCCAGAAAGATTCTAAAAGTCTGGGGTTTTGGGTCTTCTTCTTATACCCAGTTCTGCCTTTGAAGTTGGCAAACTTCAAAGCAAAGTCTGAAGTGTTTGCAAGATCCTTCCATGTCCAGGCCAGGCCCCAGACGCACACCAGGGGGCCGGAGACTGCATTGTGTGAGGGCAGGCACAGTCCTTTCAGGTGTGAACAACCACTCCTCTCTAACTCAGATGGATTATCAGGATATGCAGGCTACACCCCCACCCCCTTTTGTGTCGCTGTCTAGAGAGGTGGAAAACAGCCCAACTGTCAAACTGACCCAGACAGACAATCCACAAACAGGTAGTCACAGAATGGTATAGGCAAGAAAATGCCTACTTTCTAAAAGTGGTATTTTCAAACAGACTATTTAAAAACCAACTTCACTAAAATATGTATTTTTAAATTGTGAGTTCAGAGACCCTAAACTCCACATTTTTATCTACACTCAAAGGGATTCAGCGCTTTAAGGATATTTAAAGGCAGCCCCCATGTTAACCTATGAGAGGGATAGGCCTTGCACAGTGAAAACCGAATTTGGCAGTATTTCACTGTTAGGACATAAAAAATACACTAGTATATGTCCTACCTTAAACATACACTGCACACTGCCCCTGGGGCTACCTAGGACCTAACTTAGGGGTGTCTTACATGTACTGAAAGGGAAGGTTGAGGCCTGGCAAGTGGGTACACTTGCCAAGTCGAATTGGCAGTTTAAAACTGCACACACATACACTGCAATGGCAGGTCTGAGTCATGCTTACAGGGCTACTAATTTGGGTGGCACAACCAGTGCTGCAGGCCCACTAATCGCATTTGATTCACAGGTCCTGGGCACCTCTAGGGCACGTTACTAGGGACTTATTAGTAAATCAAATATGCCACTCCACTTATGGATAAACCAATCCACAGTACAATTTATATGGGGAGCACTTGCACTTTAGCACGGACTAGCAGTGGTAAAGTGCGCAGAGACAATAAACCAGCAAAAAACAGTCCAAAAACCAGGAGGTCAGAAGGCAAAAAGACAGTTGAGACATGCCAAAAAGCTGCCAGGTCTAACACTGTGGAGTCTCCAGTTTCTCCTAGGCCTGTGAGCAGGCCCTGCCAGCTACGCTCCGGAAAAAGTGTCAGATTTGAGAACATTGGACTCGCAGCTTCAGTGAGGTGAGATTTATTTTGAATATGCATGTTATGTTAGCAGTTTTTATATAGCTGTTTTCAGCTGAATATGTCTTGGTGAAGTTGAGACAAAAGCAAAATTGGGTTCCTTTAGGTGTTGAAGAGCCAAGTTTAAGATTTTAAGGCATCTTAGATTTTTTTAGCCAAAGATTTAGAAGTATGGAGTACATGAGGCAGCTGCTTTGCACCTGAAAAACTCACACTAAACCTGGCAAAACGAAAGATAGAAATTACAAAAATATGTATGGACTCTAATCTCATCAGGTAGAAGTGTACAATAGCATGGAAACTTTTCCAGAAATGTTAATGGCTTGGTGAATGGTGAAAAGATACCTGCAAACAATTACATGTCACATATAAACTCAATGAAGTGATTGAAATGCAAGGGAGATGTTTGAAAGCAGTACACCAACAGTAGCTTTAATGCTTTGTTGTCATGCAAATGTCTGTTCGGGTAGACATGGATACACAGAGCTCGATCAAGCAAAAGCATCCCTACCCATTATTCAGAGAAAACTAAAGCAAAGACAGACTACACTGTGGAAACGTTAGTTAAAAATGACACATGCAGAGATAAGGGATGGGGAGAACTTGGTAACAAGCTGCATAGCTTTATTTTTAATACCACAAACACAGATGCAGGGAGTACTGAATGGTACACATATGCCAATGTTTTCGGTGCAATACTGTAGTTGCAGTGTCTGCTTTGTTTAGAAAGTTATCCAAATGTGGTAGAAGGAAAACAAAGCATGACTGGCACATGCTCAAACTTCCTTTTCTATAGATAGATGTATTGCTTACAGTCAGCTTTTTAACAACAGCACACTGTACATTGTTCTTACTACTAGGAAATTAAATGATACTTGTATTACAATTCATATCTTCTATAACAAAACAAACAAAAAAAAAAGGAACTTAATTTTTGTTTTGAAGCAGGGTTGGGCCACTAATCTACAGGGACACTTAATCCACAACCTTCAAGTTGCAGAAAAACAATGCCTCTAGTTCAAGCAATACAGAGACATGGTACAGTCCATTATGAGATGCTTGGCAAACGTTAGCTGATCATCTTTCACCTACTGATTGCTTTATTAGAGTATTGATCAGGTACTAAATAGTGAAAATGCTGCCCAGATAGTATTAATGCCCCCACTAATGGACTGGGGTAAGGGCCTTTGTCTGTATTTAAAAAATAAAAATAAATAAAAAAAACTTGCATATTCAAGTTCAATTCAAATATGGTGAAAATAAAAATTCCTTGTCCGTGATAAAAATGTTTTTATGCCCATAATTCGGGCAAATTCATATTACATCATAGTCACTCTTCTCAAAACAGAAGCTATTCCAAGAGGTCACTCAATGTGTAGAACAATTCCTAACATTTTGTTTCTCTTTGTACAAACACTGTTAAAAAGAAACTGACGACACATGCATTTTCAAATACTGTTTTGTACAGGTGTTTCTCTGGAATGTTGTCACAGAATAAACTTGAAACTGAAAATATATTTGGAATAAACAATGTGCCATTTACTGGAAGTGTGTGGTGTGTGCATCTAGGGTTATTTGCTGCCAAGAATAACAATCTATGCCTTACATCAACTACTGTACTGTGCAGGAAGCGATGATGTTAGTCAAATATTGTTCCTGTGTTTTCTTGCAAGAAGAAAAAGCATTTGCAATGCAACAGGTCTCGCATTTGTGAGAGTTAGAGCTATTGTCTTCATAAATGACGATGTTGTATCTATGTATTTTGGTTTGGTGTGTAGTGGATGTATGAACAGACAGAGGCAGCACTATCTAGAGGACCAAGAATGGGGAATTACCACTGGGAACAGAGACAGCTGCAGCACTGCCTTGAGGACTTCGAATGGAGTAGTACTAACCGGACCAGAGAAGCAGCTAGCAGCACTGCCTAGAGGACATAGAACGAGAAATTCCCAACTGGACCAGAGAACCAGCTTGCAGCATTGTCTAGAGGACTTAGAATAAGGAATTACCAACAGGACCAGAGAAGCAGCTAGAAGCACTTCCTAGAGGACTTACAACGTAGGAGTTACCAACAGGCCCAGAGAAACAGCTGCAGCACCGTCTACAGGACTAAGAATGAGGAATTACCACTGGGACCAGAGAAGTAACTAGCAGCACTGCCTAGAGGACCTGGAATGAGGAATTACTGACTGGTTCTCCTGGGTCTGCGGAGCCCCCTCATGAAATTCAGGAGGCCTCCAATATGCGGAACCTGGAGGAGCTGGTTCACCCCCGCTCCACAGTGTGGTTTCCCTATGATCAAGTGAGTGCATTTGTCACCCAGCGTTTCTGGAAACCATTGGTCAAGGACATCTGCGCCAAGTTGGGGCTGAATGTCCCCATCTCTCCTTGCACCTTGCAGGGGAAAGTTTCTTCCACCCAGAGATAGATCCTAGGTGGCCACTTTCCTCCAAAACTTTGTGAGAGACCCCCCCAAAAAAAGGCATTAATAGGTCCTGCAGATCCTGCCAGGACAAACTACTGGACATCGCAGGGCCTCTCACAAAGATCCTGGAAACCACTGAAAAGGCCAAGGCCTCTGGCACCGAACTTTCTCCCAAGAGTGTTTAGGGATGGACCCAACGGGCATTTATTTTTTGGGGAATGCCAATTGCGCACTCTCAGCCGAGAGGCGACGGTCGTTACTTATTATAGTGGACCCCAAACTTGGGGATCTTGCTACTACTGAAACATGGGCTGTGGCACAAGGGGGGGGCCTTTTTGGCGACCCCTTTATCAACAAAATGTCAAAGTTTTTCGCCACCTTCACATCACTTGATAAGGCTCAATCTTCTATCAAACAGGTCTTTAACCCATGCTTTTTTTAAAAAAAAAATAAATCGGGGCAGGTCGTGCTCGAAGGAGCTTGACCGGCTGCTTATATATGCAAGGCCCCAACAGAGGGGAAGGTTTCAGAAGAGGGCAGGACCAGGCCAGTGCAGGTGAATTCTTCCCCACTAGAAGAGGCCACAGGGGACAAGGTTCTCAGGGGACTCCCAGAAGCCACATTCAAGGAACCCAAGCCAGTAAGTGTTCGGTTCGATCCCTTTGTTCCCATGGGGGAGGTTGGCATGGTTCTTCCACAATTGGCAGGTGCTCACCTCAGACGCCTGGGAGTTCCAAACCATCCATGGTTTCCAGATCGAGTTCTACACATCCCTGGTCCAGCAGTCAAGGCCTCGCCCGATTTTTTATTTTTTTTTCCTCCGGACCAGAGTCTTGGTGAACCAGGAGGTACAAGACATTAACCAAGGAGGCGATAGTCCTTTCCTCTTTACATCAACAAGGTTCTTTCAGCAACCTCTTTAGTGGACAAAAGAGATGGCGGGCAACGACCAGTCATCAATCTGAGAGAGTTCAATGGGTGGTTGGTTTACTATCAATTCAAAATGGAGGGAATCCATCTGCTTCGCAACTTGCTCTTTCCAGACGATTGGATAGTACATCTTGATATGCAGGACGCTTATCTGACGATTCCAGTTTTTCCACCTCATCGCCACTTCCTACAATTTCAATGGAATGGTTCGGTCTACGAATTCAAGGTCCTACCTTTTAGGCTTTCCTGGGCCCTTTGGTGTTTCACGAAGGTTTCGAAACCAGTGGTGAAACATCTCCCAGCACGCAGATGTCGTCTGATTATTTATCTCGATGACTTACTCCTCATGGATCAATGCCCTCTCCGGCTGAGGACTCATCTATAATTTGCAGTTTCCCCCCTGGATAGCCTAGGGTTTCTCATCAACGCCAGAAAATCCCTTCTGAATCCTTCCAGACAATTCATCTTTCTGGGTTTTGTCACGGACTTGGTAAAGATGGACTCTATTAGCAGTTCGCTACATAAACCACCTGGGAGCCCCAGGTCCAAAATCCTAGCGGACCTGACAAAGGAGTTTTGCTTGTATTGTCTGACCAACAATATATCTGTCACAGCTGAGTAGCTTCCTGGGTCCTCCAACCAATAGCAGACTGGTGTCCGAGGGAGTGGCCCGACACCAGTTTATGGCAATTGGACCCTTGCATTTTCACCTCTGAATTCCCATTGGGTCCTTTCATGGTGGATCTTTTGGCCTCCCGGCTGGATCACCGCCTTTCTCAATACTTCAGCTGGAAGCCGGACCCTGAAGCATTCCTTCAGGATTGGTTGAAAGTGGTTGGATATGAGTTCCCTCCGTTCGCCATGATCACGCAGTTGATGACACAACTGCAGAGATAGAGGGCTCAGGGGGTGGTCATTACTCTGTTTTTGAAATTTCAAGCATGGTTTCCAGTTCTTCAGGAACTTTTTTGGGATTCTCCAATCCTTGTTCCCCACGACCCGGCATCCCCCGAGATCCAACAGGTCAGAGAACTCCCTCGTTCTCCAAGGCAGTCTACCTCTAGTGGCTTGGAGGGTTACAGGGAGAGATGGAGAGTCCCGGGCTTATAACGAGGTGCGGAGTAATTTTTGGCATCGGCTTGGGCAGAAGGAACATCCAAACAGAACAGCTCAGCATGGATCAAGTGGGCATGTTGGTGTATTCAACACAAGGAGGATCCCATGGGGTGAGATTGATGTTGTTGGCTTCCATGGCTTCACAGGGCATGGCTTATAGTACAGTCAATTCTTATTGCTCTGCCATTTCTGCAGGTCCTCGCCCAATCCAAGGTTCTCAAGGGGGGGGAGGGGGGAAATAGTGTCATCCTCTAGTTTGCGAGGTGCCTCTTTCTCTGCCTCCAGAAACCAAGTATTCCAAATTATGGGAGGTAAATCTTTTTCTGAGTCTTTGTCTATCTTGGCAGAGGAATGAGTATCTGTCACGCAAACATTTGTCAGCAAAACTGTTAGGTCTGATTTACTGCCGCAGGGTTTCAGGTGTGAGAGTCTTGGATGTTTCAAATCATGTCTCCCCTCCCACCCCCATCCAGGGAGTCACCTTCCATATTTCTCGAAGAACAAAAAAAGGACTTTAGGATAATATCTTACCCAACGTTTGATAAGATCCCAAAGGTGTCCGTCCCCCATTACAACTTTTAATTTCCATAAGGAAACTTTTCAAAGCAGTGTCCTCTCCCACCATCACTCGTCGGGTCCGTTTGGGTCATGCAGAAAGCAGGCATCAATGTGACCCTATTCGGAACATATTCGGTCAGGGGGGCTATGGCCTCAAAGGCTTTTGGGGCTAGACTCGAGGACGTTATAAATGTGGCTGTTTGGTCATCAGACTATGTTTAAGCAGTTTTATTTCAAACCTGTAGTGGATATGGTGTCCTTGGTGGTCAATAAGCTTTAAACTAGCATAATCCTCGTCTCCGGTCCTGATATAGAATGTAAAATTTCCTAGGTATCATGAAGGAAAGTTTCAATTCTATTAAGGACATGGAGGTGAGGATTATTCCCACCCAGTGTATCTCACGACTATCCCACCCTCATGGACACAATTTGATCAGTAAAAGTAGTTTATACTTTGAATGCTGCTGGTTAATAAAAAGGAAAGAAAGTCTAGCCTAATCCTCACCTACGTGTCTAACAGAATTGACACTTTCCTTCACCATAGCTAGGAATTTGTACATTAAGACAACACAACTATCTGCACTAAAAAATGAAATTAGGCCTTCCAGGCCTTTTCTGTTCTGTTGGATTTATTTAGTTCCACAACTGTGAAAAAGTAGGTGTAGAGGGGTGAAGAAAACCTTTAAAAGATACCAGGATATTAGCGAATAGTCCAATGGTACGGTTAAGTCATGTGCAGGTTAATACTCATTAAACTTTGCAGTAGCAATAGGAAATATCCTGTGCTCCTGAATAAATACTATTTATCCATTTCCTACGCTAAATATGTTCTTTTTTTCCTGCTGTTTAGAACATAGTCCCTGACCAGGGAACACAATGCTCTTCTCCAGCCCATGCTGTCTGAATATTTAACAGCAGCAGGCACCTTGAACTATACATAATCATCTCACAACAAAAAAAGTTAAATAAAAATTATTTAATTCGAACCATAAATAGATGTTACCACCTTGCTAAGGACTACGCAGGCCCCTCTATTGTTGCTACTTAGGCCACATAAAAATATCACAGCACGTCCCATTGTGTGACAATTTCTTGAAAAAGATCTTTGCAATTTCACTGCAGTCAGATACAAAGCTAAACAATCTACTACAGCTTGTGTCTCAGCCTACGGAGGGAGCAGTAAAAACAAGCTGTAGGACAAGGACAGGAGTGATGCACTGTATGCATCTCTTTAAATTGAAATAATTGCAGAGCTGAGTCAAGAGCGAAGCACTGCGATGGCAGACCATCTGTGGAGTGAAGAGGTAGCTCGGCTCCGCACGGTATTTGTAAGTATAGCAGGTCAGAAACAATGTGGTTGCACTCACAAAACCAAACCAGATCTGACGGCATCTGATATCTTCAAACAGAAATCACTACTGTATTTGTTTTACCTCACTATGTGCTTTGAGGTCTTTAAACAGAATTTCCAGGGCATGATTGCAAGCAGTATGGCAAGAACAGGAGTGATGGACTATATGCAGTTCTTGAAATTGAAATAACAACATAGCTGAGTACCAAGTCGAGCACTGGGACGGCAGACCATCTGTGGAGTGACGAGATAGCTTGTGGCTCGGCTACACCAGGGAAGTGGGGGGGAGGGGGGAGAGAGAGAGAGTGTGTGTGTGTGTGAGAGAGTGTGTGTGTGAGAGAGTGTGAGTGTGTGAGTGTGTGTACACAGTGTAGTGAGGGCGCTAAGAACTTCGAATACTCAGCTATTAAATAAACAAGAACCCCATGCTGCCTCTGCTTGTCACGCTGTGACCTTGCTGAAGGGATTGTAGCACAAACTACACGCAGAAGTAGTATGAGGAGGCATGCCTTCCACTGTACTTTAGCGCCAATGGAACGTAAAATAAAACAAGTAACGTGGTGGCAGGGGTGCGGCGCAGGATGGGAGCAACAAGCACAAGGGAGACTGGGAGGGGCATGCAGCAACATGGGAAGGAGGAATGCTATATCAAAATGCAAGCAGCCACAGGAGCCTAAGCCGAACAGACAAACAGTAAGAGAAGCAGGAAGAGAAGGACAAAAATAGTCCACCAAAGAACAGACAAGCCAAAGAGTAATCATAGTACTTGGTCCCTGCTCCCTGAGAAAAAGGAGGGACAAAGAGGCAGGACTAACCACTAACAAGCAAGGATTGTTAAAAATACACCAAAACAAACAAATGAAATGCCTTTAAGACCACAAGAAGTATACAAAAGGTTGTACAGTTACGCTCAAACTGAAAAGGAGTATTTGTTGGTAAATACGGCCTTGAATGGGATCTTTGAATCTGTATATCTGTATTCCTTAAGAAGCTTTTATATTTGCTACATGAAGGATGTCAACCACCTACGCCCAGACCGGGTCCCAACACTTAGAATAACTGGGATCTACTATATAGAAGTTCAGGAGAAGCCACAAGACCCTGTAAGGAAATGCCTCCTTGGCATGGTTACCCCCTGACTTTTTGCCTTTGCTGATGCCATGTTATGATTTGAAAGTGTGCGGAGGCCTGCTAACCAGGCCCCAGCACCAGTGTTCTTTCCCTAACTTGTACCTTTGTCTCCACAATTGGCACACCCTGGCATCCAGGTAAGTCCCTTGTAACTGGTACCAACGGCCCTGATGCCAGGGAAGGTCTCTAAGGGCTGCATCAGGTCTTATGCCACCCTGGGGACCCCTCACTCAGCACAGACACACTGCTTGCCAGCTTGTGTGTGCTGGTGGGGAGAAAATGACTAAGTCGACATGGCACTCCCCTCAGGGTGCCATGCCAACCTCACACTGCCTATGGCATAGATAAGTCACCCCTCACAGCCCTAAGGCAGGGTGCACTATACCACAGGTGAGGGCATAGGTGCATGAGCACTATGCCCCTTCAGTGTCTAAGCAAAACCTTAGACATTGTAAGTGCAGGGTAGCCATAAGAGTATATGGTCTGGGAGTCTATCATACATGAACTACACAGCACCATAATGGCTACACTGAAAACTGGGAAGTTTGGTATCAAACTTCTCAGCCCAATAAATGCACACTGATGCCAGTGTACATTTTATTATAAAATACACCCAGAGGGCATCTTAGAGATGCCCCCTGAAAACATACCAGACTTCCAGTGTGGGCTGACTAGTTTTGCCAGCCTGCCACACACCAGACATGTTGCTGGCCACATGGGGAGAGTGCCTTTGTCACTCTGTGGCTAGTAACAAAGCCTGTACTGGGTGGAGGTGCTTCTCACCTCCCCCTGCAGGAACTGTAACACCTGGCGGTGAGCCTCAAAGGCTCACCCCCTTTGTTACAGCGCCACAGGGCATCCCAGCTAGTGGAGATGCCCGCCCCCTCCGGCCACGGCCCCACTTTTTGGCGGCAAGGCCGGAGGAGATAATGAGAAAAACAATGAGGAGTCACTGGCCAGTCAGGACAACCCCTAAGGTGTCCTGAGCTGAGGTGACTGACTTTTAGAAATCCTCCATCTTTCAGATGGAGGATTCCCCCAATAGGATTAGGGATGTGCCCCTCTCCCCTTGGGGAGGAGGCACAAAGAGGGTGTAGCCACCCTCAGGGCTAGTAGCCATTGGCTACTAACCTCCCAGACCTAAACACACCCCTAAATTGAGTATTTAGGGGCCCCCAAAACCTAGGAAGATAGATTCCTGCAAACTGAAGACGAAGAAGGACTGCTGACCAGAAGCCCTGCAGAGAAGACGGAGACACCAACCGCTTTGGCCCCAGCCCTACCGGCCTGTCTCCCCACTTCAAGAAAAACTGCAACAGCAACGCGTCCCCCAGGGTCCAGCGACCTCTGAAGCCTCTGAGGACTACCCTGCATCTAAGAGGACCAAGAACTCCCGAGGACAGCGGTCCTGTTCCACAAAGACTGAAACTTGCAACAAAGAAACAACTTTTAAAGGACTCCACGTTTCCCGCTGGAAGCATGAGACTTTCCACTCTGCACCCGACGCCCCCGGCTCGACCTGCGGAGAACCAACACTACAGGGAGGACTCCCCGGCGACTGAGAGCCCGTGAGTAGCCAGAGTTTACGCCCCTCCCCCCCCCCGAGGCCCCACAGCGACGCCTGCAGAGGGAATCCCATTGAAACCAATTGCAAACCCGACACCTGTTTGCACTCTGCACCCGGCCGCCAGCCGTGCCGCTGAGGGTGTACTTTTTGTGCTGACTTGTGTCCCCCCCCCGGTGCCCTACAACACCCCCCATGTCTGCCCTCCGAAGTCGCAGGTACCAACCTGCTGGCAGACTGGAACCGGGGCACCCCCTTCTCCATTGAAGCCTATGTGTTTTGGGCACCACTTTGACCTCTGCACCTGACCGGCCCGGAGCTGCTGGTATGGTAACTTTGGGGTTGCCCTGAACCCCCAACGGTGGGCTACCTTGGACCCAATTTTTAACCCTGTAAGTGCTTTACTTACCTGAACAGCTAACAAATACTTACCTCCCCCAGGAACCGTTGAATTTTGCACTGTCTAGTTTTAAAATAGCTTATTGCCATTTTTGCCAAACCTGTACATGCTATTTTGTTGATTCAAAGTTCCTAAGATACCTGAGTGAAATACCTTTCATTTAAAGTACTGTGTGTAAATCTTGAACCTGTAGTTCTTAAAATAAACTAGGAAAAGATATTTTTCTATACAAAAACCTATTGGCCTGGAATTGTCTTTGAGTGTGTGTTCCTCATTTATTGCCTGTGTATGTACAACAAATGCTTAACACTACCCTCTGATAAGCTTACTGCTCGACCACACTACCACAAAATAGAGCATTAGAATTCTCACTTTTTGCCACTATCTTACCTCTAAGGGGAACCCTTGGACTCTGTGCATGCTATTTCTTACTTTGAAATAGTACATACAGAGCCAACTTCCTACAGACATATTCTTGGCTTAGGTGGCTGAAACAGGTAGACTGTCCTTGTCTGAGATGCAGGGGACCATTAATCTATCCCCATTTACATTCTTTACCTTACCCAAGTACCCATGGATCAAATACACTATACCTGAATATGTGAGGTCATTTTACACACATACACATCCTACTGACAAATCCATTTAGAAGAGTTCCCGCCCTCCAGAGGTTGAGTTCCCCCAGATACATTAGGTGTTATGAGTGAGGACTTGATAATGAAGCATGCCACTAGAGAATTTTACTTGGTGAGAGACTTTTTTAAAATCCTACAAGATTCCCTGATTAGGAGAGGTGTTATAGTGGCTCCACCCCACCTTGATGTTTGAGGAACAACACCACCCAGACCCATCTCTGGCAGTGTAATTAAGAGATTGCTATGATTGGTTGTGTCAAATACTGCCAAGAGATCCAATAAAATGGTAAAGCATGAATAGTTTTGATTTAAAAACCACAGAGGCATGTCTATGTGCACCAATAGAACAGCCTGTCCATCTGTCTTGCTGAAAACCACCTTTGGACGGGTGAACACACTTAATTCCACAAGAGAAATTTCTATCAGTAGGTCAGGGCAAATTTTTTAAGAGTACAATTCAAAGATACGAAATAGGCAGAACATCGCTAGGCTCTTCTGGGTCATAAGCATGATATTGAAGAGACAAGAAAGTGAGACTTGAGATGCAATGATAGCTGGTGACTGTTCCAGTGTTTTTTCTTCTAACTGGACAAAGAAGCTGGAGTAGACAGTAATCTATTGGATCCTTTTAAGGTAACCATATTACAGTGAATATACTCAAAAAGAGCAAGGGATAATCAGATGACAGTTTAACTAGAGTCTTCACTAGAATGAGCATATTGATCACAGTCAGGATAGCACAAAAAGTGGCTATGACCTTACACAGATCGCAAAAATTATGTAAGGAAACTAGAGTGTTGCAAAGCAGTTGTGTGTGGGGGTTTTTATAAAAGAAATCAGAGAGAGATTTTTATGATGGATTCTGAAAATGTCTGTTCGTAGGTGAAGAATATAAGAATATGAAGTCAAAGTGCATTTTCTACACTACCATAGTTGACACATTACATTACTTGTTAGAAAAATTCTAAATCTCTGCAGTGAATAATCCGAGCGTTGCTTGTCCACAGTTTTGTGGGTAGTTTTTTTTTCTCCTATTATAGGTTATAGGATAATCAGACATTAGAATTGCACCCTAAGCCCATGCATGCTACGTGAGAACAGTAGTCCTAAAAAGTACAGATTAAGTTCAAGGCTGACTTAGTAGAAGAGTTGGAATAAAGCAAAGTCTGATCAGAATATTTTAAAGATCTTATGGTACAGCATTATTCCGGGTCTTAGGCTGAGATCTTTGGAAGGGTTAAGAGAACACAAGGTGAGTTAGTTCGGGCAACTCATTTAGCCTTGCATTGTTTTTCACTGAAAGTATTAAAACAGTTCTCACGGGTTTTCAACATGTAATGATCCAATATAGTGTATGTAGATTTAATCAATTATAATTAGGTCCACTGGGATTATGTGGTAGGAGTGGGCCAAATTATGCAACAGGGTTGAGTAAATTATGCTGCAAGAAAACACAAATTATGCAGCATAATGTGGCACATTTTGTAATAATATTACTTCACTATTTCATCATTTTTAAACTTGGCGACTGTCTGGGCTTGGTTGCACTTCATTAGTACCAGATTTACACCCAAATATAGCAATAAGCAACAGAAAGGTGACCAGTCAGGTTTTGTAAATGGCCTTTCAGCGCACTGCAACACATCACAGCGTTTTTAGTAACTTTTGAACCATTTGAGCTAGAAACATTTGTTTGTTCAAATCTGCAGATTATGCAACAGATGATGGATTATGTGGCTATAATTATGCGAAATCTGCTGCACAACTCCAGTGGCCCTGGCTATAATCAGTGTTTGAAATGGAAATACAGAAGTACAGGTACTCATTATCCCAGAGTACCTGTTTGTTCCTGAGAAGTATATAAACACAACAAGTGCAGTGGGGAATTATTTGAGGAGGGCTTCAAGCTCCTTATCTAACATTTATAAGCCCAGGTGGCCAATTAATAAAAATATATATTGGAGGAGGTGGTCTCACTCACGTAATGTGGCACACTTCATCATAGACCACCTCATTCCACCCTGTTATATTGGTACTGCCTGAGTGGACTCAACCTCAATAATGTTAAGGGAGTTGTTAAAATATATTGATCTTCTGGATAAATCAGGGTTCCAGCTATTCTAAACATACCTCATGGTATACCACAAAGATTTCCAATACTAAGTGGTACCTTATGTATGATTAAAAACACTATGATGTGTACTTATTGAATGATATATGTGTACTACATGCTCAGCATCCTAAAAAACTGCCATTGTGTATCTGCCCTTTTTACTTAGCCTCTGTAGTTCTTTGGCATTCTTCGCGGCTCTAAGGAATTCATATTACACACCATGCAAACGCTGTGACAAAGAACTAGTGGTCAAAGTGGGCAGGATCGAAGGGGCACAACTTGCCCATACTTTTATGATTTATGAGACACCGTTCCCTTACTTTCTGTAAAAAGACAATCGTCCCAGGGTGATTAATTCCGATAGTTTAAATGCCTCGGTTGAAGTGTCATTCAGCTAGACTCATGTGCGGTGAAACTGAAGCCGGGCAGACAGCTAAGAAAACCTTCCTGCCAGGGCATCTGCTTGCCTAAAAGAAATGCAAATGTGCGCAACGTGTTAATCTGCAAATGTTAAGTATGCTTTGGAGCCGGTACCGGCTCTAATTGACCTAAAACACCCATAGTTGCGTGATGACAAAGATTTATTATTTTGTGCTTGTATTGTTGAAGGGACAGTAATGTCAAAATATTTACATTACTTACACTAAGGGTATGTCCAAAATGTATATTTTGGAAGCACCATTTTATCTTAAACATGTTGCGCATTTTGTAGCAGTCTATTTCATACTGTTTAAAATGCAAGTTTAAAATAATGAATTATGTATTCACTTGTGCTTTCTGTCACAGGCTGTGACCTCACAGCACCAAAAATACACAAGTCACTTTTCTCCACTGCACCAACCAAGACTTAATTCTATGACTCTCTGGTAACACACAGTCCTCTGCAGAGCATTAACTATTACAGGTTTCATAGTGTACTGTAGTGCATTTCACAATAGTATTTTTTTTTACGCTGCATGTTATTGTATACGTAGTTACCTGACGATGAAAGACCAAAAACATTTTTTTTTTGCAACACCTTTGACCCCGCCTCCCATGCTCACTGACCCACGCCCCCGCTACATGCAGAATCAGAGTTCACATAATTTAATGCGATTCGACTGCTGCAAAGAACTCGTGGATATTCAATGCCAATACTTAAGAGTGCTCATTTGCCTTATCCTATTTAAACTTTTGAAATATATCCCCATTTAAACCGCTGCCAGTCTGATGAGTTCCACAGAGCGCTAGCGAGAGAACAATATTAAGACAGGCGGTATTAGAGAACAGACCAACCCATACCCTGCACACGGGACATGTGAACACGAGGGCTGCTTTGGCTGCTGCTTTCTGGTCCGCGCCATGTTTCTTTTTATCTGCCTGCTTCTTGGCATTCTTTTGTTGGGACTGAATCTTCTGTTGCCCACGAGCCATGGCAAATTCCTGGAAAAAACATACGAGTGGATTAATAAATAGCTTTATTAACCATTATTTGGGTGCCGAGGTCGTAAACTATACGCGTTTAAAAAACAAAGGCAACGGAAAGGAATCGGTGACTGCAGTTTGGCATTGTACGTCACATACTGTCACAAAGCGTATACATACAGTCCAGACAGAGCTCCATCCAAAAGTATACCTTTCAGCGAGGGGCCGATCCTTTTTTTTGACACACTTGGTGTGACGGGATATCCCAGAGTAACAGGGTCCGCTAGCCCTACCAACAGAAACTGGCAATCTGCGCCATGTAGACAAAATACACTGTTTCAAAGTCTTACAAATAAATCACTGCTGTCATGGGAAGTAATCTAAGGCTACAACGCAGAATGCAAAATCAAACACAATGCTGAAAACATCAATGACAATGGAAACCACTCTATACTGCCGGCGACACTGCAACCTACAATAAGGGGTTATATGCAATCCAAGAATACGGTCCTCCCTTCCGCGGCGCATGTCTAACGACAAAAGCTCTCTTTGTAGCACACACTACAACAGCACAAGGTCTGCGACACAGCAGTGTCTGCTCAGTGCTTCTCCTACAATAACACGGTCTGCGCGTTTACCAATCCCAGACACTCTGTTCAACAAACGCACCAGCTTATCTCCCGCGCCACCGACCTCAAGTTTTAAGCCGCTTCTCGCAAGACCCTTTTCCCCTGGACCCGCGTCTCAAACCTTTCTCTCTTTCTCTCGCTATTCCTTCTGCGTTCCTGAGGCTCTTCTGGTATCCCAGATGTTCCAATCACTATCGGATTTGGGTCGGCGTCACTTCCTCTCTCGGTCTGCGGAGGATGAACAAAAGGACCTCCTTAGCAACCGTCTGCCCCTGGCGACGGCTGGCTCAGGCGCCCGACCATAGAGCCTGCCTCAAGGGTAGAGAGTGCCCACGCGAAGCAGTACTGTTTTACCTAGAAGAGAGAGTACCGGCGAAACCTGGTTCTTCTCAAATAGTTTCATTTGGCTGTTGATTTATAAAGTATTCACTGGAATGATTGATTAGGATGACCAGATACTGCAAACATTCCTTCTGGTCTTAAATGGTCCCTGAGGGGCACACTCAGGACATCAGGAAATGCCAAAAAAGTGGAGAGTTTAATCTAAAAACTACGCGTTTCGGGTGAAACTCACAGCCTTGATCAAGTGATTACGCACACACCTGACTTAGGAGTGCGACACATTCCTTCTTTTTGGTGTTCTGTTTAACGGCGTGGTCCTGCCATGAGTATCCACTACCGCAAAGTAAGAACCGCCCATTTCGCCCAAACTAGGACTCCCTTCTGAGCCTCAGAAATGAAGCAGGTTGAGAGCTGCTATCGCCGAAAGAGCGGATAGCGGGTATGTTCTGACTTATAATTGGACAAGCCAGAACAAAACAAGCAGGTGAAATGTAAAAAGATATTAAAGAGATCGTGACTTTGCTGTCATGCCCACTGCAGGGTGGAAAATGTGCTAATAGGAGCTCACTGGAAGGAGATAAAATAATTTTAAACTAACTGTTGGACTACGTAGTCCAGAATGCATTCTGAGAGAGCAAATAACGACTGTACATGAATAAGGAGATCATCAGTAGCGAGCCACACGTGGGGCCAATCACCAGTAATACACTGTATGTGAAAAGGTTGAAATGGAGTAGAGAACGCTACAGGAGCAGTCCTGTTTAAAGTGGCTGCATTAGGATCATGCTGTGGTCATGTACAGAGCAGAAAAGCACTTGCAGCACTGTATCTTTGAACAAGGTCCAGGCGGACCGAAACGTGTCAGAGGAAGAAATGTCACTGGAACGTCAGGCTGTTATGAAATAAAGCACCTGACTTGGGAGTGAGACTCATTCCTTTTTGATGAAGACAGAGTGGTGTTATCACATACATTTTAACAAGGCTAAATTTATATACCTAGCTATGGCAGGACCTCTAACATGTGTCCCCCTCGCCCTTTTCCTTTGCCTTTTCCTCGCTTTGTTCCTTCTCCAAAATCCCTGACTTGTCATCTTTGTGCATCTGTACCTTTCCCCCCAAAGCATGTTTGTAAAAACCCGCCACGCAGGAAAACCCGCCAGGTGTTTTCCTGCCCCACCAAAAATTAATCTCAATCCCGGTCCCACAAATTTTCTACCAAGAGGTCTGCAATTTGCATCCTAAGATCCAACAAATAATGCTCATTACCTAAAAAAGATAAGTGAACCTCATCCTGTCTAAAAAGCAGGACCTCTAACATGTGCCCCCGCCCTTTTCCCAGCTCCATCTCCCCTGCGCTGAAAGCATCAGGTGAAACAGCATATAAACCACAACTCACCAATTAGGGGTAAAAGGCTGCTTTAATAGAACAGATCTGGAACAATAATCTTGGCGTTAAGCCTTACAAAACAAAGCCTCCTAACTAATACATGTAACATCCTAAACCCCACCCTCTAATGGACTTCCTTGTCATTAATATCCCCTTCCCATCCTCACCTTGACATGATTAATCCAGTACCCATCTGTCCTGCTGTCCACCTTCTGTAGTTACCTTTGCCTTTTCCTCCCTTTGTTCCTTCTCCAAAATCCCTGACCTGTCATCTTTGTGCATCCGTACCTTTCCCCCCAAAGCATGTTTGTAAAAACCTGCCATGCAGGAGAACCCGCCAGGTGTTTTCCTGCCCCACCAAAAATTTATCTCAATCCTGATCCCACAAATTTTCTCCCAAGAGGTCTGCAATTCTCATCCTAAAATCCAACAAATAATGCTCATTAACTAAAAAAGATAAGTGAACCCCATCCTGTCTAAAAAGCTCTACCTCCTTGTAACCAATCTCATGATGTAATACCAAAATGCCTTGCATGTAACAAATGCCTCTCATTTCCCTGTTCACCTTTTTACGCTGCTTCTCAATCCCCATGAAAGATCTCGTCCCCCTCCAAACCCGCCTAGGCACCAGCTCAGTCCAAAGAATGTGTGTCCCAGCACACTCCTGTTTAATCCTCAAAAGATCCATCTTCATGGACTTCACGAGACAACACTTGACAAAGCCACTAAATCATTTCCCCTCAACTGTATCACTAGCTAAGTCTGGACAAAACCCCTTAGCTAATTTCTTGGAAAGAACATATAACAGTTCCCCCCACCTCATGCCACTTTTTCTCACCCAGTAAACTTTTATTCTTGCCCCGTCCAACCCCAACTGCCAACCAAAATATTTTGCTGCAGCATGCTTCTCAGCTCAATGCACAAAGGAATGCCCCACTATCCAAACCAAACAAACTGCTCTGTCCGGGCTGGCCACACAACCTGAAAAGGTAAGAAACACACAATTACCCAAAACAAAGGACAGCATATAAATTAACATACACTAGCTGTCTGATTGTCTAAGTTTCCTAGCTTCTGTAGCAGCCCCAATCCGAAATGAATGGGTGCCGTAGAATTGTGGTGGCAAACCCAATTTCTTAATTGCCATCTTTAAAACTGACAGTAACTGGTGTGACTGCAACTGTGAACCATTTTGATGAACAAATACAAACCTGAAGTCGTTCGGTAAAATCCTGGAAAAAGAAGACCAACAATACACTGGACCCGAGGGGGGGTCATCACCCTGCATCACCAATTTGTGCCCCTTTCCTTGCAGATCTGTTTTGAATGCCTGTAACCACAGATAAATGACCCCTGCCCTCACACACGTCAGAACCCCTAATGCCTGTCTTACCTTTGGCACCTAACAGTTCCAAGACTCTAAAGGCCCCATGAAAAACCCATGACATACAAAGTGGCATTAAAACCACCTCCGATGGTAAAAAATAAATTTCCTCTAAGGCTAGAATGATATCCCTAAGCAAATGTGTCGTTATTGGGTGTCTGATCACATGTTACACCCCCTCGTCTAGCCCATCCTGCCAATATTCTGTAAATCTGTCCCTCCGTTGGATCATAACCCCAAAAATACTTACCATAAAAAGAAATACCAGACAACTTACCCGATATGGTGACTGCAGACAACCCCAACTCAATTTGCTGCATAATAAAACAAACTGCATCTCGCCGTCTTTCTCTACAAACAAAAACCCACCCAATCTCTGAACTGCACCTGACTTTAAAAATGCTAACCAAGCCAATCATAATTTTTTTGTGTAGATGGGGCTATGGACCTTTGAATCAGCTCCAACATCCTCATATTCCTATCTCCCATAATGAACATGGAACTGCTGTCTTCTGGGCATCTGCTCCCGGTGCAAGACCACGGAATCTCTGCCACTGCGAACACAATAGCGCATCAGCAATGTCATTATTAACACCGGGAACATACTTAGCTTTAAACATTATATTAAACTTCAAACAATTTAAAAGAAACACCCTTGGCAATTTCAGCACTTTCTCATCTTTAACTTTTTGTGAATTCACTAAATTCACAACTGTCTGATTGTCAACATTGAAGACCACATTCCTATTGGCTAGTGCTTGCCCCCATATTGACAATGCCACCACCAAGGGAAAAAACTCCAAACAGACAATACTATGCCGAGCCTCTTTCCATGAATTTGGCCAACTCTCCGCAGCCCAATGTCCTTCCCAGATCAAAGCAAAACCATGTGAACCAGAAGCATCTGAAAAAACTTGAACATGCCAGAACCAATTTTCATCATCCAAAAACATAGATACACCATTGAAATCTTGCAAGAAGGAAATCCATAACTTCAAATCCGACTTAACACTGACCCAAATCCGAATATGATGGTGAGGTAATACTGCTCCGCTAAATGCAAAACCCAGCCACCTGCTAAAGGCCCAGCCAACCCTCACCACCCTACAAGCAAAGTTTAAGTGACCCAGCAAAATTTGCACCTGCCTCAATTCCAACTTAGGTTTCTGTACTGCTTCTCTTAATAATGCAATGAGAGTAAGCACCTTCTCCTTTGGCAAACGCACCTCCAATTTCACAGAATCTAACTCAATGCCAAGAACATTTAAACAAGTCTTGGGACCTTCTGTTTTCTATGGTGCCAATGGAACACCCATTTCAATCATGACATCTTGAAAAGCCTCCAAAGCTCTCCGACAATTACCTGATCCAGCGGTACCCAACAAAAAGAAACCATCCAAATAGTGGGTTAGATACTTATACCCACTCCGTGACTGATAAAACCACTGCAGAAATTAACTGAATGTTTTGAACAGTGAACATGAAACTGAGCACCCCATAGGCAACATTCTATCTACATAAATGGCGTTCTCAAACTGAATGCTTAACAAGGACAAATCATCCAGGTGTACCGGAAGGAGTCTAAATGCTGACTGACTATCTGATTTTGCCATTTCCGCCCCCTTGCCATGGTTTCTTACTAATGCAATTCCCCCGTCAACTGATGCCTAATGAACAACAGAGTCCTCCTGAGCAATAAAATCATTAAGGGGCGCCCCTAGAGGCCATGACAGATGATGTATCAACCTAAACTCACCTTGCTGTTTCTTAGGAACCACGCCCAGTAGTGAAATTGTCAAATTCAGCAACGGCCAACAATCAGATGGACCCACAATTTGCCCCAAATCCAATTCCTTATGTAACTTAGCCATAACCACCTCTGGTTGCTCCATAGCAGAACTCAGATTTCTTGCCCATCTCTGTATTCTTGGTACTTGATATCATAGATGAAAACCGTCCGCAAAACCCCAGAACAAAGTCTTTGAGGATAAAACTGCAGCCAATAAATCAATGTCTACAATTTAATAGGAGTAGGGTCCTTTACCTGCCACATGGTGCATGTTGCATGGCGCCCCTGCCTCTCTCACCGCCTCTACCTTGGTTTCCTTGCCATCTCCACTGCATCCCACTGAAACATTGGTATACCGGGTGCCTACCCCCACAACTGGAGCAATCATGCCTAAGCTTGCATTGCTGTCTTGTGCACATTCCACTATTGAATGACCAGCATGCCCCATTCTGAGACACCTGTCCTTTTTGAACATTCCCCACCCCAAATTGGGTGGGACGACCTTGAAAGGACTTATACTGTAGAGGCAAACCACTAGCGGTATGCATTATTGGTGCATTTCTAGCAGTCCTAAGCCACTACATCCATAATTCATTGTCGATCTCTCCCCACTCCTTGTCCGGGTAAATAGCCATCCTTGCCCTGAACTCCTCATCGTACCTAAACCAACCTAAACCTCCATAATCCATTTGGGCTCTTCTTACAATGTCCATGTACTTAAACAAAGCCACACACCTTTCTGGATAATGCTCACAATAAACGCTTGCATATATCAAAAAGTTTCAAGTCAAATTTTCTATAGTGGTAGGTACTTCGGCCTACGCGCTAATTCCCACTCTTCTTCTTTTGAACCCTCCTTTGCCTGCCCTTCCCTATGAAGTAGTTTAAAAATGTCAACAAATTTGCCCGTACAAATTATTTCTTTAATATTTTGATTGATGTGCGCCCCCAAAGGCATCAACACTCCCATATAAGGCAGCTTTTGTTCTTCACACTTCTTCCATTATCCTCATTCCCCGACCTATTCTTTTGCGCCTGACTTACCTGCAACCTCTAGAATACCTGATCCTTGTTGTTTGGAACAGTCCTTTCCAAAATTACATTCTTCCCCCATGACCGCTTGAATCCCCATTTCCTTCCCAACAGCTTTCATCCCGACTTCAGCCCGAACCCCTTCAAAAATTTCCCCTTTTTCTACCCATTCCCTTTTTTCTCACTCTAGGTAAGTGTACAGCCATGACAGTCCTCTTCCTCATCCTGTCTAGACAATCGCTCCGGACCGCCTTCTCAGGAGTTTCCTGAAAAACCCTAAGACTCCGAATCCCATTAGATCCAGTCTTTTTACCATAATCTTTCCTTTCCTCCCTATGCCGAATAATCTCCCCTTCCTCTGGTTCATCGTCCTCATAATCTAAAACCTCTTCCTGTAAGGAGTAATTATCTTATGTGAAATCAGCGCCCTGGCTGGTAGACGCTCTTCCAATATCGTTTGAAAATCCGGTCCGAGTGGTCCTCTAGATGTAAGGTTAGTTGCTCCGGATCTCACCCTCTCTTCTAAACGGTGCCCTAAGGGTTCCCTGACCCCCACCATCACTTTTTGGTTGCCTGCCAACAGCCCGAGCCACAGTGATGACGCCTGCTCCTCATGCATGCCCTGTGTATGAGTGAGCACTGTCCAACCCAGACTGAGTGACATTTGCACCTGGCTGCCAAAATTCCAATCTAACCGGCGCAAATACCTGCCTTTCCACGAACATCAGTTTCACCATACAACATGCCTCTTATACCTAACACACTCTACTCCTTTCTCTCAAAATGCTGCCCTGTTCTATATAATGTCTGAATATTAACATCCCATTGCTGCACTTTGTGCAACATGGGGCTAACTATTCTGGGAATAACTTGCAGCATTCTGCCTTCCTGCACCGTCAAGGGCTGTTCTGATAGCTGAAAATTCAAACTGGGACCCCCTGCAGCCATATGCCATTCTTCCTCTTTATCTGACACAATAATTATCGTGTCCTGATGAAGTTCTGTGAGTGGCGCCATCTTGGATGTCGCCCCTAAGGTTCTTTCCTCTAATGGAGCCTCTCCTCACTCCTGGGTTATTTCCGAGGGGAGTAGAGCTTGTTTTGCTCTCCCCCTCATGACGTGATGCTTAACCAATGCATGCGCGTGTGATGTCTCGGCCCCCATGCGACTTTGCGCTGCCACCGCACCCTGCACAGCCACACCTTGGCCTCTCCCTGATACATGCTGGTGCAACGATGCCCCCGAATACCACGCAAACCGTGGACCACCTCTCCTAGCTACAGCAATTTGAGCAGGTAAGCCTGTTTCCACATCCTCCATTATAACAGCCTTGCGCTCAGGCAATACGCTAACCTTTCTCCCCCATATACTTTTCTGTTTAAATTTTTTACTCTCCTGTGGCGACGCACACGCTATAACAGATGCCGCCACACCCTCAGACAATACCCTTTTTGGCCTCCTCAAACCTACCCACGCTTGCTCCAACATCCCTTCAAGCAACAAATCCTCCCTACCCACCTCCAGCAAATTTTTTAAAGCCTGCACAACTCTGTTACTATTATCCATATCTGCAACTAATAAAAAACACTACAATCACTTATGAAAAAGCTAAGTGGAGCCAAACTGATCTAAGGCCTACCTCACCTCCAAATCTACAAACTATCTATGGGTGTGACAAAACGGCCAAAGATGCTGCCCACATCTTCACCCCTATAAATAAACCCCTGTTGATTCCCAACCCTGCTACCTTGAACCAATAAAATTCCTGACGTGGTGGATTCTACCACCGACGCCCGATCCACCCGTGGGAGACCGGAAAACCCTAACTCCCCCCAAGCCTCCATGCAGCTGATTTCCTTCTGCGCTGCTGAAATTAACAGACTTCCTTTGATTATTGCATTATTATCTTAAAGGAGATCAAGATGAACCAATGGAAATTGGCATGACTAAGGGAAGAGTATTATGGTTAGGCCAGACAATGGCTCGCTCTACCACCCCGCTGATGGTAAACTAAAAGAAAAGCATGACACTGATCCATTCCGGCTGCAATCAGAGCGTAATTAAACAAGTATACATCCAACCAGACCAATAGGTAGTTGTTGGACCTGGCTTTTTGACAGGGTCATCCCCAAACTTTTTGCCTCCTTCCTCCTATTTTTTCTGACCTGTTGTTGTTGGCTTTTGACCTCTGGGCACCTTACCACTGCTAACCAGTGCTAAAGTGCACATGCTCTCTGTGTAAATGATACTATTGATTGGTTTATCTATGATTTCCTATTTAATTTACTTATAAGTCCCTAGTAGAGTGCACTATATGTGCCTAGGGCCTGTAGATTAAATGCTGCTAGTGGGCCTGCAGCACTGGTTGTGCCACCCACTTCAGTAGCCCCTTAACCTTGTCTCAGGCCTGCCATTGCAAGGCCTGTGTGTGCAGTCTCACTGCCACTTCGACTTGACATTTAAAAGTACTTGCCAAGCCTAGAACTCCCCTTTTTCTACATATAAGTCATCCCTAATGTGTGCCCTAGGTAACCCCTAGAGCAGGGTGCTGTGTAGGTAAAAGGCAGGACATGTACCTGTGTAGTTATATGTCCTGGTAGTGTAAAACTCCTAAATTCGTTTTTACACTACTGTGAGGCCTGCTCCCTTCATACGCTAACATTGGGGCTGCCCTCATACACTGTTGAAGTGGCAGCTGCTGATCTGAAAGGAGCAGGAAGGTCATATTTAGTATGGCCAGAATGGTAATATAAAGTCCTGCTGACTGGTGAAGTCGGATTTAATATTACTATTCTAGAAATGCCACTTTTAGAAAGTGAGCATTTCTTTGCACTAAAATCTTGTTGTGCCCTTCAATCCACGTCTGGCTAGGTTTAGTTGACAGCTCCTTGTGCATTCACTCAGACACACCCCAAACACAGGGTACTCAGCCTCACTTGCATACATCTGCATTTTGAATGGGTCTTCCTGGGCTGGGAGGGTGGAGGGCCTGCCCTCACACAAAGGACTGCCACACCCCCTACTGGGACTCTGGCAGACAGGATTGAACTGAAAGGGGCTTGGTGCATTTCTTAGACACTCTTTGAAGTCACCCCCACTTCAAAGGCACAACTTAGTATAAAACAGGGCCTCTGCCCTACCTCATCAGACACTTGCTGGAGAAGAAACCTGAACCAGAAACTACATCCTGCCAAGAAGAACTGCCTGGCTGCTCAAAGGACTCACCTGTCTGCTTTTCTACAAAGGACTGCTGCCTTGCTGTTGGCCTGCTGCCTTGCTGAACTCTTGTCTGGCTGTAAAAGTGCTCTCCAAGGGCTTGGATAGAGCTTGCCTCCTGTTCCCTGAAGTCTCAGGACCAAAAAGACTTCTCTCTTCCTCTTGGACGCTCCGTGCGGCGAAATTTTCGACGCACAGCTTGTTCCGCGGCAAGAAAAACGCCGCACACCGACGCTGATCGACGCGACGCCTTCGGGACGACCGAAACTTTGACGCACGGCCTCGCAAGGACAACGCCGCCCGACTTCCCAGGAGAAATCGACGCGACGCCTGCCGTGAGATCAAAACTTTGACGCACGGCCTCGCAAGGACAACGCCGCCCGACTCCCCAGGAGAAATCGACGCAACGCCTGCCGTGAGATCGAAACTTCGACGCGCAGCCCCGCAGAACGACACGCAGCCGGAAAACAAGCAGGAAAATCCACGCACAGACCCGGGACATCTGGTACTCCCCGCGAACCACAGAAAGAGACTGTCCGCGTGCCGGAAAACGACGCACGACTCCCCGCGTGGAAAATAACGACGCAAGTCCGTGTGTGCTGAGGAGAAATCGACGCACACACCAGTTTTCCACGTACCTCTTCTCCTGTGGCCCTCTGAGGAGAGTTTCCACCAGAAACCAGGTACTTTGTGTTTGAAAGAGACTTTGTTTACTTTCTAAAGACTTAAGACACTTTATATCACTTTTCAGTGATATCTTTACAAATTCATATTGCAACTTTGATCGTTTTGACCTGAAGATACCCAGATAAATATTATATATTTTTCTAAACACTGTGTGGTGTATTTTTGTGGTGTTATGCTATGGTATTGTATGATTTATTGCACAAATGCTTTACACATTGCCTTCTAAGTTAAGCCTGACTGCTCGTGCCAAGCTACCAGAGGGTGGGCACAGGCTGATTTTGGATTGTGTGTGACTTACCCTGACTAGAGTGAGGGTTCTTGCTTGGACAGAGGGCAACCTGACTGCCAACCAAAAACCCAATTTCTAACATTGGTGATCAGCGGTGAGGATAGGACTTGTGTTTGTGCAGTGACATACAGTAGCTACGTATTTCACTACCTACCCACAGTTGAAGGTCAACTTGATTTTTTTGATTCTCTGATGTCCTCCTGGATATACTATTGATATTTTGGACTTTGGATTTTGTTTTTTGCTGGTAAGATCTTATCAGAATGGGATTGCTTACCTACTCATTCTTTGTTCGTACTGACCACCTCACTAAGGCTGACCTAAGGAAGCTTTGCAGAAAATGGGGCCTTCCTGTAGCAAGGAGATCTACTAAGGCGGAGATGCTACATAACTACATAGTCTGGGGGGAGGAAAGATGGGCAGAGAGAGAGGCAGCAAGAAACCAAATGACTAAGTACCCCTCAGATGAGGAGGAGGACTACGCACATGAGGAGGAAGACTGCTCACATGAGGAGGAAGACTACTCAGATGAGGAAAGAGACCCAGAGATAGATGAATGGCTCCGAGGTCAAAGGCGACAGGAGCAACAATTAGAGGAGTATCTTGCAAGGGTTGAGGCAAAAAGACTCTTAGCCCTGGAAGAAGAAAAGATTGCAGCTCAAGAGCTGAGCTGTAAAGAGCTGAAACTGGAGGCCGGAAGGGCTGAGTCCAGTTCAGATGGTGGCAGCAAAAATCTTGCATCCAGTACTGCTGAAGAAGGGCACAAGCCCAGAGATGTGGTGCCCAACTTGAAGAAGGGAGTTGACACACCCCAGGTGGTTCAAGAGTATGAGGTAGTTCCCGTTATGCACAGGGTCCCTGAGAAGGATTGGGGAACTGGCACAGGGAGTCATATTCCTACTGGGGGGAGGGACACTTTACTGACTCTAGCAGAGAGTGACAGAGAAAAGGGTTCCCCCCTGGTGGACGTCCTGGATATAGAGTGTAGAGACATCCCAGAAGAGTATGGGTTGAGTGTCAGAGACAGGCAGATACTGTCTCACCAGTCTCAGGAGGGTGATGTAGAGTGCTTCTCCAAGGCTGAGTTACTGGATGGTTGGGTGAAGGGTACTGTGGTTAATACATGTGAAGGGCAGAGTGATGTAATTGCTGTAGAGCATATGTCTGGTCCTTATTTTCCAGAGCTACGCCAACACCAGGTGGAGTGTGAGTTCTCTGACCCCAGGGAACTTACAATGGAGGCAGACTTCTGGGTGAGTACCAGAGAGTCTGAAGAGGCATTTGGGGGTGCTCCTGAAGGGAGTGGTCTAGGTGGTTCCCAACCGAATGAGGTGGGAAAGGGTTGTAGTGTCCCAGGTAGGTCCCAGGTCCTAGAGGGTTCCATGAGGGAACACCAGGAGGGAAGCCTAGCCTGTACCGTAGGGCCATCTTTTGAGGGAAGCCCCGCAGTGTCAGAAGAACTTGGGGGGGTGACTGTAGCCAGCATCCCAACAGTTCTGGTGTCTGGCAGTACCCCTCCTAGTGAGGGGGTGCAGAAGTCCAGTCATAGGGTTGAGAGGGGGTTGCAGACCCCAGTGGAGGACCTTGAGAGTCAGGGGTCAGCTCTGAGAGCAGAGCCCCCCAGGAATGACCCAGGTGAAACCATTTCTGGTTTGGGGGAAACCCAGACTCTGCCGGATGGGCAGAGGTTGGGAGACCTGCACCAACCAGACTCTTGTGTGGCCCTTGGGGACGGTGTGTCCCTTGTGGGGGGTGAGAGTGCCCCCCAGGAAGTCCTGGCATGCCAGGCAAAGATTCAACCTCAGGGTGGTGACTCTGGGTTGGATACCCAGGTTCAGAGGTTAAACTCTGACCTGGTGGGAGGTAGGTGTGCCTCCCAAGAAGTCCTGCTGTGCCAGGCAATTGTCCAACCTCAGGGTGTTGACTCTGGGTTGGATGACCAGGTTCAGAGGTTAAACTCTGACCTGGTGGGGGGTAGGTGTGCCCCCTAGAAAGTCCTGGCGTGCCATGCAATTGCCCAACCTCAGGGTGGTGACCCTGGGTTGGGGAACCAGGCTCAGAGGTTAAACTCTGACCTGGTGGGAGGTAGGTGTGCCTCCCTGGAAGTCCTGGCCTGCCAGGCAATGGTTCAACCTCAGGGTGGTGACTCTGGGTTGGCTAACCAGGTTCAGAGGATAAACTCTGACCTGTTGGGGGGTAGGTGTGCCCCCCAGAAAGTCCTGGTATGCCAGGCAATGGTTCAACCTCAGGGTGGTGACTCTGGGTTGGATAACCGGGTTCAGAGGTTAAACTCTGACCTGGTGGGGGGTACTAGTGCCCCCCAGAAAGTCCTGGTGTACCAGGCAGTTGTCCAACCTCAGGGTGCTGACTCTGGGTTGGATAACCGGGTTCAGAGGTTAAACTTTGACCTGGTGGGGGGTAGGTGTGCCCCCCAGAAAGTCCTGGCATGCCAGGCAATTGTTCAACCCCAGGGTGGTGACCCTGGGTTGGAGAACCAGGTTCAGAGGTTAACCTCTGACCTGGTGGGAGGTAGGTGTGCCTCCCAGAAAGTCCTGGTGTGCCAGGCAGTTGCCCAACCTCAGGGTGGTGACCCTTGGTTGGAGAACCAGGTTCAGAGGTTAAACTCTGACCTGGTGGAGGGTCAGTATGCCCTCCAGGAAGGCCTGCCATGCCAGGCAATTGTTCAACTTCAGGGTGGTGACTCTGAGTTGGATGGCCAAGTTCAGAGGTTAAACTCTGACCTGGTGGAGGGTCAGTGTGCCCTCCAGGAAGTCCTGGCGTGCCAGGCAATTGTTCAACTTCAGGGTGGTGACTCTGAGTTGAATGGTCAGGTGCAGAGGTTAAACTCTGACCTGGTGGGGGGTAGGTGTGCCTCCAAGAAAGTCCTGGTTTGCCAGGCAGTGATCCAGTCTGAGGGTACAGACCCTGGGCTGGAACACCAGGTTCAGGGTGTCCCCCCCGGACCTGGAGGGAGGGGCTACTGATAACAGTGCCCCTACCATGTTGTCTTCTGAGGAGGTCCCTCCTAGTTGGAGGGTGCTGGACCCCAGAAGGGAGGGCAGGGGGAGGGAAGCCTCACCCCGGGCCCTAGTCCAACCTGAAGGTACAGACCCCAGGTTGGAAGGCCAGTTGCAGGTTGACAGCCCTGCACTGGTGGAGGAATGGTACCGGGCGACTTCTATAAGCACCCTGACCATGTTGGACTCTGGGGGTACCGCTCCAGGAGGGAGGGTACAGAGCCCCAGAGGGGAGGACCAGGTTCAGGCTGTCATCCCTGACCTGGTGGAAGGGAGAGTGGTTAAAGGGTGCCCAGCACCTGGGGCTACCGCCCCCCACTCTCCACAGCCACAGTGGTGGGAGAGCTTTGAGAGGCCTGGGGCCTGGCTCTCATCCCTGGCAGCTGTCAGTAACCACTGTGGCTTGCTGTCCGGGTGGACAGAGTTATCCCTGGGGAGGGGACAAGTGTCACACCCTGGGGGTAGAGTGGGCAACACCACTGTGTTGGTCATGGTGGTACTATCCTGCTCCTGGGATACATCTGTGAGCAAAGTAAGGTTAGGTGCTGCACAGATGGGATCCGCAGGTAAGGAGAAAGGTTCCCCATGGGTTGGCTTAGTGGGCCCTGAGAGTATGGACAGAGGGATTCAATTGGAGTCAGGAAGGCGAAGAACTGGAGTATGCCCCTGCTGTTGTGGGCCTGGGTCCTTGTTCTGTCGCCTCAAACAGGGAAGTACATCAGGATAGTGATTGTTCTCCCCTGGCTTTAGGCTGGTAGGGGGTCATGTTGGACCTGGCTTTTTGACAGGGTCATCCCCAAACCTTTTGCCTCCTTCCTCCTATTTTTTCTGACCTGTTGTTGTTGGCTTTTGACCTCTGGGCACTTTACCACTGCTAACCAGTGCTAAAGTGCATATGCTCTCTGTGTAAATGATACTATTGATTGGTTTATCCATGATTGACTATTTAATTTACTTATAAGTCCCTAGTAGAGTGCACTATATGTGCCTAGGGCCTGTAGATTAAATGCTGCTAGTGGGCCTGCAGCACTGGTTGTGCCACCCACTTCAGTAGCCCCTTAACCTTGTCTCAGGCCTGTCATTGCAAGGCCTGTGTGTGCAGTCTCACTGCCACTTCGACTTGGCATTTAAAAGTACTTGCCAAGCCTAGAACTCCCCTTTTTCTACATATAAGTCATCCCTAATGTGTGCCCTAGGTAACCCCTAGAGCAGGGTGCTGTGTAGGTAAAAGGCAGGACATGTACCTGTGTAGTTATATGTCCTGGTAGTGTAAAACTCCTAAATTCGTTTTCACACTACTGTGAGGCCTGCTCCCTTCATAGGCTAACATTGGGGCTGCCATCATACACTGTTGAAGTGGCAGCTGCTGATCTGAAAGGAGCAGGAAGGTCATATTTAGTATGGCCAGAATGGTAATATAAAGTCCTGCTGACTGGTGAAGTCGGATTTAATATTACTATTCTAGAAATGCCACTTTTAGAAAGTGAGCATTTCTTTGCACTAAAATCTTGTTGTGCCCTTCAATCCACGTCTGGCTAGGTTTAGTTGACAGCTCCTTGTGCATTCACTCAGACACACCCCAAACACAGGGTACTCAGCCTCACTTGCATACATCTGCATTTTGAATGGGTCTTCCTGGGCTGGGAGGGTGGAGGGCCTGCCCTCACACAAAGGACTGCCACACCCCCTACTGGGACTCTGGCAGACAGGATTGAACTGAAAGGGGCTTGGTGCATTTCTTAAACACTCTTTGAAGTCACCCCCACTTCAAAAGCACAACTTAGTATAAAACAGGGCCTCTGCCCTACCTCATCAGACACTTGCTGGAGAAGAAACCTGAACCAGAAACTACATCCTGCCAAGAAGAACTGCCTAGCTGCTCAAAGGACTCACCTGTCTGCTTTTCTACAAAGGACTGCTGCCTTGCTGTTGGCCTGCTGCCTTGCTGAACTCTTGTCTGGCTGTAAAAGTGCTCTCCAAGGGCTTGGATAGAGCTTGCCTCCTGTTCCCTGAAGTCTCAGGACCAAAAAGACTTCTCTCTTCCTCTTGGACGCTCCGTGCGGCGAAATTTTCGACGCACAGCTTGTTCCGCGGCAAGAAAAACGCTGCACACCGACGCTGATCGAAGCGACGCCTTCGGGACGACCGAAACTTTGACGCACGGCCTCGCAAGGACAACGCTGCCCGACTTCCCAGGAGAAATCGACGCGACGCCTGCCGTGAGATCAAAACTTTGACGCACGGCCTCGCAAGGACAACGCCGCCCGACTCCCCAGGAGAAATCGACGCGACGCCTGCCGTGAGATCGAAACTTTGACGCGCAGCCCCGCAGAACGACACGCAGCCGGAAAACAAGCAGGAAAATCCACGCACAGACCCGGGACATCTGGTACTCCCCGTGAACCACAGAAAGAGACTGTCCGCGTGCCGGAAAACGACGCACGACTCCCCGCGTGGAAAATAACGACGCAAGTCCGTGTGTGCTGAGGAGAAATCGACGCACACACCAGTTTTCCACGTACCTCTTCTCCTGTGGCCCTCTGAGGAGATTTTCCACCAGAAACCAGGTACTTTGTGTTTGAAAGAGACTTTGGTGGTCATTCTGACCTCGGCGGTAAAAGGCGCCTACCGCCGGTCAGAAATCCTCCATAATTCCGCTGCGGTCGCGGTAACCCGCCACGGTCATTCTGACCCGCAGCAGCCAAACCTCCGAAAATCCGACAGCCACAACAGACCGCCAGACCAGCGGTCGGCGGAAAAGTGGAGGTGACCAAACCTCCACCGTCACGCCAACAGAAATACGCCCATGCCATTACGACCCACGAATCCACGCGGCGGTCATTCAAACGCGGTTTTCCATTGGCGGTACACACCGCCGCGGTCAGAATACACACAAACGAACAAAACTCAGCCACATTGGCCGATTTGAATTCCACACACCTGATACACATACACACACCACTCCCACACACACAATACAATATAAAACACACACCCACATCACCCACAAACCCCTACGACAAAAAATTCCGAAAGAAGCACCGAGAGACACATCATCGAACACAGAATACCATCACACAGAGGCACACTACACCATCACCCACACAATATCCACACACAAAACAACACACACCACCACACTCAACACACTTAACTCCACATACTCCACCCCACACATCATACACACCACTCCATGGCACCCCAAAGACAGCCCCGCTTCTCAGACGAAGAACTCAGGGTCATGGTGGAGGAAATCGTTCGGGTAGAGCCCCAGCTCTTCGGCACACAGGTCCAATACACCAGCATTGCCCGGAGGACGGAGCTATGGCAGAGGATTGTCGACAGGGTCAACGCTGTGGGACAGCACCCCAGAAATCGGGAAGAGATCAGGAAGCGATGGAACGACCTACGGGGGAAGGTGCGTTCCATGGTATCCCGGCACAACATCGCCGTGCAGAAGACTGGCGGAGGACCCCCACCTCAACCCCCACAATTTACAACATGGGAGGAGGAAGTCTTGAACATCCTGCATCCTGACGGCCTCGCAGGAGTCGGCGGAGGAATGGACAGTGGTAAGTTGAAGCTTCACTACTGCTTCCCCCCCACCTGCATGCCAAATCATACCCCAACCCTCACCCCCATCCTCGAACCCCACCCTCACCCCCACCCCCATCATCACCCCCACCCTCACGCCCACCACCATCCTCACCCCCACCACCATCCTCACCCTCACCCCCAGCACACCTATTCCCTGCCAATGTCTCACCATCACAACCCACACATCCCAAAACCTAGGCCTGCATGCGTCCACTAAGCATGGACACCCATCACCAAAGCATGCCCAATGCATATACACATCCCCCCCACAAGCCACCCTCACCAAAGCCCCCACACACGAATGCCAGCACTTGGGGACACGGGAACCCACAGATACACCCATATGCCACACATTGAAACTATAACCATACCTCTATACCCCTGCAGGACCCGACCGCCAACACACCGCCATGGAGGGCCCAGAATTCTCAACACCCCCCACCCAAGAGGCCGTCAGCGATGACAGCAGCTCTGTCGACCTGGACACCGATGACCAGCCCGGACCATCGGGGACCTCTGGACAGTCGGTTCCCCTCAGACAGCCACAGGCCACCACAGACCCAAACCCCTCTGGAAACACCAGCACAGCTCCCACCCAGCGGGCCCATGCCTCTGTCTCCAGGGCGCGTCAATCTGCGGTGTGTCTACCACTACAGGGCACCCAGGATAACCCACCACCCCAACAACAACAGGGACCTGGGGGCAGTGGTAGTGGGCACACCGGCCAGGGGGCAGAGGCCCAGGGAAACAGGGCAACTCGGAGGGCAGCTGTGCGACAGGGGGGGGACGGGCCCAGGGAACCCACTCTCCACGAGGCCCTCACCACCATCATGGGAGCATACAACCGCTCCCAGGAGATGATGGCGACGGTACTGGCCCGGTTCCAGGAGATCCAGGTACTGCAGGAGGAACACTATCGGGGGTACAGGGAGGACATCAGAGCCCTCACCTCCACCCTGGTTACCATGGTCGGGCTGCTGCAGGACCTCATCAACACCAGGACGGACACTCAACACCAACAAAGGGCCCCTGCCACTAGCCTGGACCAAGAACAGCCAACCACCTCCGCCGGCGCTAGTGGTCAGGAGGCCCTAGCACAACAGCAGCCCACCAGACCCCCACCTCCTGCAGGAGAAGAACCACCCCGCAAGAGGGCCCTGAGATCTCGCAAGAAGACAGAGTAGGATGTCAAGACCCCCGCCAGCAAAGGATACCACCTGATGTCATCCCACTGTCCCACATTGTCACCCTGTCCATCCTTGAACTGCCCATGCTCCATCTCTCCACAGGCCTCTGGACAATGCACCTGTGTGACTGTTACTCTGGACTCTGCCATGGACATTCCTTCACCATAGCCCCCACCCACTTGAAACCACCCATCCCATTTTGAGCACTTAAATAAACACCCATTTAGCACAAAACTATCTGGAGTCTGGCTGTGATTTCAAAATATTGTAATTGACATGACATTGCAAATATGTCCTTGTACATAGTGAAGTCAACAAACAGCTGCCACAAAGCTGTAGTCCATGGGGAAACGAAGCACAGGACTCGTAGTGGGGACCCCAGATCTGAAATAGGGAGGGAAAAGCCACAACTCAGTCATCATACACTGGGGCAAATAGACAGGCAGCAGAGATGCAGGAGAGTAGTTCACATTCACTAAATTATGTTTGAATTGTTACCTGTGTCCTATTGGAAGTACTGTTCAATGATTCTGTCCCTGTTGTCTGTTTCAGCCCCGTCGTCTTCCTCCTCGTCACTCTCCACAGGTTCCACAGCTGCCACTACACCACCGTCTCGACCATCCTCCTGCAGGAAAGGCACCTGGCGGCGCAAAGCCAGGTTGTGAAGCATGCAGCAGGCCACGATGATGTGACACACCTTCTTAGGTGAGTACATTAGGGATCCACCTGTCATATGCAGGCACCTAAACCTGGCCTTTAGGAGGCCAAAGGTGCGTTCGATCACCCTCCTAGTACGCCCATGGGCCTCATTGTACCGTTCCCCTGCCCTGGTCCGGGGATTCCTTACTGGGGTCAGTAGCCACGACAGGTTGGGGTACCCAGAGTCCCCCAATAGCCATACACGGTGTCTCTCTAGCTGTTCCATCACGTAAGGGATGCTGCTATTCCTCAGGATGAAGGCGTCATGCACTGACCCAGGGAACTTGGCATTTACATGCGAGATGTACTGGTCAGCCAAACACACCACCTGGATGTTCATGGAATGGTAACTTTTTCTGTTCCTGTACACCTGCTCCCTGTCTCTTGGGGGAACCAAAGCCACATGGGTCCCATCAATGGCACCAATGACGTTGGGAATATGTCCAAGGGCGTAGAAATCACCCTTCACTGAAGCCAATTCGCCCACCTCAGGGAAAATGATGTAGCTCCTCACGTATTTCATCAGGGCAGACAACACTCTGGATAACACCTTCGAAAACATGGGCTGAGACATCCCAGAAGCAATTCCCACTGTTGTCTGAAATGACCCACTTGCCAGGAAATGGAGTACTGACAGGACCTGCACCAGAGGGGGAATCCCTGTGGGTTGGCGGATGGGGGACATCAGGTCGGGCTCCAGCTGGGCACACAGTTCATGTATAGTGGCACGGTCAAGCCGGTAGGTCAGGATAATGTGGCGTTCTTCCATTGTCGACAGGTCCACCAGCGGTCGGTACACGCGAGGATTCATCCGTCTCCTCGCCAAACCCAGCGGACGGTGCCTAGGAAGGACAACATGGAGCACAGAGTCAAGCAACCCACAGGTACGTACTCACAGCTTGCACAGTAAACGATTCTCTATGCAGTGAATGGCGTGTCTGAGTGGCTATGCAAGGCCTAGGCCTGTGTGACGCAGTTGAAATTGAGCCATGTGGACCCTCGAAATGGCGGCTGCCTGACCTGTGAAGTGTGACAATGGGATGTGAGGTCAATGCGCTGGCGTGGCATACCGCGGCGGTCGGCGGGCGAAGACCGTGGCGCGAAGCCGCATTGGTTAACATTGAAGCCTATGGGTTTCAGGAGCCAATGGCGAAGGGCGCCGGCGGTGGCGGTACGCACCGCCGCGGTACGCACCGCCGCGGACATGACTGCCATTTCCTATCTACTTATCCACTTGCGACTTGAACTTTCACAGGAGAGGACCTATACTGCAAGTGTTGCTGTGACCTCGGTCTGGAAGGGACAATGGCTGCTGCGACTGGGGAAAGGGCCCCTGCCTTCACTGGAGAGGAGTTGGAGAAACTTGTGGATGGGGTCCTCCCCCAGTATGCGCTACTCTACGGTCCTCCAGACCAACAAGTGAGTTTAATTCAATATGGATTTGGGGCCACTGGCTGGCTTAGGGGCCTGGCGGGGGGCCTGGCGGGGGGCCTGGCGGGGATGGGGGGCATGTTGGGCCTGGCGGGGGGCCTGGCGGGGGGCCTGGCGGGGATGGGGGGCATGTTGGGCCTGGCGGAGGGCCTGGCGGGGGGCCTGGCGGGGATGGGGGGCATGTTGGGCCTGGCGGGGGCCTGGCGGGGGGCCTGGCGGGGATGGGGGGCATGTTGGGCCTGGCGGGGGGCCTGGCGGGGATGGGGGGCATGTTGGGCCTGGCGGGGGGCCTGGCGGGGATGGGGGGCATGTTGGGCCTGGCGGGGGGCCTGGCGGGGATGGGGGGCATGTTGGGCCTGGCGGGGGGCCTGGCGGGGATGGGGGGCGTTGGGCCACTGGCAACGATAATGCAGACAAACTTGAACGTGGTATTTCTCCCTCCCTGTACGTGTCACATAGGTCCGCGCCCATGAGTAGATCGGGATTTGGCGTGCCATCGCCAAGGAAGTCCGGACCCTGGGGGTCCACCATCGACGGGGCACCCACTGCCGCAAGAGGTGGGAGGACATCCGCCGCGGGACCAAGAAGACCGCCGAATCTCTGCTGGGGATGGCCTCCCAACGTAGGCGGGGTGCCTGCCGTCAACTGACCCCCCTGATGTTCCGGATCCTGGCGGTGGCCTACCCTGATTTGGATGGGCGCGTGAGGGCAGCACAGCAGACACAAGGGGGTGAGTACAAGCATCATCTACTCTGTTGTCGCGCAGTGGAGGTGTCTGGGTGGGGGAGGAGGGCTGTGGGTCCCCCTAGGCCAGGGCGATATCTGTAGGCTGGGCACCCCCGTAAGCCCCTGTGTCCCCAGCCACCACCCTCAGTAGTGTGTCAGTACAGCCATCCCTGGGCCGTGTCATCCATGGGTGCAGTTGTCAACTCTAGGCGTGTAGGGCATGTTCCACGGAATGCGTAGCGGACCCCAAGTGCGCAACTTAGTGCAGGGGGCATCTGTGTCTGTCATGTCCGCTAACTGTACCGGTGATCCATGTACTCAAAATCTCTTTATTTCTCTCTCCCCCCCCTTTTTGTTTGTCCTTCTGTGCTTGTGTGCATCAGCATCATCAGGCGGAGGAGAAGTGGCATCGGGGCAGGAGGGAGCTGCATCTCACATGGCCCAGGAGGGCCATGCCACAGAGTCTGACTGGACCAGTGAGACGGAGGGCGAGGGGAGCTCCACGACGGGGACGACTGGACCCTGCAGTGACACGGACACGTCCTCGGAAGGGAGCTCCCTTGCGGGGGTGGCACCATCCGTGCCCCCCGCCATTACAGGTACAGCCGCCACCCAGCGCACCATCTCCGCCCTCCCAGCAGCCCCTCAGCGTTCGCCCCGTGCCCGCTCTGCCAGGAAGCCGGGCATCTCCTTCGCCCCAGGCACCTCAGGCCCTGCCCCTGTTACCCCCGCTGCCCTCAGTGAGGAGGTCATTGACCTCCTCCGAACGCTCATTGTTGGGCAGACTACCCTTTTGAATGCCATCCAGGGGGTGGAGAGGGAGGTTCATCGCAGCAATGCGTACCTGGAGGGCATTCATTCGGGTCAGGCTGCCCATCAGCGATCGTTCCAGGCTCTGGCCTCAGCACTGACGGCAGCCATTGTCCCTGTCTCCTGCCTCCCTCTACTAACTCCCTCCTCCCAGTCTCCTGTTCCTCTGCCTGTCCCACCCACACCATCAGACCAGCCTGCACACACCTCAACACCCAAGAGCAGCTCATCCAAACATAAGCACCACAGATCACGCAGACATTCACACAAGCAACATTCCGATGCAGACATGCCAACAGTCACTACCACCTCTGTGACCCCCACCTCCTCGTCTCCCTCCTCCCTCCCTGTGACGTCTACACTCACACCTTCATTCACCTCACCATCAGCCAGTGTTTCCATCACCAGTATACCCTCCACTCCAGTCCGCACACGTGCAGTCACCACCCCCACTGCCATTTACACGTCCCCTGTGTCCTCTCCCACTGTGTCTGTCACCCCCTCTTCCACACCACACAAACGCAGCCACCCACCCACCCAACAGCCATCCACCTCACGACAGCCTCCCGCTCCTGCACCTGCACCCAAAGACAGCAAACTTGTCTCGCCTACAACCACATCCTCTCCCTCCACTCCCATACCCACTGTACCTACCACTCTCCATTGTCCCAAGAAAATCTATCTCTCTACTGCTACCTTCTTTCCTGACCCTGAGCCCCCCCCTCCTTCTCGTCGGGGTAAAAAGAGCACCTCAGCCACCACCAGCCCTGCAGCCCCCTTGACAAGGGTGCAGGGGTATTGGAGCCCACCAGCCCGCAGGTCTGGATCTTCGCCCAGCAGCAAGGGGACAGCCAGCCCACCCCCTGGGAAGAGGAGCAGAAGGCGGAAGGGCCGCCGCCGGAGCCCGGATTCGATATCCCCCCAGGACACTAGCCAGCCACCGTCAACAGCCACAACTCCAAAGGGAGGAAAGGGCCACAGACTCCCGACTAAGGAGGGCAAGGGCAGCAAGGCGGAGAAGTCAGGCAGCAGGCCTGCTGCCCATGGAGGACCCGTCACAGCTGCCCAGGAGGAGCCCGCAACCCCCATAGCCGCTGCCCCGGGAGGAACCGGCACAGCTGCCCCGGGAGAGCCCACCACCCCCATAGCCACTGCCCAGGGAGGACCCAGCCCAGCTGGCCAGGAGGGCCCCACCACCCACAGCCCAGGTGGGCATTGAAGGAGCACCATCCCCGCTGCCCAGGAGGGCACCACCAGGCAATGAGCAGTTGGCCATAGAATGGCCGCCGTCTCCAGCACCGCTCCGCTGGGGCCCGCCGTCTCAAGAACCGCTGAACTGGGCCCTTCACGGCAAGAACCGCTGAACTGGGCCCTTCAAGGCAAGAACCGCTGAACTGGGCCCCGCCGTCTCCAGCACCGCTCCGCTGGGGCCCACCGTCTCAAGAACCGCTGAACTGGGCCCTTCAAGGCAAGAACCGCTGAACAGGGCCCCGCCGTCTCCAGCACCGCTCCGCTGGGGCCCGCCGTCTCAAGAACCGCTGAACTGGGCCCTTCAAGGCAAGAACCGCTGAACTGGGCCCTTCAAGGCAAGAACCGCTGAACTGGGCCCCGCCGTCTCCAGCACCGCTCCGCTGGGGCCCACCGTCTCAAGAACCGCTGAACTGGGCCATTCACGGCAAGAACCGCTGAACTGGGCCCTTCAAGGCAAGAACTGCTGAACTGGGCCCCGCCGTCTCCAGCACCGCTCCGCTGGGGCCCGCCGTCTCAAGAACCGCTGAACTGGGCCCTTCAAGGCAAGAACCGCTGAACAGGGCCCCGCCGTCTCCAGCACCGCTCCGCTGGGGCCCGCCGTCTCAAGAACCGCTGAACTGGGCCCTTCAAGGCAAGAACCGCTGAACTGGGCCCTTCAAGGCAAGAACCGCTGAACTGGGCCCGCCGTCTCCAGCACCGCTCCGCTGGGGCCCGCCGTCTCAAGAACCGCTGAACTGGGCCATTCAAGGCAAGAACCGCTGAACAGGGCCCCGCCGTCTCCAGCACCGCTCCGCTGGGGCCCGCCGTCTCAAGAACCGCTGAACTGGGCCCTTCACGGCAAGAACCGCTGAACTGGGCCCTTCAAGGCAAGAACCGCTGAACTGGGCCCCGCCGTCTCCAGCACCGCTCCGCTGGGGCCCGCCGTCTCAAGAACCGCTGAACTGGGCCCTTCACGGCAAGAACCGCTGAACTGGGCCCTTCAAGGCAAGAACCGCTGAACTGGGCCCCGCCGTCTCCAGCACCGCTCCGCTGGGGCCCGCCGTCTCAAGAACCGCTGAACTGGGCCCTTCAAGGCAAGAACCGCTGAACAGGGCCCCGCCGTCTCCAGCACCGCTCCGCTGGGGCCCGCCGTCTCAAGAACCGCTGAACTGGGCCCTTCAAGGCAAGAACCGCTGAACAGGGCCCCGCCGTCTCCAGCACCGCTCCGCTGGGGCCCGCCGTCTCAAGAACCGCTGAACTGGGCCCTTCAAGGCAAGAACCGCTGAACTGGGCCCTTCAAGGCAGGAACCGCTGGCCCTTTGGCAGACGTGGCAGGGCAGGATCTGTCTCGGGCAGGGCTGCAGGATGTCCTCTGGCCAACATGCCTCCTCCAGTGGCAGTGGAGTCTGTTATGGACTGCTTGGACTGTGGCTTTGCTCTCCCCAGGATGGCCCAGTGGGCAGGCCACCCACTGTATGGACTGTGGCTTTGCTCTCCCCAGGATGGCCCAGTGGGCAGGCCACCCACTGTATGGACTGTTTGGACTGTGGCTTTGCTCTCCCCAGGATGGCCCAGTGGGCAGGCCACCCACTGTATGGACTGTTTGGACTGTGGCTTTGCTCTCCCCAGGATGGCCCAGTGGGCAGGCCACCCACTGTATGAACTGTATGGACTGTGGCTTTGCTCTCCCCAGGATGGCCCAGTGGGCAGGCCACCCACTGTATGGACTGTTTGGACTGTGGCTTTGCTCTCCCCAGGAAGGGCCAGTGGTCATGGAGTCCCCTCGTGGATCTGGCGTCGTGTACTCAAGTGGCTGAGGTGCCCCCCCTTCCCTTCCCCCTGAGGTGCCTGTCCTTTTTTCTTTCTGATGCCCCTGCAGTGTTCTCTCCGTGGAGTTCTTGTCGTGGGACTGGGCCTTGCCCCTTTGCTCAGGACCCCTGTGGTCCACGGACAGTGGTTGGACTACATTTAGTGGCTGTATATATTTTGTACATAGTTTATTTATTTATTTGGATTACTGCTGTCCATTTTTCAATATATCTGCCCGTTTGAGATCTCTTCTTTTGGTCTTTGCATTATTTCGGAAGGGGGGGGTTTGTGGGTTGTGACAGTGATCTGTGGGAATGCATTGATGTGTGTGTTGTAGTGGGTGTGGGTGGGTGGGTGTGTGCCGGTAATCTTTGCCCTCCCCTGTGTCGTAGGTGCAGTACTCACCGATGTCTTCCGCGCCGCCGGGCGTGCTCCTGGTACAGGAGCAGGTATAGGAGTGCGGGGATGACCTGCAACTCGGGTTCCATACTGCCGGAATCTCGCGTGCTGTATGTGGAGGTGAGCGTTTTCCCGTTCGTAGTCTGTTTCCGCCGTGTTTTTATCGGCGGTGCTCCCGCCCCGGAAAAGGTGGCGGATTGGTGGGTCGTGATAGGGTGGGCGGTACATTGTCTGCCGCCTGGCTGTTGGCGGGGACCGCCGCGCTGTTTGTTTGTTCCGCCGTGGCGGGCGGAGTGTTAATGCGGCGGGCTGTGTTGGCGGTTCCCGCCAGGGTCAGAATTGCATATTTTGGACCGCCGGCCTGTTGGCGGGTTGGCCGCCGCTTTATCACCGACCGCCAGGGTCAGAATGAGGGCCTTTGTTTACTTTCTAAAGACTTAAGACACTTTATATCACTTTTCAGTGATATCTTTACAAATTCATATTGCAACTTTGATCGTTTTGACCTGAAGATACCCAGATAAATATATATTTTTCTAAACACTGTGTGGTGTATTTTTGTGGTGTTATGCTATGGTATTGTATGATTTATTGCACAAATGCTTTACACATTGCCTTCTAAGTTAAGCCTGACTGCTTGTGCCAAGCTACCAGAGGGTGGGCACAGGCTGATTTTGGATTGTGTGTGACTTACCCTGACTAGAGTGAGGGTTCTTGCTTGGACAGAGGGCAACCTGACTGCCAACCAAAAACCCCATTTCTAACATTAGTGAACGCACAAGTGTTGATTACTTGTGTGCATGGGGATAGGAAAATCTATCCCGTAGCTAAGATACAAATAAATTGGAGAGGACAAGAAGAGTCTCTCTCAGTAGGAGCAATCCCGACATAGGTGAAAACCTCATTTTGGGAACTGATTATGATGGGTTTCCAGAACTCTTAGTTTCACTAAATCACACTAACCAAATCGACTCCTGGTGGAGTGAGGCCCCGTTTCTGTCTTCAGAGATAGAGAAGCACACACCCAAATTAAACTCTCTAGATCACAAAAGCAAGAACAGAAGCAATTGTTTCTTAGAGACATCACGCGAACACCTCCACCTCAACAGACTCTCCCGAAAGAAATCCTGTCCATTGCCGGATAGTTTTGGCAATCACAGAGAGTGGATCCCACTTTGAGAAACACATGGCATCTAGCCCTGTCTCCTGATGACCCTTTGGTAGGTCCCACGTTTCAAATCACTAATGATCTTTTATATCGTGTGTGTCCTTCTCCAACTAACCGAGGACCTCAGCTGGTAGTTTCCCGAGAATATAGAGAACAAGTACTTAATTTATCACATGGAGATAATGGGGAAGGGCACTTAGGAAGGGAAAAACAAAGGCGTCCGTAACCAAAAACTTCTATTAGCCGGGTGTATACAGTGATATCTAGAAACATTGTCAGTCTTGTCCCAAATGCCAACTAATCAATCCTTCCACAGACCCTAGAGTTCCCCTCCGTCCCTTACCTATTATAGAGGTCCCTTTCACTTGGGTGGGCATGGACATGGTGGGACCTTTGATCCCATCCACTAGAGGTCACCAAAACCTTTTAGTAATTGTGGACTTTCAACCAGGTATCCCGAGGCTATCCCATTGGCAAGTATGACTACTAAAACCATAGAACAGGCCATAATAGAGTTTTTCTCCAGCGTTGGATTCCCAAAAGAACTCCTTACGAACCAGGAGACTCCTTTTATGTCCCGATTAATGTCCGTGGTATGTCAGGCTCTCGGGGTTCAACAAATACGGACATGGGTCTATCATCCTGTAAGGAAATGCGTTCCTTGGCCTGGTTACCCTTTGAATTGTTGCCTTTTGTTGATGCCAGTTATGATTGAAAGTGTGCTGGGACCCTGCTAACCAGGCCCCAGCACCAGTGTTCTTTACCTAATCTGTACCTTTGTTCCCACAATTGGCACAGCCCTGGCACACAGATAAGTCCCTTGTAAATGGTACCCCTGGTACCAAGGGCCCTGTTGCCAGGGAAGGTCTCTAAGGGCTGCAGCATGTCTTATGCCACCCTGGGGACCCCTAACTCAGCACATGCACACTGCCTCACAGCTTGTGTGTGCTGGTGGGGAGAAAATGACTAAGTCGACATGGCACTCCCCTCAGTGTGCCATGCCCACCTCTCACTGCCTGTGGCATAGGTAAGTCACCCCTCCAGCAGGCCTTATAGCCCTTAGGCAGGGTGCTCTATACCACAGGTCAGGGCATATGTGCCTGAACACTATGCCTCTACAGTGTCTAAGCAAAACCTTAGACATTGTAAGTGCAGGGTAGCCATAAAGAGTATATTGTCTGGGAGTTTGTCAAACACGAACTCCACAGTTCCATAATAGCTACACTGAAATCTGGGAAGTTTGGTATCAAACTTCTCAGCACAATAAATGCTCACTGATGCCAGTGTGGGATTTAGTGTAAAATACACCCAGAGGGCATCTTAGAGATGCCCCCTGAATACCAGTCCAACTCCTAGTGGTAGGCTGACCAGTTTCTGCCAGCCTGCCACAACCAGACGAGTTTCTGGCCACATGAGGAGAGTGCCTTTGTCACTCTGTGGCCAGGAACAAAGCCTGTACTGGGTGGAGGTGCTTCTCACCTCCCCCTGCAGGAACTGTAACACCGGAGGTGAGCCTCAAAGGCTCATGTCTTTTGTTACAGCACCCCAGGACATCCCAGCTAGTGGAGATGCCCGCCCCTCCGGCCAATGCCCCCACTTTTCGCGGCAAGCCTGGAGGAGATAATGAGGAAAACAATGAGGAGTCACCCACTCAGCTCTGAGCTGAGGTGACTCCTGCCTTTAGAAATTCTCCATCCTGAGATTGGAGGATTCCCTCAATAGGATTAGGGATGTGTCCCCTTCCCCTCGGGGAGGAGGCACAAAGAGGGTTTAGCAACACTCCAGGAGAGTAGCCATTGGCTACTGCCCCCCAGACCTAAACACCCCCCTAAATTTAGTATTTAGGGTTTACCCTGAACCCAGGAAATCAGATTCCTGCAACCTGCACAAAGAAGAAGGACTGCTGACCTGAAAGACCCGCAGAGAAGACGGAGACGACAACTGACTTGGCCCCAGCCTTACCGGCCTGTCTCCAGACTCAAAGAACCTGCACAGCGACGCATCCGACAGGGACCAACGACCTCTGAGGGCTCAGAGGACTGCCCTGAACCCGAAGGACCAAGAAACTCCCAAGAACAGCGGCACTGTTCACAAACTGCAACATTTTTGCAACTTTAAAGCAACTTTGAAAGAATTCTCCCTTCCCGGCGGAAGCGTGAGACTTCCCACTCTGCACCCGACGTCCCCGGCTCGAGCTCCAGAGAACAAACACTGCAGAGAGGACTCCCAGGCAACTGCGACTACATAAATAACCTGAGTCGACCCCCCTGCATCCCCACAGCGACGCCTGTAGAGAGGATCCAGAGGCTCCCCCTGACCGCGACTGCCTGGTAACAAGGAACCCGATGCCTGGACCAAGCACTTCACCCGCAGGACCGAGAGGAACCACCTTCCAGTGCAGGAGTGACCAGCAGGCGGCCCTCTTCCTAGCCCAGTCGGTGGCTGGCCCGAGAAGCCCCCCTATGCCCTGCCTGCGTCGCCTAAGTGAACCCCAGGTCCCTCCATTGCTTCCTATAGCAAAACCTACGCCTTATTTGCACACTGCATCCGGCCGCCCCTGTGCTGTTGAGGGTGTGTTTTGTGTGTCTGTTTGTGTCCCCCCCAGTGCTCTACAAAACCCCCCTGGACTGCTCCCCGAAGACGCAGGTACTTACCTGCCAGCAGTCTGGAACCGGAGCACGCCTGTTCTCCATAGGTGCCTATGTGTTTTGGGCCCTCCTTTGACCTCTGCACCTGACCGGCCCTGTGTTGCTGGTGCAGTGAATTTGGGGTTGCTTTGAACCTCCAACAGTGGGCTGCCTATGCCCAGGAGACTGACTGTGGAAGTGCTTTACTTACCTGAGAAAACTAACTAAACTTACCTCCCCCAGAAACTGTTGATTTTTGCACTGTGTCCACTTTTGACCTGGAGTAAAGTCTTTGAGTGTGTGTTCCTCATTTATTGCCTGTGTGTGTACAACAAATGCTTAACACTGCCCTCTGATAAGCCTACTGCTCGACCACACTACCACAAAATAAGGCATTAGAATTATATAATTTTGTCACTATCAACCTCTAAGGAGAACCCTTGGACTCTGTGCACACTATCTCTCTCTTTGAGATAGGATATACAGAGCCAACTTTCTACACTGGTGGATTAGCGGTGGGCTCTAAGACTTTGCATTTGCTGGACTACTCAGCCAATACCTGATCACACAACTAAAATTCCCAAAAGTGTCATTAGAAATTGATTTTTGCAATTTGAAATTTTTTTCTAAATTTTTAAAAGTCCTGCTAGAGCCTTGTGTAAGTCCCTGTTAGCATTTCTTTTAGAGTTTAAAGTTTGGAAAAGTTTGGATTTAAGTTCTAGATGTAGGTTTTAGATTCTTAAAAAGTAATCCCAACTTTTACAGTGATAATGTCTAATACAGATGAGATGGTGATGGAACTCAACCTCACCCCTTACCTGCAGGGAAGTCAGAGTTAAGGTCTCTCTGTAACATTAAAAAGATAAAAACTGTGTCCAACCCTACCAAAGTAAAGCTCCAGGAGCTTTTGGCAGAGTTCACAAGGGACCACCCCTCTGAGGATAATCCTTCAGATGGGGAAGTTAGTGAACAGGAGGATGAATTCCCCCCTCCTGTCCTAACCAGGGAGAACAGGGTTCCTCAAACCCTGACTCCACAAATCATAGTCAGAGAGACTGGTTCTTCCACAGGGGGGACCAGTACCTCTGGAAGCATTGAGGGTAGCCTCAATGAAGATAACCTCCTGTTAGCCAGGATGGCCAAAAGATAGGCTTTGGAGAAGCAGCTCCTAGCCATAGAAAGGGAAAGACAAGAGATGGGTTTAGCTCCCATCAGTGGTGGCAGCAACATAACTAGGGTCAGAGAGAATACTGACATCCTAACCCCCGCCCCCCCAAGGGGATTGTAACAAAATATGAAGATGGTGATGATACCACCAAATGGTTCACAGCTTTTGAGAGGGCTTGTGCAACCAGAAAAGTAAACAGATCTCACTGGGGTACTCTCCTTTGGGAAATGTTCACTGGAAAGTGTAGGGATAGACTCCTCACATTCTCTGGAAAAGATGCAGAATCCTATGACCTCATGAAGGCTACCCTGATTGAGGGCTTTGGATTCTCAACTGAGGAGTACAGAATTAGGTTCAAGGGGGCTCAAAAATCCTCAACACCAGACCTGGGTTGATTTTGTTGACTTCTCAGTCAAAACACTAGATGGTTGGATAACTGGCAGTGGTGTAAATAATTGTGATGGGCTGTATAACTTGTTTATGAAAGAGCATCTGTTAAGTAATTCTTTCAATGACAAACTGCATCAACATCTGGTAGACTAGGTCCAATTTCTCCCCAAGAATTGGGAAAGAAGGCAGACCATTGGGTCAAGAGTAGGGTGACCAAGACTTCCACAGGGGGTGACCAAACAAAAGGGGTCACAAAGCCTCCCCAGGGGAAGAGTGGTGAGACATCCAAGGGAAAAAGTGAAGAGTCTTTAACAGGGCCCCAAAAACCTGCTCAGGAGGTTGGGCCCGAGCCTCTTCACAGTCCTCAAATGGGTATAAGGGTAAAAACTTTGATCCTAAGAAGGCCTGGTGTCGAATCTGTAGTCAGCATGGACACCAAACTAGAGACAAGGCCTGTCCCAAGAAAAGTCCCACACCAAGTACTACTCCAGTTAGCACTGGAATAGCCAGTCTCCAGGTGGGATCAACAGTGTACCCAGAGGAAATCAGGGTTCACACTGAAGCTACATCAGTCTCTGAGGGTGGGGTGGATTTAGCCACACTTGCTGCCTGGCCGCCTAACATACAAAAATACAGGCAGCAGCTCTTAATCAATGGGACTAGAGTAGAAGCCCTGAGGGATACAGGTGCCAGAGGTTCCAGTGTCACAGTGGTGACAGACAAACTGGTTTCCCCAGGACAGTACCTGGCTTGGTAGACATATCCAGTCACTTATGCTGACAATCAAACTAAAGTCCATCCCATGGCAATGGTAACTTTAGAATGGGGAGGGGTCACTGGCCTGAAACAGGTGGTAGTCTCCTCTGCAATTCCAGTAGAATGTCTGCTAGGGAATGATCATTAGTCCTCAGCATGGGCTGAGGTAGAGCTCAAGACCCATGCAGCCATGCTGGGTATCCCTGAACTGGTGTGTGTCAAGACAAGGGCACAAAGAAGGGCTCAGGGTGAAAAAGAAGTGTTGGAGTCTGGAATAATGGCGCAACCTTCCAAGAAAAAAGGAAAGAAGACTGGGGAACCAGCTTCAACGTAGCACAAGAAACAGAACCTCTCTTCCCAGGAAGATGTTCTATCCCCTGAGGGAACTGAGTCCATGGAGTTGGAGCCTTACCAGGTTGAGCTCCTGGGCCCAGGGGGACCCTCAAGGAAACAGCTGTGTAAGGGGCAAGAAAGTTGTCCCTCTCTGGAACGCCTAAGACAGCAAGCAGCTGAGCAAGAAAAACGAACTATCAGTGGAACCCACAGGGTCTATTGGGAAGATGGGCTCCTTTACAGTGAGGCAAGAGATCCAAAACCTGGTGCCACTAGGAGAGTGGTAGTGCCTCAGGAGTTTAGGGAGTTCATTCTGACCTTAGCCCATGACATTCCCCTTGCTGGGCATTTGGGACAAACCAAGACATGGGAGAGATTAGTCAACCATTTCTACTGGCCCAATATTTCCCAGAAGGTAAAGGAATTTTGCACCTCCTGTGTCACCTGTCAAGCCAGTAGTAAGACAGGTGGCCATCCAAAAGCCCCCCTTATTCCACTTCCAGTGGTGGGGGTCCCCTTTGAGAGAGTGGGAGTGGACATAGTGGGTCCACTGGAACCTTCCACAGCATCAGGGAACCAGTATACCCTGGTAGTAGTGGATCATGCTACCAGGTACCCTGAAGCTATTCCCCTTAGGTCCACTACTGCCCCTGCAGTAGCAAAAGCACTCATTGGTATTTTTACCAGAGTGGGATTTCCTAAGGAGGTAGTTTCTGACAGAGGTACCAACTTCATGTCAGCTTACCTAAAACACATGTTGAATGAGTGTGGGGTGACTTATAAATTTACCACACCATACCATCCACAAACCAATGGTCTTGTGGAGAGATTTAACAAGACATTGAAGGGCATGATCATGGGGCTCCCTGCAAAACTCAAAAGGAGATGGGATGTTCTCTTGCATGCCTGCTTTTCGCCTACAGAGAGGTGCCACAGAAGGGAGTAGGGTTTTTCCCCTTTGAGCTTCTGTTTGGTCATCCTGGTAGGGGACCACTGGCACTTGTAAAAGAAGGTTGGGGGAGACCTCTCCATGAGCCTAAACAAGATGTGGTGGACTATGTACTAGGCCTACGTTCAAGGATGGCAGAGTACATGGAAAAGGCAAGCAAAGACCTTGAGGCTAGCCTACAACTCCAAAAGATGTGATATGACCAAAAGGCTGCTCTGGTTGAGTTTCAGCCAGGGCAGAAAGTCTGGGTTCTGGACCCTGTGGCTCCCAGGGCACTTCAGGACAAATGGAGTGACCCTTACCCAGTACTTGAAAAAAAGAGTCAGGTCACCTACCTGGTGGACCGAGGCACTAGCAGGACCCCCAAGAGGGTGATCCATGTTAACCGCCTCAAACTCTTTCATGACAGGGCAGATGTAAACATGTTAATGGTTACAGATGAGGACCAGGAAGCAGAGAGTGAACCTCTCCCTGATCTCCTCTCCACTGACCCTAAAGATGGCTCAGTAGATGGAGTGACCTATTCAGACACCCTCTCTGGCCAACAGCAGGCTGACTGCAGGCAAGTCCTCCAGCAGTTTGGTGAGCTCTTTTCTTTGACCCCTGGTCAGACACACCTGTATACCCATGATGTGGACACAGGAGACAGTATGCCTGTCAAGAATAAAATATTCAGACAGTCTGACCAAGTCAAGGAAAGCATCAAAGTGGAGGTCCACAAGATGCTGGAGTTGGGAGTGATTGAGCACTCTGACAGTCCCTGGGCTAGCCCAGTGGTCTTGGTCCCTAAACCTCACACCAAAGATGGCAAGAAAGAGATAAGTTTTGTGTGGACGACAGAGGGCTCTACTATGTCACCAAGACAGATGCTCACCCCATCCCAAGGGCAGATGAGCTCATAGGCAAATTAGGTGCAGCCAAATACTTAAGTACCTTTGACTTGACAACAGGATACTGGTAAATATAAATGGCACCTCGAGCAAAAGAGAAAACAGCATGCTCCACCTGATGGGCACTACCAGTTTACTGTGATGCCCTTTGGCTTAAAGAATGCCCCTGCCACCTTCCAAAGGATGGTGAATCAAGTCCTTGCTGGCTTGGAGTCCTTTAGTGCAGCTTATCTTGATGATATTGCTGTCTTTAGCTCCAACTGGCAGGATCACCTGGTCAACCTGTAGAAGGTTTTGCAGGCCCTGCAAGCAGCAGGCCTCTCTATCAAGGCATCTAAATGTCAGATAGGGCAGGGTACTGTGATTTACTTGGGACACCTTGTAGGTGGAGGCCAAGATCAGCCACTCCAGCCCAAGATCCAGACTATTCTGGACTAGGTAGCCCCAAAAATCCAGACTCAAGTCAGAGCATTCCTTGGCTTGACTGGGTACTATAGGAGGTTTGTGAAGGGATATGGATCAATAGTGACACCCCTCACAGAACTGACCTCCAAGAAAGTGAACTGGACCATGGACTGTCAAGAGGCCTTTGACACCCTGAAGCAAGCTATGTGTACAGCACCAATTTTGAAAGCTCCAGATTATTCTAAGCAGTTCATAGTGCAGACTGATGCCTCTGAGCATAGGATAGGAGCAGTCCTGTCACAAACACATGATGATGGCATTGACCAGCCTGTTGCTTTTATTAGCAGGAGGTTACTCTCCAGGGAGCAGCGTTGGAGTGCCATTGAGCGGGAGGCATTTTCTGTGGTTTGGTCTGTGAATTTGTTGAGACCATACCTTTTTGGTACTCACTTCACAGTTCAAACTGACCACAGACCTCTCAGATGGCTGATGGAAATGAAAGGAGAAAACCCTAAACTGTTGAGGTGGTCCATATCCCTACAGGGAATGGACTTTGTAGTGGAACACAGACCTGGGACTGCCCATGCCAATACTGATGGCCTTTCCAGGTTCTTCCACTTAGAAAATGAAGACTCTCTTGGGAAAGGTTAGTCTCATCCTCTTTTGTTTGGGGGGCAGCGGGTTGTGTAAGGAAATGCCTTCCTTGGCATGGTTACCCCCTGACTTTTGCCTTTTGTTGATGCCAGTTATGATTGGAAGTGTGTTGGGACCCTGCTAACCAGGCCCCAGCACCAGTGTTCTTTCCCTAAACTGTACCTTTGTTCCCACAATTGGCACAGCCCTGGCACACAGATAAGTCCCTTGTAAATGGTGCCCCTGGTAGCAAGTGCCCTGTTGCCAGTGAAAGGTCTCTAAGGTCTGCAGCATGTCTTATGCCACCCTGAGAACCCCTCACTCAGCACATGAACAACCGCCTCACAGCTTGTGTGTGCTGGTGGGGAGAAAATGACTAAGTCGACATGGCACTTCCCTCAGAAGGCCATGCCCACTTCGCACTGCCTGTGGCATAGGTAAGTCACCTCTATAGCAGGCCTTACAGCCCTAAGGCAGGGTGCACTATACCACAGGTGAGGGCATAAATGCATGAGCACTATGCCCCTACAGTGTCTAAGCAAAACCTTAGACATTGTAAGTGCAGGGTAGCCATAAAGAGTATATGGGATGGGAGTTTGTCAAACACAAACTCCACAGTTCCATAATGGCTACACTGAAATCTGGGAAGTTTGGTATCAAACTTCTCGGCACAATAAATGCACACTGATGCCAGTGTGGAATTTATTGTAAAATACACCCAGAGAGCATCTTAGAGATGCCCCCTGATTACCAGTCTGACACCTAGTGCTAGGCTGACCAGTTTCTGCCAGCCTGCCACACACCAGACATGTTGCTGGCCACATGGGGAGGGTGTCTTTGTCACTCTGTGGCCAGGAACAAAGCCTGTACTGGGTGGAGGTGCTTCTCACCTCCCCCTGCAGGAACTGTAACACCTGGCGGTGAGCCTCAAATGCTCATGCCTTTTGTTACAGCAACCCAGGGCATCCTAGCTAGTGGAGATGCCCCACTCCGGCCACTGCCCCCACTTTTGGCAGCAAGGCTGGAGGAGATAATGAGGAAAACAAGGAGGAGTCACCCACCAGTCAGGACAGCCCCTAAGGTGTCCTGAGCTGAGGTGACTCCTGCCTTTAGAAATCCTCCATCTTGAGATTGGTGGATTCCCCCAATAAGATTAGGGATGTGCCCCCCTCCCCTCAGGGAAGAGGCAAAAAAAGGGTGTAGCCACCTTCCAGGACAGTAGCCATTGGCTACTGCCCCCCAGACCTAACCACACCCCTAAATTTAGTAGTTAGGGGCGACCCTGAACCCAGGAATTCAGATTCCTGCAACCTGCTCAAAGAAGAAGGACTGCTGACCTTAAAGTCCTGCAGAGACGACGGAGACGACAACTGACTTGGCCCCAGCTCTACCGGCCTGCCTCCAGACTCAAAGAACCTGCACAGCGACGCATCTGACAGGGACCAGCAACCTTTGAGGACTCAGAGGACTGCCCTGAACCCGAAGAACCAAGAAACTCCTGAGAACAGCAGCACTGTTCACAAACTGCAAAAGTTTTGCAACTTTAAAGCAACTTTGAAAGAACTCTCCCTTCCCGCCAGAAGCGTGAGACTTCTCACTCTGCACTCGACACCCCCAGCTCGAGATCCAGAGAACAAACACTGCATAGAGGACTCCCAGGCGACTGCGACGACGTGAGTAACCTAAGTCGACCCCCCTACACACCACAGCGACGCCTGCAGAGAGGATCCAGAGGCTTCCCCTGACCGCAACTGCCTGGTAACAAGGAACCCGATGCCTGGACCAAGCACTGCACCCGCAGCCCCCAGGACCAAGAGGAACCACCTTCCAGTGTAGGAGTGACCAGCAGGCGGCCCCTTCCTAGCCCAGTCGGTGGCTGGCCCGAGAAGCCCCCCTGTGCCCTGCCTCCATCGCCTAAGTGAACCCCAGGTCCCTCCATTGCTTCCTATAGCAAACCCTATGCCTTATTTGCACACTGAATCCGGCCGCCCCTGTGCCGTTGAGGGTGTGTTTTGTGTGTCTGTTTGTGTCCCCCCCAGTGCTCTACAAAACCCCCCTGGACTGCTCCCCGAGGACGCAGGTACTTACCTGCCAGCAGACTGGAACCGGAGCACCCCTGTCCTCCATAGGCGCCTTTGTGTTTTGGGCCCTCCTTTGACCGCTGTACCTGACCGGCCCTGTGTTGCTGGTGTGGTGACTTTGGGGTTGCCTTGAACCCCCAACGGTGGGCTGCCTATGCCCAGGAGACTGACTGTAAGTGCTTTACTTACCTGAGAAAACAAACTAAACTTACTTCCCCCAGGAACTGTTGATTTTTGCAATTTGCCATTTTAACCTATACTGTGTGTATTACTGCTGTAATTCAAAGTTCCATGCTTACCTGTGTGAAGTACCTTACATTTTATGTTCTTACCTCAAATCTTGAATCTTGTGGTTCTAAAATAAATTAAGAAAATATATTTTTCTATATAAAAACTGTTGACCTGGAGTAAAGTCTTTGAGTGTGTGTTCCTCATTTATTGCCTGTGTGTGTACAACAAATGATTAACACTACCCTCTGATAAGCCTACTGCTCAACCACACTACCACAAAATAGAGCATTAGAATTATCTAATTTTGCCACTATCAACCTCTAAGGGAAACCCTTGGTATCTGTGCACACTATCTCTCACTTTTAGATAGTATATACAGAGCAAACTTCCTACACATCCTCAAAGGGATGGTCTGGTTGAACGATATAACAAAACCATCAAAAATCTTTTACGCAAGATCATTAATGACTCTGGGAAGAACTGGGAAAAAAACTACCTCTGGTTCTATATGCCCTAAGAACCCACATACAATCATCCACAGGGCACAGTCCCTTTGAACTCCTCTTTGGGAGATAACCACGTACCCTGTTAGAAATGTTAGCAGTACAATGGGAAGAAACGGAAGAGGAAATTAAAGATGTATTGACCTATACTAGTGAGCTTAAGGAAAACCTACATAACATTTGGGAGGAGGTACATAAAAATCTGAAAGAAGCTCAAGAGAGACAGAAAACCTATTACAAACTCAAAGCAAACCCTGTGATTTAACAATAGGACAACAAGTATTGGTTCTTTTACCGACCACAGATAACAAGCTACTCTCTCACTGGCAGGGGCCCTATACTTTACTAGAAAAGGTTACTCCTGTGACGTATAAAATAGAAATACCAACTGGGTCGGGTCGAGGTCAAATATATTATATCAATCTTCTGAAATTATGGCATGAACCAAAAGGACACACCAGTAATCTATACATTTCCTCCCGTTCCGTAACTGAAATACCACTATAACCCTCTAGTACAGAAAAGGGAAATGATATTATTATGCCCCAGTTTGGTACCAATCTCACACCAAATCAGTATTCTCAGTTAGTAAATATAGCACATACTAACCCTGATGTGTTTTCTAAAGTCTCGGGTAGGACCCATCTAATAAACCAACACATTCGTACCTTAGGTAATCACGTGTCCCGACAAAGACCCTATCGGATACCAGAAGCAAGAAAACAGATGGTTGAGAAGGAAGTGACAGAGATGCTAAAAGCAGGGGTTATTGAGCCTTCATCTAGTCCCTGGTGTTCATCCATAGTCTTGGTCCCGAAACCGGATGGCTCTATCAGATTTTGCATTGATTTCCGACAAGTAAATGCCCTCTCCCACTTCGATAAGTATCCCATGCCAAGAATAGATGATCTTCTAGAACGGTTAGGAAAGGCAAAATATATGACTACGTTAGACCTAACAAAGGGTTAATTGCAGATTCTCTTTGAGGAGGGTGATAAAGAAAAAATGGCTTTTGCAACCCCGTCAGGTTTATAAAAGTTCACGGTCCTTCCTTTTGGCCTACATGGAGCACAAGCTACCTTTCAAAGATTGATTGATATGGTGTTGCGGTCCTTTCAAGAATACATGGCTGCATATTTAGACGACATCATCTCAGACAGTCAGAACTCACAGCAATTCTAGAAAAATGCAAACTAGGGCAGGATGCGATTAACTATTTAGGATATGTTATCCGGCATGGAACTCGGAAACCACAAATAGAAAAGGCATATGCTATTGAACAAATTCCTTTTCCATGATGCAAAAAGGATGTCAGAGCTTTCCTAGGTATGGTAGGGTATTATAGACGTTTTAGTCCTCATTTTTCTGATATTGCAGCTCCTCTTACTGCCTTACTCGAAAAAGAACAGACCTTATCAGATAACTCACTTAACCGAATTGGAGAAAGAACATTTTCTATGCTTGAAACACCGACTAGCAACGGAACCTGTGTTACGTTGCCCTGACTTCAACAAAGCCTTCCAGGTTCAAAACGATGCTTCCGATCAAGGAATAGGAACAGTTTTGTCTCAACAAGACAGGGATGGACTATATCATCCTATTGTATACCTTAGCAGAAAACTATTACCCCGCGAAAGACATTATTCCACAATAGAAAAGGAATGTCTTGCAATAAAATGGGCTATTGAATCCCTTAGGTATTACTTGTCGGTCGCCCTTTTAGTTTGCTCACAGATCATGCTCCCTTGACCTGGTTGTCGCAACACAAAGACACAAATGCATGGGTTCTACGATGGTTCTTATCCCTACAATCTTTTTCCTTCCAGATACTACACTCCCCTGGCTCCCTCCTACCAAATGCAGATTATCTTCTTGATACCCATCTGACCAGTGGCTCCAATAGCCACTGCCTAGGGGGAGTGGATGTGATGGGCTGCGGAACCTAAATCTGGGGAGGGGGCACTGTTGACAGTATCCACGCTGACCCGGAAGAGGTGGGAGTGGTTGAGCAGCGTATCTGCGAAAATGATGCCGACCCTAGCGGGGTTTTAAACCCAGAGCGGGACAAGGGACAGGAGAAGTCGTTTTCCCCAGGAGGAGAAGATGTGACGAAGAAGGAAAGCCGGACTGACGGACCGGCTTCCGAGCTGCATTCCAGAAGAAGACGACGAGGAGGAGAGGTGCCGATCAACCCCGACGATGAGACAGCAGAGGACGTCCGGAAGGAAAGAAGGACCGGACAGACCGGCCACGTTCTGGGAAGAACGTGGCCTGGTCAGGTACGGGCCACTGACGAGATGGGAGACAGGGAAGCAGGAATTTGTTTTTTTTAATTACACAGAAGGGGGAGTGGGTACCAAAAGGAATTCATCACGGGGGAGGGGGCGCACAAAAACAAGGTTTTGGTAATTTCACGGTGACACAGGGCACCAAAGATGTTATTATGTTAAAGGCTCATCTACTTGTGGGTACACTATAGAAACCGAGAGGAAGACTGAGAAGAACAAAGCAGATAGTATTGCTAGTAGTATAAGGAAAAGAAAACCAAGAAAAGGAGAAGTACAGACAGACCAGATAATATGGACAGGGGGTAGAGAAGAGCCCTGGGAAAAGGAAGAAAGAAAGAAAGTCCAAAAGAAAGGAAAGAGAAAGCCAAGAGTAGAAAAAGTATTGACAACAAACAGCTAAAAGAAAGGCAGAAGTGAAAGAGAACACCTAGGAAGAAAAGAAAGAAAGAAGAAAGAAAACAAAGGTCAGAGAAGACAGAGAGAGAGAGAGAGAGAGAGAGAAGTAAACAATACCCACCTCCTAAAGGTCTTTTATGTTCTTCTTTCCTCCTATACACCTCCTGGATGGTACCTGAGATTCCACCTGAAAACCGGGAGAAAAGAAAGACAGAGCAGAGTCAAGAAGCTGAAGACGTACCATTAGAGAGAGAGAGAGAGAGAAAGAAAAGAAAACAAAGAGACACTCATATAGAAAGACTGTAAGACATAACTTTACGGAAAAGAAATAAAACCATAAACTACTACAATGTCTACAAGCCTCAATTGTTTCTGACCCTGTCACAGAGGCCCACTCAAGGAAAGAGTCTTGGTAAATTCGACGTCTGAAAACAAATATGGGAATTTTCTAACCAGTGGGACTTGAGGGTATTCGTCCATGAGCACTAGAAGATACTTGCCATTGGAGAGGTGGCCCAAAAAAAGTCGACCACCACCTGTTTCTACATGGTTTCTGGGAGATCTAACATTGTCGGTGGGTTTTGGGTTGTTGCTGCCGACAACCACGCACAGGTGGCATGCTCGCAGCTCATCTTCTACCATTTCATCTAGTTTCAGAAACTATACTCTCTCTCGCAAGGCTCTTTTACTGGATACAGTTCTGCATGAGTCAGCTCTATGGCCTGCTGGCAGAGACCTTAGAGGGAGTACAATTTGGGACCCTCTCAGTATGATTCCTTCTTGGGTCTCCGCTGGTTGCTCTTGAATATTGTGGAATGCTTTTAGTTCCACATAGCTCCTCCTTTTTTTGTTGTGTTTCCATGTTTGCTTGTCAATTAAGTGTTTGACGATGGTTATCTCTTCATCTTCCTGGGTGGCTGTTGCGATCTGAGTGCCGGACAGGGCCGGGAGGATCCTCAAGTGCATTATGAAGTGGAAGTATTCTTTTGCTATTGAAGGTTGTGACCGAGTCACTTGAAGTAGAAGTCTGGGGAAGTAGTTGGCTGGATTGTGCTTCTTGCCTGGCCTGTGAACAATGACATATTCATATCTTGCAGACGCAGCCCCCATCGTTCAATCCTTGGAGGCATTTTGGCTTTGGGGTTGCCAAAGATCATTAGAAATGCATGATGATATGTCACTATTGTGAATCTTTTGCCATACAGGAAGATGTGAAAACGAGTGCATGCTCAAACAAATGCAGGCTCTTCTTCTCAGGTTGTGAGTTTGCCCTTTATGTACCTGAGAGGCTCCAGCTGACATTTGCAACTATTTATTGCTGGGTATCAGAGTGGCCAGTGTGCTGCATTAATACATCTACTGGTACCTCTGTGTGGAGCCTTGGTCAAAGTATGCAATAACTGTCACTTTCACAGTGGCAGTCTTGATTGCCTGGAAGTTCTGCTCGCATGATGATGACCATTGGAAGTCCATGTTTTTCTTTGTCAGGTCAAGCATGGGCGCGTTTAAGGTGGAATAGTCACGTACGTACCTGACACAGTAGCTGGCCCCTCCCAGAAATGATTGTAGCATGCTCCCTTCCTGAGGGTGACCGGTGGCAGTGAGGGCCTTTACTTTATCCGGATTAGGAGATTATGCCATTTTCTGAGATGTGCCCAAAGAATGTAAGCCTTTTTTGTGAAACTCACACTTGTCGGCATTTAGGGTGAGTCCTGCCTCTGTAAGTAGCTGACACACTTTATTTAGAGCCTTGTCGCGCACCTCTTTGGTGCTTCTGAAAATTAATATGTTGTCACTGTAGTTGAAAACGTTGTGTACTGGCTGAATGACTCCATGAATGACATCTTGAAAGATCTCGGCTGCCAACAAAATACCAAAATTTAGTCATTTGTATCTGGAGAGTCCAATGAGCGTGGAAAAAGTTGTTATATTTCTGAAGTTTTCCTCTAGCTCTGTCTGGTGGTAGGTAGTCTATATTCAAGTGAAGCTTCCAGAATACTTTTGTTCCATTCAGTTGGGAGACCCTGTCGGCTATGTGCAGTCTCAAATGTCTCTCTCGTTCTATTGCTCTATTTGGTTGGTGCATGCCAACACAAATGCGGAAGTCTCCATTTTTGTCGTTTTTGAGCACCAATGGGGTGGGCCCTTTTGAGGGTTCAATGATGGCTTCAGTAGATTTGTTATTTCATTTTCCACAGCTTCTTGGAGGATTAAAAGCGACCCTTTTGTGCTGTTGCAATATCGGGCGGATGTCCTCATTGATGTGGAGCTGGATTTAGATACCTTTCCGTTTACCTAGGCCCCAAAACAATTAGGGACCTTTCGGTGTGCTGTGTGGATGTGATAATTGATCGATACCAGTCCCATTTCTGCTGCAGTTGCAAAGCTAAGTAGGTATGCCCCTGCCGCTTTTCCTTGTAGGACATGTATGGTTGTGTGAACAGATTTCGTTTTGTTTCACCGTCACTGTGAAAAGAACTGCGGCTGCGCAATGGGTTAGACAGAGCCCATGTGTCTACCTGTGTATCTGATGGAATGAGATCTAGTGGCGACCTGTGTTCTCTAAACCGGGTCAGGCGCATGATTTTATGGACACGCTGATGTTAATGATGAACGGTAATGGGGTATCCGTCGGGCACTTGAACCGTTGGGCACTTGCTTTCTGCTTTCACCTGCTTCATTTGCATTGCCTTTTCTCCGGCCATGTCAGTGGTGGCTAGGCCTAGTGTCACCGCTGAGTCTATGCACACTATATTGGGTGCAGGCGCCTGCCCTTCCATAATGTGAATGGTTGCCTGTCTCCCTTGATGATAGAGAGTTGTTTCGAACTGTCCTGTGCATTGCAGGTGATCACGTCCAATACATATGTAGATTCTCTTCCGTGACTCCTGTATCAATAGCTGATGAGTTAAGCAGGCTAGTTCTTGGGATCACACAATGTTCATAGAGGCCCTGCTGTCTACAATGAACTCAACAACTTGGTTCCCCCACTTTCACCTTGGAGGAGCCATGCAAGTCTCAGGAGTGTCTGCAGACACCATCAAAAGGTATCCATTCTCATCATTCTTGCTTGACCCTGACAAGGAGGATCTGCTGGATGAGGAATGGGATGTTTGCTGTTTGTAGGTAGACTCAATGTAACGCACATAATGCTTCCTCTTCTCTTCTGATCGATGGCATTTTCCATTTTTGTTGTCCGATTTCTCTCTCCTAACTCAGCTTTCGGACTGTCTCTTGTCTTGCACATAACAGACAGGCTTGAAGTGATGTTCTTTTTTGCACCCTTTGCCTGTTCGCCCCAGGTGGGGCATTTTCCATTATGGGGAAATGGGATGACACTTCAATAGGATGCACTACCTGTTTTTTTGATTTCGGATTTGTGTCTGTCATGACTTGCCTTGTGACTGATTCTCATGGCAAGTACTGTTTCACTATGCGTGGATCCTGCCTCCATTGCTGCTGCCTGCCTTTCCGCTCTCTCTTCTGCCCGTGCAGCTGTCAACATTTGGTCAAGACATGTAATTTCTCTACGCAGAAAGAGAGCATGGCCACTGCGACATGTCCAGGAAAATTCATCACAAGAGATGTGTCACATTTCAAGCCCAACGTCATTTGGTTGACCACGAAAGCAGAACCGAGAGCATCACATGTGAGTCATCCTAGCCTACAAGCCCTTGCTAGGAGTGAGCAGAAGCCAGGACACCTCCACCAGCATAAGTTGTCTACAAGCTCTCTGGATGACTGTTGAACCAGCCTCAAAGTTCCATTGAAGAGATATAAAACTCGTATTCTCTGTTGAGGAGGTACTTAAATTAGGTGGAGATGCCGATTTGGGTGTTAGTATCGCGTTCTGCAACACTCTCGGCCCAGGGACAGGAAAAGGGAAGCTCTTTACAGGTCGGAGGTGCGGGACTACAGGCGTGAGTAGTGAGAGGATGTCGGGTGCAAAGTGTAGAGAGAAAGTAAAAGGGCGTCAAAACAGCCTTCTAAGTCTGAGTGGTTTTTACAAGGCCCTATTAGGGAGCGTCTCAGTGAATTAGACAGTAACCAGTTAACCTTTGCAAAGGAAGTTATCCATTTGTCTACTGAGCCACATATATACATTCATAAGAGTTTGCCAAGTGTACAACACACTAGGGTGACAAGGGTTTCAGAATCAAACAAGCATTGGCAAAGCTAAAAGGTTTCGCTTTTGTTTTTTCTTTAGCATTTTGTCTTACTAACTGGATAATAAATATTAGAAAAAGGTTACAAGAAAGTGTGTTTTAAATTTGTTAATAGTTGTTTATGTTGTGATGTATGTCGAATTAATATCCCAAACTTGCAACCTGTACCTTATTTAATATGGCATTGTATTTGAGTACAGTAATGTGTAGTTAGTAAAGTGCCGCTGCACCATTCAAATCAAGCCTCTTTTAATTGAAAGGTAACCACATTTGTGACTACCTGTTTAGTAATAAAATATAACAATATTTGGTTTTAAGAAGAGCTATGACGTTTGGCCAGAGTGCCACTGCATCTGCTGCACCATTCAAATCACAACCTTAATGACTGCAAGATAACTGCACTAGTGACTGCCTGTTTAGTAGTAAAATATAGCAATTTTTGGTGTTTAGAGGGGTTCCTAGAGCTTTTGGACCCAATGTCCTTGCACCTACTGCACCATTTAAATCATGACCCTAGTGCCTGCAAGATAACTGTACTTGTGACTGCCTGTTTAGTAGTAAAATATAGCAATATTTGGTGTTTAGAGGGGTTCCTAGAGCTTTTGTTTCTGCTGCCACTGCACCTGCTGCACCATTGAAATCATGACCCTATTGCCTGCAAGATTACTGCACTTGTGACTTGCCTGTTTAGTAGTAAAATATAGCAATATTTTGCGTTTAGAGGGGTTCCTATAGCTTTTGGCCCCCGTGTCACTGCACGTGCTGCACCACTAAAATCATGACCCTCATGCCTGCAAGGTAACTGCACTTGTGACTGCCTGTTTAGTAGTAAAATTTAGCAATAATCTGTGTTTGGAGGAGTTCTGACACCTTGTTGCTCCAGTGGCACTGTACCTGCTGACACTATTCAAATCATGACTCTGCTGTCACTGCGACTGCTGGTTTAGGTGTGAAATACAGCACTGATAATTGTTTAGTGGGGTGATTAGAGCTTTTGTTCCCGGTGCAGCTGCACCTGGTGTACCATTGAAATCATGACCCTAGTGCCTGCTAGATATCTGCACTTGTGACTGCCTGTTTAGAAGTAAAATATAGCAATAGTTGGTGTTTAGGGGAGTTGTGGCAACTTTTGGGCCCAGTTCCACTGCACCTGCTGCACCATTCAAATCATGACCCTAGTGCCTGCAAGATAACTGCACTTGTGATTGCCTGTTTAGTAGTAAAATATAGCAATATTTGGTGTTTAGAGGGGTTCCTAGAGCTTTTGTTTCTGCTGCCACTGCACCTGCTGCACCATTGAAATCATGACCCTATTGCCTGCAAGATAACTGCACTTGTGACTTGCCTGTTTAGTAGTAAAATATAACAATATTTGGTGTTTAGAGGGGTTACTAGAGCTTTTGTTTCTAGTGTCACTGCACTTGCTGCACCATTGAAATCATGGCCCTAGTGCCTGCTAAATTACTGCAGTTGTGACTGCCTGTTAATAAGTCACTGAGAGGATAACAATCCAAAAGTCGCTCAATTATACAAATGACTTTTCTTTAACAATGAATAAGTGGTAAGTTAAAAAAAAGAACACCCAAATATTTTTATCAAGCTGGCAGGAGCCCCGGAGGGTGGTCTCGGGCCCAAGGCACGGTGTGCTCCTTCCACCACAAAAGTTGAGGTGAAGTCTTTGTGCCCTAGTAGATCTATCGGCAACTTCTCCACAAATAGGTCAAGGCGGCCGGTGTTAGTAGATTCAGCAATTCTGGCAATGCGCAAGTTATTGCAATGCCCCCTGACCTCTAAGTCTTCGTTCTTTATGGCCACAGTCTTTAGCCTCCCATCTACTTTTTCAAGGTGCTTACGCAGTGAAGCAGCATCATCCTCAATGGCGGATATTTGACCCTCTGCAACCTCCAGGCGTGTTTGTTGTTTGTCCAGGCGACCGCTCATACTATTGAGTCAGTGGTCAGAGAGTCAAATCTGTTGTCATTGGCATGAAACCAAGCCCTCAACTCCAACAATGTGCCCTCCGCTCCCAACGATCGATCACCAACCTGACCACTCTGGACCTCTTCTATGTCTCATAGCGGGGCTGTGGCCATGTCTGCTTGCTGTTTTGTCTCAAACGGGAGTCTCCGCAGTTTTGGGTCGCCACATCCCATGGCCACCAGTAACCATTCAACAGCGCACAACAGGTTGTGATGCTATTAATTGTGCTTGACCAATGACTTTGTGTTTCACCACTGCGCATATTAGTTGCTCAATGTTCACCAGTAGCACATTACATGTTGTGTTCAGTTTAGCTGCCTATTGGCTTTAACATAGAGTTAGCCATTACATTCTGTATTCAGGTCAGCTGCCTATTGGCTTTAACATGGCATTAGACATTACATTTGGTATTTGGGTTAGCTGCCTATTGGCTTTATCATGGAGTTAGCCATTACATTCTGTATTCAGTTTAGCTGCCTATTGGCTTTGACATGGCATTAGACATTACATTTGATATTTAGGTTAGCTGCCTATTGGCTTTAACGTGGAGTTAGACATTGCAGTTGAGACATTGCAGATGAGCTGTGTTTTTCCAAGCTGTGTTTTCCACATGATAGACCAAGCTGTGTTTTTCACACCAGACCCTAGCTGATAAGAGCACGTAGATTTTGTGTTTACCTCTCAATCCAGTCTGAGAACGAGTGAGGCTCGGAGAATTGGCCACTCTCCAAGTTTCTTCGGTTCTCACACTGAGTTTGCTTTTAAGGATGGCTCTGGACTACAGCAGAGTTAGATTGAAACTATCTTGACTTCAGACAGGAACCAGACTTCAGTTGCCTGTCTCCCGTTTGGGTAGAAAATCTCTTTCTCGCAGTTGAACCGGAGTCATCAACTTGCAGACCTCAGAAAGATGAAGCTGAGTTATAGGCCCTACAGCCTTGCCCTACGGTGATGCAATTTTGACTTTTATGCTTTGCTTTGAAGTTATGCTATAATATAATCACATGTATTTGCTGTGTACATTGCAACTGAGAAGTACTTTAATATATTTTGCTTTCATTGCTGCGACTACTTTTGAACGTGTGCTGCCAATCTACTAATTTCGTCTTTCAGGAACCTCGTGGTGAAGTAATAATAACAATAAATGTCTTCTTTAAACTCAGAAGTGCATTCCAGAGAGGTTCTGTAAGCTCGGTCATGAAATAAGAGCAGGAAAGCAGAACACAGGTCCGGTAGTGTGCCACGCAGCAGCCGGCAGTATCCCCAAAACACGATTGATGCAATTATCATCACAGCAGCCGAACACCACCATATCGAGGGATAAGTGCCTCAGTGAGCCCCCATTATATGGATGCACCTCAATAGTACGATGCACAGGAGGCACAAAGCGCGGGCCATCTGGACCACACAACTCTGTAGCAATAAGGCTTCCAGACTGTCAACATAAATACACTTAAGCCCTGGTGCAAACCAGGGTAGAACCCCCGCAGGAGGTCAGCAAGGTGCCGGTGGAGATGAGGGGGGAAGCTGGCCCCGGTACGCAGTGCAGCTCTCCAACGTGGAGGAGTGTATATTAGCCAGTTTCAAAGTAGGCCACAACAGACCGCAACAGCATGGTAATCATCTCAGCTGAGTGGTAAAACGTCCTGTATCACCTAGCCAGTGTTGCGTTGTTCCTGGGGGGGGAAGGGGCCTGCAGCTGGTCGTCCCTCCGGCAGTACCGCACAACCGGGCGGCCAGTCCACTGCAGGCTCATCCAAGGCCCCTGTCACCTCGGGGCCTCGGAGGCGCATAGGCCGTTGGACGCGATCCGCAACGAATAACGCAGCTGCGCCCCTCGAAAGTGTTGCCGTGGCCCCTCCTTAGTGCCCCCCCGCTCCTCACCACAAAGCAGGCATCATCTTTCTGATTAGAGGTCCCAGGTATATTCAATCATCGATATTAGAGTTATATTTAGAGCTTCAGAGCCGCGCAGCCATTGCGGTCGGCGGCTTGGCCCCACTCCCCGAGAATGCGTTAGTTGATTTTACATAACCCTTGTATTGATTGGGAAGCAAAAGTAGTAGAATTGATTTTTGATTATTGCCATGTTAGTTGTTTAACTAAATGCAAATCTGGAGAAAGTCGGCCATGTAAAGTGCTTGCAAGAACTGGTTATTTGTTGCACATTTACCCTACCATCTTGTCATAAATAGTTCAGTGATATAATCAGTAATAAAAAAGCAAATGTGTTACCCCCTCACACATGGAAGTTATGATTGCAGGATCGAGGTAGAACCAGGTGCACATATATCTTGTAGCCAAGTTTAAGAATTTACTGAATCAGAAACAGAATATTTTAGGCAATCTGGCTAATGGGTTTGTTAGGCCCTCACAGCCCCCTGCTGCTTCCCTGCTATTTTTTGTTTCCAAGAAAAGGGGTGAATTAACATAATGTGTAGATTATAGAACCCTCAGCAGAATCACATGACACAATTGTTACCTGTCATTATTAGATGTTTTGTTAGTTTAGATCCAAAATGCAAAAATATTCATGAAATTGCATCTCAAACAAGCTTACCATCCATGCCCTCATTATAGGTTCAGGGTTAAATTCTGATCCAAGTGCCAATACTCATTTGCGCAGGTATCAGAATTACTAGTTGTATGATAATTATCACACCCTTGCAGTTTTCCCTTTGTAGATTTTAGCTAGTTAAATCTGCAAAATGTTACTGGGAAAAGGGCCCATAAAAATGGCAAAGCATTTAGAATTTGATTTGTTAAAAGCTGTTTCCACATGTTATACCTCATTTGCAAGTTAAAAATATGGATTAGCAAGTATTTACCACATGTGGTAAATACCTCACCTTGGGGTAAAGGTATTTACTAGGTGTGCTAAATACCTCATTCTATTCCACCCAACTTGTAATGTAATGAGAGATTAGAGTCCAGAGTCTGAAAGAATGATAAATGGAAAATGGCATTCCTCACTAAATTTAGGTTGTTCGAATACCTGGCCCTGCCTTTCTTACTCTGCTATGCTCCTGCAGCACTTAAGTCATTTTTTAATGAATCATTTAATGCATGTTTAGATGATTCTGCTTTCTCCAGCTGGATTACATTTTGATTTATTCTGACCCATTGTAAACTCCCATACCACATGTTAAAGCAGTTAAACAATGATTGAGATTATTTTTTTGAAGATGGATACGTGTATTTTCCACACCACTCCAGTAGAGATTTTGGGGTGAATGATTGCACCTGAGGGCATTCAGAATGATGAAAAGAAACCATCAGCAATTGTCCAATAGTCCACACCAATGTCAGTTAAGGCTATTCTAAATTTGTTGGGCTTTATCAATTTTTTAATGAACTTAATTCTCAGATTTTCAGAAATCATTACCAAGTTGCTCTGAAAGATAGCTGTTGTGTTTGATCAAAAGAGGCTCATCAGGCTTTTTGTGTCTTAAAGGACCATTTTCTAGTGCTTCTATCTTGCATTATTTAAAGTTAGAATATATTTTTATTGTTAAAACAGGTGCATAATATAATGCAGTGTGCGTGTTTCATTTCAGAGGAATCCAAACACTGGAGAGTTTCACCCAGTAGCTTATGTTTCTACAAAACTATCACCAGTAGACTTGAATTACACAATCACAGTTAAGAAACATGTCGCTATTGAGGTTCTTTTGAGGAGTGGATACATTACTTGTTGGAGGACAAAACTCTCTGGAAGTGTGTGCTGATCATAGACTTCTCCAGTTCCAGAATTCAGAATGGACAGTCACTCCTAGACAACTCAGATGGACCTTGTTCTTTTATAACTATGACTTTGTGTAAAATACAGACTGGGTCTGAATAATGGCAAAGCTGATGCTCTTTCTGGACAGAATCAATTTGAAGGTGAGAGGCAGTTGACAGGTGATCCACCAATAATTGTGTCTCCTAAGATTTCAAATGATTGTTCTATTGCCTTAATTAATGTAAAATATATTTTTACATAGGTACAGACAGAAAGTCAATCTATAGCTAAAGATACTTGGTAAAGGAACAAGTAGATATGCATGAAAATAGTGAATTATTTGACATCAGTTTAGCTAAGACTGTAAATTTGTGTCATGATTCAAAGATTGCTGGGCATTTTGGAATAACTGCAGTTAGGAGATAATTGAGGTGGCCAAGTCTATTTGTTGATGTCATGAAGTATGCACAAACAAGTCTTATTTGATTTGTTCTCATACTAAGAGTTCTCACAGTAAACCTGTGGACATATTAAGACTATTGCCAGCTCCACCTGGACTTTGGCATAAGGTGTCAATAAATGTCAGGGCAGCTACATCAACCCTCCCCTCTGAAACTAGAGTTGCCTCAGTGGGCTCACATGGTCACATGCTCACGACCCACCTGGAATCCCATCTGGAGACTTAGCTCTGCATTTACTGCATGTGCACTAGAGGCATTCTTTTTGTGGGGACAGATAGGGTCTCCAGTTCGGTGTCCAAGAGGTTTGCAGTCATGACACCAAGCCTTTTAAGGATCCCAGTTCTTATCCTTGTAGCCATCCTTGAATTGGGAAGAGTCTTAGGGCCACCCTCCTGAGCAGGATTTTGGGGGCCTTTAGAAGACTCTTTGTTTTATCTTTTTCTTGATCACCATCTTTCCCTTGGGGGGCTTTTTGGCCTCTTTCTTGTGGTCACTCCCACCAGTGGTAGTTTTGGCCACCTTTGTGTTGACCCTATGGTCTGCCTTCTTCTCCAACTCTTGAGAAGAAATTGCACCTAGGTCTACCAAGTACTGATGTAACTTCTCTTGAACACAATTAATGTTAAAGATGGGGACCGCCCACCAGAACCACCACCCTGTTTCTCAGATGGGGCATGTGGACCCTTTCCTCCCCCGTACTCTGGGACTTGTCTGGGTCATCTCTAACCTCCCCCTCGCTCTGTTGGGGGGAACCGGTACCACACTTCTTGGGGCACTCTCAGGTACCTTTTTGGACACTCTGGTGCTAGTCCAGAGGTCCGCCTCCGCAGCAAGCTTTCTGGGATCAGTAAGCTTACTGTCTGCCAGGTGCTGGCACAACTCTGTAGAACAAATACTGAGCATATGCTCTCTCAGAATTAAATTAAATAACTCTGTGTAATCATTTACTTTGCTGCCCCATACCCATCCATTCAGTGCCTTACCAGAGAAATCAAAACAGTCTACCCAAGTTTGTGTGGAGAGTTTGGTGCTGTCCCTGAACCTCTGATGGAACTTCTCAGGTGTCAGCCCAAACTTGGCAATCAAAGCAGTTCTCATAAGTGCGTATGTGTTTTAATCCCTTGGATCTAGTGTAAGAAGTATGTCCCTCCACACTACTGGTACATACCACCACAAGGCCGCCCCCCCCCCCATTGCTCCTCAGAGACCCCATGAGCCCTTAGTGGAACTTCATAGGCAGCCAACCACTTATCAATGTCATCTCCCACAACATAACTTGACACCACACTTTTGGGTATATGAACCTTTTTCTCCCCAACAGGTCCTGCATGTATGCTGCCACCATCACTGCTAGGCTCAGACTGTCTTGCCTTGATATCCAGCTCCTTGAGACTCAGTTCATGAGCCAACAAAAGTTTATTTTCAGCCAAGGCTCTCTCAGCTGCTTTGGCTTCTCTCTCTTCCCTCCTCCCGTTGAGCTTCAATTTCTAACCTTGCCATTTGTAATTGGAATTCTCTCTCCTCCCTCGTTTCCTCTGCGGGCAAGCCATGGTCAGAGACACTGCTCCCTGGTTTGGCAGGGGGCACAATCACAGTGGTAACATCCTCCACTAATGGCAAAAAATCCTCTGAGGGGCCCTCCTCTTGCTCCTCCTCCTCAGCATCCTCCTCTGAATGGGCTTCTGCCCAGGCCCTCAGTGCCATTTGAAATTCCTCCTTTCTGGAGGCACCTTGGGTGGGTACTCCCATATCCCTGCAGAACCCTTTCAGCTGTTTGACAGTATATGTCTCCAGCATGGCTAGGACAAAATCTTTATTTCCAGCTTGAGACCCAGGCACAGACATGTTGAGTGTGGATTTTAGTTAAAAATGTCAGGTAGAAAACAAAATTGCAGAAAAAGATTAAAAATCAAGTTGACCTTCAACTGTGGGTAGGTAGTGAACGCTTAGCTATTGTATGTCACTGCACAAATACAAGTCCTACCCTCACCTCTGATCACCAATGTTAGAAATGGGGTCTTTGGTTGGCAGTCAGGTCACCCCCTGTCCAAGCAAGGACCCTCACTCTAGTCAGGGCAAGTCATACACAATCCAAATTATCCCTTGCCCACCCTCTGGTAGCTTGGCACGGAGAAGTCAGGCTTAACTTAGAAGGCAATGTGTAAAGTATTTGTGCAATAAATCATGCAATAACACAGTAGAACACCACAAAAATACACCACACAGTGTTTAGAAAAATATATAATATTTATCTGGGTCAATGCAGGTCAAAAACGATCAAGATGCAATAAGTATATGTTGAGATATCACTGTAAAAATAATATAAAATGTCTTTAGTCTCTTAAAAGCAACAAATGTCTCCTGTAAGTACAAAGTACAAGTACCTGGTTTGCGTTCAAAATTTCTGCAAGGAACCACAGCGGAGGAGATGCGTGGAAAACAGGGTGGTGTGTTTCGATTTCACGGCCCACACATGGTGATACGTTGTTTATTTTTCATGCAGGGAAGGCTTTGTGTCGATTTCTGGCACGCGGACTTGGATCCTCTTTGGGTTGTGGGGTTTTCAGATGCCCCGGGGGCAATTCGTTCAAATCCGGCGCTGGCAGGACGAAGTCACAGGGGCTGCGTCAATCCGGTGGGTGTTGCGTGGAAATTTCTACCGCACGGCAGGCGCTGCGACGATTCCTCTCAGGAAGTCGGGTGTCATCGTTTCGGCTCGGCTTTGCGTCGATCCAGTGGACCGTGCGTCGAATTTCCGGTCGCTACGCTGGCGCTGCATCGATCTTCTCCTTGTGAGGTGGGGCTGCGTTGTTCTGGTTCAGCGTGCAGTGATTTTCTCACCGTAATGCAAGCTGTTCGCCGTTTCTTGCATGCTGTGCGTTGATTTTCGCCGCACAGGGAGTTTTTCTTGCAGGAATGAAGTCATTTTGGTCCTGAGACTTCAGGGAACAGGAGGCAAGCCCTTGGAGAGCACTTCTCCAGCACAGCCAGAGAGCAGCAAAGCAGCAGGGCAACTGTAAGGAAACAGTCCTTCTCAGAAAGCAGTCAGGTGAGTCCTTTGGACAGACAGGCAGTTCTTCTTGGCAGGTTGCAGGTTCTGGTTCAGGTTCTTCTCCAGGAAGTGTCTGCGAAGTAGAGTGTTTACCTCAGAAGTGTCTGAGTTGGTAGGGTCAGAGACCCTGGTTAAATACACAAATGTGCCTTTGAAGTGGGGGAGACTTCAAAGAGTGGCTTAGAAGTGCACAAGGTCCCCTTTCAGTTTAATCCTGTCTGCCAGGGTCCCAGTAGGGGGTGTGGCAGTTTTTTGTGTGAGGGCAGGCTATTGTCCTTTGACATGTAAGTGTCAGGACCTCCACCCTCCCAGCCCATGTAGACCCATTCATATGCAGATGTGTGCAAGTGAGACTGAGCATCCTGTGTTTGGGGTTGTCTGAGTGAATGCACTAGGGAGCTGCCAACCAAACCTAGCCAGACGTGGATTGTAAGGCACAGAAGGATTTAAGTGTAGAGAAATGCTCACTTTCTAAAAGTAGCATTTCTAAAATAGTAATTTAAAATCCAACTTCACCATTAAGCAGGATGTTGTACCACCATTCTGGCCATACTAAATATGACCTGGCTACTCCTTTCCGATCAGGATCTACCACTGAAACAGTATGTGAGGGTGGCCCTAATGCTTTCCTGTGAGAGGAGCAGGCCTCACAGAATTGTAAAATGAATTTAGGAGTTTTACACTACCAGGACATATAGAACACACATGTTCATGTCTTGCCTTTTACCTACATAGCACCCTGCCCCATGGGCTACCTAGGGGCCTACCTTAGGGGTGACATATATGTAGAAAAAGGGGAGTTTAAGGCTTGGCAAGTACTTTTAAATGCCAAGTCGAAGTGGCAGTGAAACTGCACACACAGGCACTGCAGTGGCAGTCCTGAGACATGGTTAGGGGGCTACTTATGTGGGTGGCACAACCAGTGCTGCAGCCCACCAATATCATTTAATTTACAGGCCCTGGGCACATGTAGTGCACTTTACTAGAGACTTACAAGTAAATTAAATATGCCAATTGGGTATGAGCCAATATCACCATGTTTTAAGTAGAGAGCATGTGCACTTTAGCCCTGATTAGCAGTGGTAAAGTCCTAAAGCCAGCAAAAATTAGGTCAGAAAAAGAGAAGGAGGAAGGCAAAAGGTTTGGGGTGATCCTACAGAAAAGCCATTTCCAACACCTAACAGATGTTATTTCATAATTAAATTATAAATCCCATTACAAACATGCATAGTGTTACCTTTTAACTCACTACCAAGAGTTTTCACTGAAAAGTCTACATAATTTACCCAGGTCTTACTTTGGTTTTTTTGAGTCTTCCCTTTACCTGATCCTGTACTCCTCACTGGTGGTGCCAGGCCCTTAATCAGGGTGTCCTTCATGAGGTCATATGACTTAGCATCTGCCTCATTCAGTGTCAGAAGCATATCCCTACACTTTCCTGAGATCATCTCCTAAAGAAGAGAGCCCCAAAACCTTTTGTTAAGCTGTCTCATTTTACAGGTCCTGTAAAACATTAGGTTGATATCAATATCCTCCAAGTATTTTGAGACAATCTCTTTGGGGAGTTTAGGGTCAAAAGCCTCCTCCCTATTTATAATTTTGCTGACACCTGAGATGGGTCCTATGCCCATCTCAGCTCTTTCCTTTTCTGTAGCTAAGAGTTTAGCCTCTAATGCTATCCTCTTGACTAGTTTCCGAAGATCAGCATCTTCAGCATCTATTTATTCTGAGACACTACTAAAAGTGTTCTCAGTGGAGGTATTGTCTGAGGGGGTAGGGATGGAGAAATTGTCAACCTCATCCACCTCTAGACAATCATCCTCTTCCCAAGTGGGGGGATTTCTACTTGCCAAGGCCTTGTCATTTTCTGCCAGCAACTGCTGCAGATGAGCTTTTGTGGGTTTAGGACTATAGCAAGTTTCTATACTTTACAGAGCTCCTTGAGTTGGGGTACTCTAAGGTGTTGATAGGGTGCAAGGTTGAGTTCCTGAGAATGCCCTTGCTCAGACATGTTTAAAGTAGTTGGCTCAGACATGTTTAAAGTAGTTGGGAACTTTTTACAGAACTTAAAAAAATGCTAAGTACTTTTCTAAAAGACCTAACTCACTTTACTATTTTAAATTCTAAACAGTCTTTCAGAAGGGACTTAACCCAGGCCCTTCAGCTATTTTCAAACAATTCAGAAAAAGTTGAAGACTAGAAAAATGTTTTTAAACTAAAGATGATTTTTGGACTCCTCTTTTGAATCACTTATCAACCAAGTGGTACACTAGATGTCAAGTCTTTTATTCTAACCCCTGCGCCACCAATGTAGAAAGCTGGCTCTTTATGTGGTATGTCAGTAATTAGCTATACCATGTAAAGAGTCCAGGGATTCCACAATGGATGGACAGAGGCTTGGAATGCAATCCCAAAGTGCTCTATTTGTAGGTAGTGTAGTCAAGCAGCCTTAGGCTTAATACAGGGGAGTGCAAGACATCCACAAATACACACAGTCAATGAATGAAACGTACAACTCAAGAAGGAGATCCACACCAATTTATAAAAATAGCAAGTATCTTTATATATGTTTAGGCAGCAGAGAACAATTGTTCAGGTAAGTACGTTTTTTAATATAAATTCTTTTCACTTTAAAAAAGGGGAGCAGTGCAGTTTCTGAGTTCTGCAATTTTATCCTATGGGAGGAAAAACAAGTTCTACAAACAGGTAGAGCACAGCAACATACAAGTTCAATCTCCAGGAGTTAAGGTGAGTGGTGGGTAAGGTCCAAGGCACCACCAGCAGTACACAACCAGGGGCACGGGGACGGCGGGTGCAGGGTGCAAAGCAGAGTCAGGTGCCCAATGTGTTTCAATGAAGATCGGTCACTGGGTAAAGAGGCTGCAGGCTTTGGCCAGGAAACCAGCCAGCTGAACCAACAGCGGGGCTTAGGCTTCACGCTGCTCGGGCACAGGTAGGCACCTTTGCTCCTCTTCTCTACAGCTCAGGGGCGATGGGTGCAGAGGTGTCTTTAGGTGTCAGACTTTGGTAGAGGGGGGCAGAGGCTTCAGGCGTCATCAGATATTCTAGGAGGGCTGAAACCACAATGGACTCTGACTCTGGAGGGCTGGGGAACCTTGTTGACACGAGTGGGTCACTTCAACTCAGGCCGGAGGCAACGGGAGCAGTGGTGGCTTCAGGTGTTGGGTTTTGTTGGTTCCGGGGCTTCAGAGTCCTTTCTTTGGAGTTTGGAGGAGAACAGGTCCTCTGTGCACAGAAGGTCTTGAGTCTTTAGTGAAGGCAGGCAGTCCTCCCAGGTTCCTTGAGTCACAGCTGCAGGATGAGGTGACTTTAGCGCAGATTTAGATGAGGATTCAGACAGGTCAGCAGGTTGGTACCAGGTCAGTTTCTTTTTTACCTCTTCTGCTTTGGCGGCCCTTCAGTGTCCTTGTTTTTCTTAGGTCATCAGAATCTGCTTCTTTGAAGCCAGGGCCCCCTAAACACTGAATTTCATGGCATTTTGGGGAATGTAGGGTAGTAGCCAATGCCTAGCACATGCATTTAAAATGGCTTTCCCATTCACTTACTATGTCTAGGAATCGATAGACATAGCAGGGCCCTCACATGTAATATAACGCACACTGCCTTAGGGCTGTAAGGCTTGCTGTAGGGGGTGACTTACATATATTGCATGCAGTGTTAGGGGACATGTCACACAGGCTGTGTGCAATGTTTTTTTTTCACTTTTGTCTGCACCAAGAAACACAGCCTTAGGGTGGCATAATTTGTGCTGCAGCTCCTAGAGACCCTCTTCAGTACCTTAGGCTCTGAGTACCAGGGGTACCATTTACTAGTGACTTACGTTGGGTACTAAAGGGTTTGCCAATAGGGGAAAGAATTGTACAGTTTTGGGAAAGAGATCTGGCACTGGTTATCTGGTTGGCAGGTACCCAGTGCACTTTCAGTCAAAACCACATCTGGTACCAGGCAAAAAGTGGGGGATAACCATGTCAAAAAGAGGCACTTTCCTACACTTAGTTATGTGGACTCCTAAGGAAAACACATACAGCACATGAGGGGAGTTTTACAGTGATTATGAGACCACCATCTGTTTGCCAAGATTGATAAATGTGAGGTACATACTACCACAGTGAGTTTTTGGAATATATAATTATTCCAGATGTTATATAGATGATGAAAAGGGGGTTTCAGTAATCATTCAGTGGCCCTTACATACCACAGTCAAGGTTATTTAAAGTTTTTTAGGCTTTGACAATTTTTACAAAAAGTTAATTCATCAGTTTTCTGAAATCAAAAGATCCATTACCAAGTTACTATCTAAAGGAGCAGTTTGTAATTAATCAAAAGAGATAGATCAGACCTTTAGGTCCTCAAAGAAAAAACTTTTCCAGCGCTCCTATATTGCAACACCTTATCATAGAATGCACTTTTATTGTGGAGACTGGTGGTTCCTTCCATGCAGTTATGAGATGGGGTTGTTTTATCTCACACAAGCCAGAGCAATGGACAGATTCACCCAGTAGCCTTTTTCTCTAAAGATTTGTCACCAGAAGAGTTGAACTACACTATAACTGATAAAGAGAATTAGCAATTAAAGGGTCTGTTGATGGCTGGAGACATTACTTGCAAGGGGCAAAAGTCCACCATAGGACTGTATGCAGATCACAGATATTTGCAGTTCTTAAAGTCATCTAAAGCACTGACTCCTTAACAACTCAGGTGGACCTTGTTCTTTTCTGATTACACCTTCGTAAAAAAAAAAAAACTATAGATCATGTTCCATCAATGACAAAGCTGATGTTCTGGCCCGACAGAGTCCAATAGAGAATGAGAGTCAATTGATTGAAGGTCTTGTCCCAAAAAAGCTCATCTGACCATTCTATCCCTATGATTTATGTGGAATTCTTTTTGACAAACGTAGTTATTGAAATTCAATCTATTGATAAAGAAGGAACTATAAGACATGGAAAAGATGATTTACTCATTCAAGCTTTGTATCTACCATCAGTTCAGGCATCATGACTCTGATTGCTGGACACTGTGGAATAGCTAAGACTTAGCAGCAGTCAGACGTTATTTTTGCTGGTCAAGTTTATTCACAGATATCTGTCAGACAGAACTGAAATTCTGCCTTTTGTGGCAGCAATTCTCCAACCTGAGGTCCTGAAGGTAGTTATTTTCCCCTTGTCCTGTTTGCACTCTCTCCTAGTTTGGACCATTCTTTGTCTATTCTTAGTCTATTTTTTGCTTTCCACCTATGCTCCATTAATATATCACATTTTGGGGGTGATTCTAACCCTGGCAGTCGGTGATAAAGCTGCGGCCAACCCGCCAACAGGCCGGCGGTCCAAAAAATGGAATTCTGACCCTGGCGGGAACCGCCAACACAGCCCGCCACATTAACACTCCGACCGCCACCGCGGTACAGACAAACAGCGCGGCGGACAATGTACCGCCCACAGTATCACAACTCACCAATCCGCCACCTTTTCCGGTGCGGGAGCCCCGCCGATAAAAACACGGCGGAAACAGACTACGGACGGGAAAACGCTCACCAAAACACACTCCACGAGTACGGAGGACAGCATGGAACCCGAATTAAACATCCTACCTGCACTCGTCTACCTGCTCATCTACCACGAGTACGAACTCCGGCGCAGACGACAACGGTGAGTACTGCACCTACGACACACGGGAGGGGGGAGGAGGAAAGGTTACGGGCACACACATATGCGACCCCCACCCCCCCAAACTATGTACACACCAATGCAGAGCAACAATGCACAGTGACACCACCCAAACCCCCCTGAAAAATGCAAAGACATAATTAAATTGTGAACCAAATTTTTATATAAAAAATAGACTCTGAGACGTATCAGCAACTATGCAAAATATCCTTAACAAAATAATACTATACACACTGCCATGGCGAACCGAGGCAATTAGTCCGCTACATCCAAGTCAAATGGAACAGTCCGTGGGCTACAGTGTAGCGACACAAGGGCAAAGCCCACACAGGAGACCTGAGTCCTTTGGAGAGAACACTGCAGGGGCATCTGATGAAAATACTACAGGCACCTTAGGGGGAAGGGAAGGGGGGGGCACCACAGCCACATGAGTCCACGACGCAAGATCCACGAAGGGGCCACCATGCCCACTGTGCCATCCTGGGGAGTGCAAAGCCACAGTCTCTCAAGTCTCTACAGTGGGTGGGTTGCCCACTGTACCATCCTGGGGAGTGCAAAGCCACAGTCTCTCAAGTCTCTACAGTGGGTGGGTTGCCCACTGTACCATCCTGGGGAGTGCAAAGCCACAGTCTCTCAAGTCTCTACAGTGGGTGGCTTGCCCACTGTACCATCCTGGGGAGTGCAAAGCCACAGTCTCTCAAGTCTCTACAGTGGGTGGGTTGCCCACTCTGCCATCCTTGGGAGTGCAAAGCCACAGTCTCTCAAGTCTCTACAGTGGGTGGGTTGCCCACTCTGCCATCCTGGGGAGTGCAAAGCCACAGTCTCTCAAGTGGATAACAGTCTCCACTGGTCAAGGAGGAGGCATGGTGGGCACAGTGAACCATAAACAGTGCTTGAGATGAAGGGGCCCAGCGGAGCGGTGCTTGACAGGAAGGGCCCAGCGGAGCGGTGCTTGAGACGGCGGGGCCCAGCGGAGCGGTGCTTGAGATGAAGGGGCCCAGCGGAGCGGTGCTTGAGATGAAGGGGCCCAGCGGAGCGGTGCTTGAGACGGCGGGGCCCAGCGGAGCGGTGCTTGAGACGACGGGGCCCAGCGGAGCGGTGCTTGAGATGAAGGGGCCCAGCGGAGCGGTGCTTGAGATGAAGGGGCCCAGCGGAGCGGTGCTTGAGACGGCGGGGCCCAGCGGAGCGGTGCTTGAGACGGCGGGGCCCAGCGGAGCGGTGCTTGAGATGAAGGGGCCCAGCGGAGCGGTGCTTGAGACGGCGGGGCCCAGCGGAGCGGTGCTTGAGACGGCGGGGCCCAGCGGAGCGGTGCTTGAGATGAAGGGGCCCAGCGGAGCGGTGCTGGAGCCGGCGGGGCCCAGCTGAGCGGTGCTTGAGAAGAAGGGGCCCAGCGGAGCGGTGCTTGAGATGAAGGGGCCCAGCGGAGCGGTGCTTGAGATGAAGGGGCCCAGCGGAGCGGTGCTTGAGACGGCGGGGCCCAGCGGAGCGGTGCTCTTCTGCACGGCGGGCCCTGTTCAGCGGTGCTCTTCTGCACGGCGGGCCCTGTTCAGCGGTGCTCTTCTGCACGGCGGGCCCTGTTCAGCGGTGCTCTTCTGCACGGCAGGCCCTGTCCAGCGGTGCTCTTCTGCACGGCGGGCCCTGTTCAGCGGTGCCTATCTTCACGGCGGGCCCTGTTCAGCGGTGCCTATCTTCACGGCGGGCCCTGTTCAGCGGTGCTCTTCTGCACGGCGGGCCCTGTTCAGCGGTGCTCTTCTGCACGGCGGGCCCTGTCCAGCGGTGCTCTTCTGCACGGCGGGCCCTGTTCAGCGGTGCCTATCTTCACGGCGGGCCCTGTTCAGCGGTGCCTATCTTCACGGCGGGCCCTGTTCAGCGGTGCTCTTCTGCACGGCGGGCGCTGTTCAGCGGTGCTCTTCTGCACGGCGGGCCCTGTCCAGCGGTGCTCTTCTGCACGGCGGGCCCTGTTCAGCGGTGCTCTTCTGCACGGCGGGCCCTGTTCAGCGGTGCTCTTCTGCACAGCGGGCCCTGTTCAGCGGTGCACATCCAGTAGGTTCAAGGGAGCCAGACCTGGCCTGGACTCCGTGCTCAGACGCCCTCCGGCCGTGATGTTCCTGGGCCCTTCGGTGACGGAGTCCTGGGCCCTTTGGTGTCCTCCTTTACAGCTGGGATGTGGCATGTGGGGCCCACCTGCTCCGCGCTCCTGCTGGCTGACGTCTCCGCCCTGCTGCCCTTACGCTCCTTAGATGGGGCTCTCGGGCCCTTGCCTCCCCTAGACGTTGTGGCTGGTGAAGTGGGCGAACTCTGCTCCTTGGGGGCAGCCGTGTCAGTCTTCGCACGGCGGCCCTTGTGTTTCCTGGTCCTCTTGCCGGGGGGGGGGGGCTGGATGTGTCCTTGCTGCTGATGGAGGTTTCACTGCTGGCAAAGGGTGGGCTCCAGAACCCATGCACAACAGTGACACCCGAAGTTGGGCTGGTGGTGGCTGTGGTGCTCTTGGGACTCTTTGCAGATGGAGGGGGTAGGTCATCGGAGGGGAAGAGGTCAAGATTAGCCAGGAAAAGTTTTTTAGGGCCAAGGTAAAAGGTAGGAGAAGTGGAGATGGAAGTGGAGGAAGAGGATGTGGTTGTAGGAGAGTCAGTTGTGCTGTCATTGGGTGAAGGTGCAGGTGCTGTAGGCTGTTGTGAGGTGGATGTCTGTTGGGTGGGTGTCTGCCTGCGTTTGTGTGTCTTGGAAGGGGTGGTGACAGACACAGTGGGAGAGGACACAGGGGACGTGTAAATGGCAGTGGGGGTGGTGACTGCACGCGTGCGGACTGTACAGGCGGGTGTGGTGGTGATGGAAGCACTGGCTGATGTTGGTGTGCATGCAGGTGTGAGTGGAGACGTCACAGGGAGGGAGGAGGGAGACGAGGAGGAGGGGGACACAGGGGTGGTAGTGACTGTTGGGATGTCTGCATCTGTGTGTTGCTTGGGTGAGTGTTTGTGGGATCTGTGGTGCTTGTGTCTGGATGAGCTGCCCTTGGGTGTTGAGGTGTGTGCAGGCTGGTCAGATGGTGTGGATGGGATAGGCTGAGGAACAGGAGACAGAGACAGGGTGGAGGCAGTCAGAAGAGGGAGGCTGGAAACAGGGACAATGGCTGCTGTCAGTGTTGAGGCCAGAGCATTGAACGATCGTTGATGGGCAGCCTGACCCGAATGAATGCCCTCCAGGTAGGCATTGCTCCGATGCACCTCCCTTTCTACCCCCTGGATGGCATTCAAAAGGGTAGTCTGCCCAACAATGAGTGTCCTGAGGAGATCAATGACCTCCTCACTGAGGGCAGCAGGGGTAACAGGGGCAGGGGCTGAGGTGCCTGGGGCGAAGGAGACGCCCGCCTTCCTGGGTGAGCGGGCACGGAGCGTAGGCTGAGGGGCTGCTGGGAGGGCGGGGCTGGTGCGCTGGGTGGCGGCTGTACCTGTAGAGGCGGGGGGCCCGGATGTTGCCGCCACCGCTAGGGAGCTCCCATCCGAGGACGTGTCGCTGTCGCTGCTCTCACCAGCGGTCCCCGTCGTGGTGCTCCCCTCGCCCTCCGGCTCACTTGGGCCCTCGTGTCTGTTCCTGTGCCCACCGGGGCCTTGTGGCTTGCAGCTCCCTCGTGCTCCGATGCCAAATCTCCTCCGCCTGATGATGCTAATGCACACATGCACAAGAAGATGAAGAAGAAGGGTGGGGGGAGAAAGAGAAGACCTGGTTGAGTGCATGCAATGTCAACACTGTTGGCGGAGAGGACAGACACAGGAGCCGCATGCACTAAGCCGCGCATTCGGGGCACACTACTCAGTACTTCTGACTCGGACAACAGGTCAGGAGATGACAAGCGCGCACATGTGTGAGGCTGGACCATCAATAGCTGGACTTGTCACCCTACGGAGGTGGGGGCCGGGAGCACAGGGCCATGCCTAAGGGAGAGGACTACACTACAGAAAGCGCGCTGGCCTAATGTCACCCCCAACCCTCCTCCCCCACCCAGACGCCTCCACTGCGCAGAAAGATAGCTGAATGTGCTGATACTCACCCCCTTGTGTCTGCTGTGATGCTCTCAAGCGCCCATCCAAATCAGGGTAGGCCACCGCCAGGAACCGGGACATCAGGGGGGTCAGGGTACGACTGGCACCCCTCCTAGGTTGGGAGGCCATCCCCAGCAGTGACTCGGCGGTCTTCCTGGTTCCGCGGCGGATGTCTTCCCACCTCTTGCGGCAGTGGGTGCCCCGTCTGACGTGGACCCCCAGGGCCCGGACTTCCTTGGCGATGGCACGCCAAATCCCGACTTTCTGATGGGCGCTGACCTATGTGACATGTACAGGGTGGGAAGGAAACAATCATCAACTTACTGCATGTTAGATGTGATTGGCCCCCCCTCCCCAACCTTGCAATATAGCACATGCTCTCATCTGTCGTGCGTTGCACTCCTCATTCGCCCCCCACCCCACCAACTTACATCCACCCCACTCCACACAGGCATTGCCCATTCCATGTGCACCCGGTGTACTCACCTGTTGGTCTGGAGGACCGTAGAGTAACGCATACTGGGGGAGGACCCCATCCACAAGCTTCTCCAACTCTTCAGACGTGAAGGCAGGGGCCCTTTCCCCAGTCGCAGCAGCCATTGTCACTTCCAGACCGAGTTCACAGCAGCACTTGCAGTATAGGTCCTCTCCTGTGGATGATCAGGTCTCGAGTGATTAAGCAGATAGAAAATGGCGGTCACGCCCGTAGCGGTGCGTACCGCGGCGGTGCGTACCGCGACCGCCGGCGCACATCGTCATTGGCTCCTGAAACCCATAGGCTTCAATGTTATCCAATGCGGCTCCGTATAGCGGTCTTCGACCGCCTACCGCCACGGTGTGCTCCGCCAGCGCAGTGACCTCACATCCCATTGTCCCACTTCACAGGTCAGGCAGCCGCCATTTCAAGGGCCCACATGGCATAATCTCTACTGCGACACACAGGCCTAGGCCTGGCATTGCCACACATACACGCCTTTCAATACCTAGATAACCGTGTGCCATGCAAGCAGTGGTGAACGTACCAGTGATTATCTTGACTCTGTGCTCCATGTTGTCCTTCCTAGGCACCGTCCGCTGGGATTTGCGAGGAGAAGGATGAATCCTCGCGTGTACCGACCGCTGGTGGACCTGTCGACAATGGAAGAACGCCACATCATACTACGATACCGACTTGACCGTGCCACCATCCATGAACTGTGTGCCCAGCTGGAGCCAGCCCTGATGTCCCCCATCCGCCAACCCACAGGAATTCCCCCTCTGGTGCAGGTGCTGTCAGTCCTCCATTTTCTTGCAAGTGGCTCATTCCAGACAACAGTGGCCATGTCATCTGGAATGTCTCAGCCAATGTTTTCTAAGGTTTTGTCTAGAGTGTTGTCTGCCCTGACGAAACACATGCGGAGTTACATTATATTCCCAGAGGAGGTTGATTTGCCCACTGTGAAGGGTGATTTTTATGCCCTTGGACATATTCCCAACATAATTGGTGCCATTGATGGGACCCATGTAGCCTTAGTCCCCCCAAAAGACGATGAGCAGGTGTACAGAAACAGGAAGAGTTACCATTCTATGAACGTCCAGGTGGTCTGTTTGGCTGACCAGTACATCTCCCATGTGAATGCAATGTTCCCTGGTTCAGTGCATGACGCGTATGTGATGCGTAATAGCAGCATCCCTTTTGTGATGGAACAGCTACAGAGACAACGTGTGTGGCTAATAGGTGACTCTGGTTACCCCAACCTGCCTTGGCTATTGACCCCAGTGAGGAATCCCCGGACCAGGGCTGAGGAACGGTACAATGAGGCCCATGGGCGAACTAGGAGGATCATAGAAAGGACCTTTGGCCTCCTGAAGGCCAGGTTTAGGTGCCTGCATATGACAGGGGGATCCCTGATGTACTCACCAAAGAAGGTGTGCCAGATCATCGTGGCCTGCTGTATGCTTCACAATCTGGCATTGCGACGTCAGGTGCCTTACCTGCAGGAGGATGGTCCAGATGGTGGTGTTGAAGCAGCTGTAGAGCCTGTGGAGAGTGAAGAGGAGGAAGACTCAGAGGACGACCCAGACAACAGGGACAGAGTTATCCAACAGTATTTTCAGTAGCACACAGGTAAGAATCACACACGCCATTTTAATTTTCCTGACTGCCTCGTTTTTCTCAACTTTGTCTATGACCCCCCAGTTATTTGAAACTGATGTTTGATTCTCCCTTCCCTTTTCAGTGCTGTATGACCCACTGCGTGACTTCTGCTTGGTTAGCCCATGGACTAATGCTTATTGATCTCGGTATGTGTTCAGCACAAAGTTTACAGAACATAATTGATCGGTAATGTGTTTTACATTTGTAAATAATACAGCCTGACTCCAGCATGATTTCAGTGCATTGAGTGATTTATTTTTGGTGCTAGATAATGGTACATGATATTCACACGGTGATGGGTGGGGGTGGAGTAATGTCCATGGCAGAGTCCAGTTCTCAGTCTCACAGGTGCATTGTCCATATGCCTGTGGAAGGATGGAGCAGGGGCAGTTCAAGGTTGGACAGGGTGGCAATGTGGGACAGTGGGATGACTTCAGGGGGTATCTCATGCTGGTGGGGGTCTTGACATCCTACTATGTCTTTTTTTTGGATCTCAGGCTCCTCTTGCGGGGTGGTTGTTCTTCAGCAGGAGGTGGGGTTCTGGTGGCCTGTCGTTGTGGTGGGGCCTCCTGTCCACTAGCGCCGGCGGAGGTGGTAGGCTGTTCCTGGTCCGGGCTAGTGACAGGGGCCCTGTGTGGTGCCACATGGTCCCGCAACGTGTCTTCTATCCGGTGGAGGGCCTGGACTAGGCTCCCCATGGCGGTAGAGATGTTGGTGAGATAATTGTTGAACCCCATGTAGCGTTCCTCCTGCTGTGCCTGGATCTCCTGGAACCTGGCCAGTACCGTCGCCATCGTCTCTTGTGAGCGGTGGTAGGCTGCCATGATGGTGGTGAGGGCCTCTTGGAGAGTCGGTTCCCTGGGCCTCTCCTCCCCCCCCGTCGCACAGCAGCCCTCCGAGTTGCCCTGTTTCCCCCGGACTCTGTCCCCTGGACGGTGTGCCCACTACCACTGCCCCCAGGTCCCTGTTGTTGTTGGGGTGGTGGGTTAGCCTGGGGGCCCTGTAGTGGCAGACACACCGCTGATTGACCTGTCCTAGAGACAGAGCCATGGGCCCGCTGGGTGGGAGCTGTGCTGTTGTTCCCAGAGGGGGTTGGGTCTGCTGTGGCCTGTGTGTGGGGAACCGACTGTCCAGAGGTCCCCGATGGTCCGGGCTGGTCGTCAGGTTCCAGGTCGACAGAGCTGCTGTCATCACTGGGTGCCTCTTCCGGGGGGGGATGGACATTTCTGGACCCTCCTGGCCGGTGTGTTGGCGTTCGGGTCCTGCATGGGGTAAGAGAGTATGGTTATTGTTTCTGTGTGTGCTATTGTGTGCGATTTATGGGTGCCCTTGTCCCCCAGTGCTGTCATTCCCTTGGTGGAGGTGTTGTGGGGGTGTTGGGGGTGGGGGGGTATGTGCAGTGGTCATGCTTAGGTGATGGGTGTCCATAGTTTGTGGTGGCATGCAGGGGTTGGTGTTGGGTGGGTTGTGCTGGGGAGACATTCTCAGGGGGGATGTGTGATGGGGGGTTGGGGGTGAGGGTGGTGGTGGGGGTTGGCATGCTGGGGGGGGTGAAGTAGTTGAGATTGTACTTACCAGAGTCCATTCCTCCGTGTACTCCAGCGAGGCCATCAGGATGCAGGATGTTTAGTACCTCTTGCTCCCATGCTGTGAATTTGGGTGGTGTGGGTGGGGGTCCCCCGCCAGTCTTCTGCACTGCGATGTTGTGTCGCGAGACCATCGAGCGCACCTTTCCCCGTAAGTCGTTCCAACGTTTGCGGATGTCCTCTCGATTTCTGGGATGCTGTCCCACCGCGTTTACCCTGTCCACGATCCGCTGCCATAGCTCCGCCTTCCTGGCTATAGTGGTGTGCTGCACCTGTGAGCCGAAGAGCTGGGGTTCGACTCTTATGATCTCCTCCACCATGACCCGGAGTTCTTGGTCCGAAAAGCGTGGGTGCCTTTGGGGTGCCATGGGGTGGTGTGGATGAGGTGTGGGGTGGTGTATATGGTGAAGAGTGTGTTGGTGTGTGGTGCTTTGTGCTTCTATGTGGTGTGTGTGATGGTGTAGTGTGCCTCTGTGTGATGTAGCTCTCTATTCTGTGATGTGTCTCTCTCTCCTTCGTCTATGATCTTCGGTCGTAGGGGTTTGTGGGTGATGTGGGTGTGTGTTTTATAGTTGGTTGGATGTGTGGGAGTGTTGTTTGTATGTGTGTCAGGTGTGTGTATTTCAAATTGTCCAATGTGGCTGGGTTTTGGAGCTGTGTGTGTATTTTGACCGCAGCGGTGTGTCCCGCCAATGGAATACCGCGGTTGAAAGACCGCCGCGTGGATTCGTGGGTCAGAATGGCATGGGCGTGTTTGTGTTGGCGTGACGGTGGAGGTTTGGTCATCTCCAGTTTTCCGCGGCCCGCTGATGTGGCGGCCTTCCTTGGATGTCGGGATTTTGGCGGTTCCGCCGTTGTGGGTCAGAATGACCGTGGCGGTTTACCGCGGCGGTAGAATGGCGGACTTCTGACCGGCGGTAAGGGCCTTTTACCGCCGAGGTCAGAATGACCCCCTTTGTGTGTAATTGTGACAATGTGCAATAATTAAAACAAAAACTAAAATAAACGTTTATTCACAGATGTTTATAACTTTGTGCCCAGAAAGAAATGTCCCATAATAATACCCTGGAGTTATTGAGGCTACTCCCTGTTCTTTACATACCCTGACATATAGTCACAATGGATTTCAATGTGGAATTGCTTGAAAGTCAAGACTGTTCAGGAACTTTAGTGTTTGTAGATAATTTGAATAAAATGGACCATTTTACACCTTTTTCAGGGCTATCAACTTTCGAAGAGTTAGCACATATTTTTGCACAAAAACATTGTTTAAATACATGGTGTTCCGCAGGTTTTGATCAATGACAGAGGATCTCAGTTTATGTCAAACGCCTGCTCAGGCTTGTGTAAAGTGTTAAATATTGAAGTCCGTCTATTTGTACGTTACCACACACAGACAAGCAGAATGAAAGCTTAAATCAATGAATAATATCTGAGATGTAATACCTTGCAACATGGTGAAGGATGGAGTTAGACAATGTGGTTAGCAGAACTAACATGGAATATTACTGAACATTCTCATCTGTTAGAGTGACTCCCTTTTTATGTAGGGCCATCATCCCTGAATACTACCTTTAGATCAGCCATTATGTACATTAGTTATTTTGGTGCAAGATCACTTAAGTGAGTTAAAAGACGTACAGAAGTCAACCTAGAAACCCTGAAGAAATTCAAAGCTAGTTATAAATTCTATGTTGATCATAAGAGAAATCCATCACCTCAATATGGTGTTGGTGGAGATGGGTGGTTACTCACAAACAATTACATTTGAAGAATTCTTCTAACCTGCCTATTGAACAAATAGGAAATACAGTTGCTGTAAGGTTCAAAATACCCAAGTCTAAGCAAATTCATCTGGTATTCCATGAATCTTTGTTAAAATTGTGCCCTGCAAGGACATGCCTTGCTCCATTCCCTGTGCTCATTTAAGAGAATGCTGAGAATTAATATGAGTTGCATACAATTTTAGATTGAAGAAATGTCAGAAAACAATAGTAGATTGGATGGGGTTTGGCACTGAGAAACATTCATGGGATCCAGCGTCAAATGTTTAAGCTCCTCATTTGTTTCATGAGTTCTCTGTAAGATATCCTTACAAAATAGGACCAATGCCGGTGAGACATTAACCTTGGGAGGGAGGGCCACTGTCAGGATGCAGGGCTTATCACTGGATATTCAGAGCACTCGAGAAGTAGAAGAGTGCCTTGTGGGGGCAGAAAGACTGTTAATGAGTACTGAGGGGCTTATTTACGGAATTTGCAGAATGCAGCACAGGCAGAAAGAGTAAAGCACAAGGAGAAGTCAAGATATTCTCCTTGTTGTGCCTTTCCTGGGAGGAGTAAGATTTTGACGCATTCCCAGGTTTATTATGTCTTGTAAATCAGGGAATGTGCCAAAACCCATGGTTGTTTCATGGGAAAACCCGCTGCAACGCCCATGCAACGCCTCCCTGATGCAGTGTAAGGTAATGCAATGACTTGCGTTGCCTTACACCATATCTACAAGGTCATGAAAAGCCATATCTACCTTGTAGATATGAGCCTTGTAGATGAAAGGGGGGTGGGTAAGTGGCAGGATTCATGACTGAGTGAAAGGATGTACATGTTTGATAGATAGGTTTGTAGATAGATGGGTTTGGATACTAGACAAAATGGTGACAGACTGAATATTAGATGAAAGACTGAATAGATGACAAAATTTAAAGGTGCAATGGTGGATATCAGCAGGTGGATGGAAGGTTGAAAAGATGAATGGATAGGTGCTTGGATGGAAGAGACAAGCAAGCTCTTCTAGGGATGGTCGCAATGATTGCTTCTCTTGCTTGATGTAATAAGAGCTTTGGTTGAAAGTGGGGGGTATTTTAATTTTCTGGCTACTCCTTTGCTTAACTTGATATGTTTCTCATATACCAGCGTCCTTATGGGATGTCATCTTCTGATCTTAGGTGCAGGCTAGAATCTCCGTTAATCACCGGTCCTGACTCAGGACTGGGTTTCCCTGTTAGCACCATTTTTATAGTCCCCCACTGAGTTTCTTATTTTACTCCATTGCTTGAAAATATTTAACCCACAATTTTTAGCACCACTTTTTATAGTCCCCCACTGGGTTGCTTATTCTACTCTATTTCTTGAAAATATTTAATCCACAATTACCACTCAAATATGATCAATTCAATCCATTTACTTCAGATTTGTTTCTTCAGTAATTTACTGTTTCAATTCATTAATATTCATGCAGTGACATCATGATTAAAGTGCTCTGTGACCCTTCCCCAGTGCATTTTAGACCTTATATGGTCCTTTGTCGGTGGGTTCTGTTAGATAACCAAGAGCAATAAATACATTTAATAAAACATCTACTGGTTTAAAACTAATTTATAAATCAATGCTATTTTATATCAATGAACTATCAAATCCTTAAATTTTTACATGGCATTAATGTAATATAGCACGTTTACACTGAATATGCATCTTTTATTGTTCTAATCAACAAATCCTATACAATCCTGTAACTTACAGTGAAAACTTGTCATTTATGTGTTTCTGTTACAGTTCCTACAAATTAAGTAAAACTGTGTATTGGGTCAACATAAACTTCAGGATATAGGGACTCAGTCTGTCTATGCCATCAGGAAATGTTTACACAATTCCTAGCCAGCTCACAGTGCCCTACCTGAATGCCTAAACTTAACAGGGTACCAGATGGTATCTGCAACACTGAACATGAATACTCGGATTTCCAAGGAGATCATAGAAACAGATCAACCCTTATGGTGTCACTTAGCATACCAGAGATAAGACATAAGAAGCATACAAAAATGTCTTTTCAAACATTTATCGCAACAATCCTATTCTTGTGTAAATAGCATGAGCAGCAATTATTAGGCAAATGAAACAAAGCATGGTAAGCAGCATTAAAAAAATGGTAAAAAAGATAAACAGTTCAACCATGATAATGTTACTGTGTTGGTACACTCTTGTCTATTACTACCTACACTACCAAGGGCATAGTGGGAGTACCCTCTACCAGATCAATTGAGATAGCCTAACCCCCCATACCTGGGTAAGATGTACTGGAAAGCCTGTGAGTCGATCTGGTATAGTGCAGGCTATTGTCCCTTGCAGGATGGAGGTTAGAGGAAGCAGAGCTGCATCTCTGCTACAGTGCACCGCGTTCAAGGATAAACCCAGCAGAAGTGCTCCTCTGCCGAATGTAGCACAGAGGCACTTTGTATCATGAAAGCACTGTTTATATTGCACTGTGACAGAGGCGCAGAACTAATGCCATGATAAGTCTACAATTACAGAGCTGTCTCCAATGCACAATCATGACAATTGGACAAACATGATAAGGTGAGCGGTCGTCAGGTTCTCCGCAACTATATTTTCATCTAGTGTTAAGGGTCAACTTAATTGAAATTTTAACTATTGTGCTCAGGGACTTCTGCAGATATGTTGTAACTTGTTTAGACCTTTCGTTTGTACTGTGATTTTATACTTTATCACACTTTATTGCACTGAGCTGTAACCTTTTCATGCTTTCCGGTCTGCCACAGGTGTTCCCGATTGAGCGGAGAAAGCGCTCTCTCCTTCCTCATTTCCTGGGCTCCTTCATTTCTTTCTTTTTTGGTGTCAGAGGTCTGGTAACTGACCGTAGGCTGGCATTAATTCATCATGCTAGCGCAGACGTGCAGCAGGCACCCCAAAGGCAAGCCCGTCTGCACCTGTCCACGCCTGTCTGTTGCCAGGAGCCAGGACCCCTGCTCCTTTTCCCAAGGTCAGTCACCCCAAAAGAATTGTCTACTCTACTAAGAAATTATTACAATTGGGTTGCCTAAACACCTCTAAGCTTCGATGTCTTAGTCAATTGCCACGTCTGCTCCAGAGTCCAGTAGCCTGCCTCACTTGCAACTATGCCTGCTGTAGTGACATACCAAACTCTTCCTATTTGAGCACCCAGCCAGATAACTTCTGTCCTTTTGTTTAATTGAACACAGATCCCTCCTTAGATACTAGTATTCCAAGCAATTTCCCCCCCCCCATTCCTCCACAGTCACACCATCAGCAATATGAAGGGTCTTCTATGCAACATAAGATCCTTGCCCAAAGAACCCTGTGGAAAATTGGGATATGCTCTCCTTCAATGCCCCTGACATTGCCTTCTTAACAGAAACCTGGATGTGCCCTTCAGCCCTTAGGCCATAAACTTGGCTATTTCAGACAATTATTATGATTTGAGGGAGAGCAAAACTGGTAGAGGTATAGCCATTGCCTATAAAGACTCAGTTAAGGCTACACTAATAGAAAAACAAAATGTTGACTGGGCTTAGATTAGCATTTGTCAAACTGACCTCTCCTCAAATGTCTTCTGGAAAGGAGCATTATTATACAGACCCCCCAGGACCAAAAAGAGATTTCTCAGTAAACTAATTGAATATATAGGCCCTCATGTCCTCACTTCTCAACAATTTCTATTACTTTGTGACTTTAACTATTATGATGACAAAATCGTTGATCCAGAGTCACTCAACTCTTTTTAGACCTTGACTCTCTTGGCTTCAGTAGAAAATAAATAGCCCTACCAATGTGGCTGGGCACACATTAGACCTCATAGTCACTAACTCCCCAGATCTCATCTGTTCCCCTACCCTTCCTTTGGTCTGGACAGACCACTACTTGATTACATTTCAGACCATTACAGTACAGAGCTGTGACAAACCAAACATCTCCAGTAGAAGTAAACCCATACCTTGGCACAAAATTAATGCAGAGTCCTTCTCAATTTAAATTCTCTTTTACAGAGGCAGTCTCGGACCCAGTGAAGCCCTTGAAGAACTCAATAAAGCTTTAATTAGTGCTTTTTATTGTCCTGCCCCATAACGAAGCAGTCCTTCAATCAGGATTAGGTCACCTGCTACTTGATATTCTATAGAGTTACGTTCAGAAAAGGCCCACTGCAAAAAGTTAGAACGGTGCTGGTGCTCTAGCAAGAACCATTCTGACAAAATAATATATAAATCAGCTCTCAAAAGTTATCACAGAAACACCAAACTAGCCTATAAAACCCCAATTACTCAACAATAAAGCAATCAAGAAATCCATCCAAGGCACTTTACAAAACCTTGAAGGAATTCACCAAACCTCTGGCTTGTAATCCTGTCCTATCTGTATCACAATTCTTATGTGATTCTTTAGCGGATTATTTTGAGCAGAAAATCAATCACATGTAGGCCAAATTTTCAGAGCCCATCAACTAAGATTACCTGGACCCTTCTTCACTGTTCTCCCTTTAAATAAACTCGGAGGGTTTATCCAAATGTATGTTATTCACCCCAGAGGAAATCACCAAGAGCCTTAAGAAAGCAAAATTGGGCTCCCCTACAGGCACCTGCCCTCCAAGAATAATGGCAGTCCTTGCTGAACCTTTGACACCTGCTATATGTTCTTTATCCCAATCTATCATTCAATACAGGGACCTTTCCACTGACTTGGAAAGAAGCACTAGTAAGGCCCATTCAAAAAAAGGCCCATCTCTCGGAAGTCAACTTATCTAACTACAGGCCAATCTCTGGTCTCTCCTTAGTCAGCAAAGTCATGGAGTGGCTCATAAACAACCAACTACCTACCTACCTGGAGAAAAACAGTACCCTAGACCCCTCACAATCAGGCTTTCGCTCGGCACACAGCACAGAAACTGCCTTAGTGGCAGTAACAGATTACATCAGATTAGCCCTTGACTCAGACATGCAAGCTATGCTGGTGTTGTTAGACCTCTCCGCCGCCTCTGATACGGTGTCACATCCTAAATTCTGCAGAGACTGCAGGAATGTAACATTCAAGGGATGGCCCTAAAATGGCTCCAGGACATTCTAAGTAACAGAATACAAATTATTTCATTAGTTCCTTTCAAATCAGCATCTAGGCGAATTGATAAGGGTGTGCTACAGGGTTCCTGCCTAAGCCCTATGCTTTTGAATATCCCTGTTGCCCCTCTAGCAAAAATTGTTAGAACGTATGTATGGCTTGGAGATCCACTCTTACGCAGCTGGTTAGCTCCTTCAATACAGATCCAGCAATTACCAAGTAGTGTTTCATATCTAGCATGAAAACAATTGCAGCTCAGGTGTCTCCTAACTGCCTTCAATTGAATGCAGCTAAAACCAAGATAATGCTGTTTGGAAAATCCCAACAATTCGGGGCTGACAATTGGTAGCCAGCCGAACTGGGCCCCGAACCCACTCCCAAACACGTGGAGAAAAAATCAGTGTCCAATCGGACAACAAGCTCACCACACCCTACTTGTGTTAAAGAAAACCGTCCCATTTTTACCTTTATCATCCAGAAAAACCCTAGTTCAAAGGCTTATAAGTAGTCTGTTGAACTACTGCAATGCCTTGTTAACCTCTGCTAACAACAACCTCCTTGCTAAACTTAAAGTAGTCCAAAACATAGCCCCTTGGCTTATATGCAACCAAACATCGGGCACAGCCTCATTACCTCTTCTTAAATTGTTACATCGGCAGCCGATTAGAAAAGAACCATCTTTAAGACTTGCTATCTTATCCATAAAGCCCTCATGGGACTAGGCCCTACTTATCTTGCACAGAAGCTTATTCCATACTGCCCTGCAAGACGTTTGAGATCTAGCGACAAAGGTCCTCTCAGAATTCCTTGTGTAAAGAAAACCAAAGCAGGAGATAGAGCCTTTTCATCTCTGGGCCCCGTCTACCGGAATGAACTGCCATATGAAATTTAAACTTGTGATGATCATCTCCCCTTTAGAAAAATGCTCAAGACAACTCTGTTTTAACATTGCATTCCCTCTAGCATGCCTAGCAGTGCCGAGATACCCCTCCTGGTATGATATGCGCGCTATAATAAATGAAGCTAACATAACATAACAAAGTGCAACACGTTCTATGTGCTTAGTCTTGGATGGGGTGTGCAGACTGCATGGCAATAACTCATACAAGGAAAAGGCTACATGTACAATGTCTTCCCAGTACATTATTGCATGAGTATAAAACCGTGTAAAAAGTCACCATCAGAAAGAAATGCTAAGCTAAAATGTGCAATCTAAAATGGAGGGTCTACGTGGACCCTGTCGTGCTTTAACAATATCTTACTCTCCCCTTTAGATCTGCAATATTACTGTAACTTGTACACTGTTTTGTTGCACATTGTCGATCATGCAAGTTATGCATAGTCCATGAATGTTAACCAAAAGAGTGTTATATTTAGATCTGGTGTCGCTTACAATTGTAGAAAATTCTGTTTTTGCCAGCATAAATGTATATTTTCATACATTGTTGAGTGGCTTGTGTACTCATGCGTTTCCAACCAAATATTTCATGGTTATTGCAATAAATGACTTCTGATTATCCTTGGCTGCCAAAAGGTCATAGACATTTCTGGTTTAGGTTGGGGGACATACATCTGCTTCATAAGCTTTTTAGACCCTTATGTTTTAAACCCTGTAATACATTAACTTAACTGCTGGGATCAAGATTACTTTAAGACTGCACACATTCAGATGAACAATGACATCGCTCCTCAGGGAAGGCGAGAATGTTGCCTTTCTATCCCTATCCACCATTGTATTCATGAAGGTAGTGAGGTCACATCACCAGACATCATGACCTGACTCCAAACCCCACGTACCAACAAATTGGGGTATGTAAAGCTTTTTCTGAGAACCGGAGCAGTCAGTGGTTACTTGGCCGTATCCATTGTGGGAACAGCATTTTATCCCTGGTGTCCCAGGGACATTATTTGTTATGCCACTCCAATAGGTTAACCAAGATACTCCCTTTAGACAACTGACTCTCCAGTCAAGCGTAGTGAAGTTGATGCTGTAGGGGTGGTACAGGTTACAAGGTTAGAACATCATGACATAATAAACACCCAAACTCAATTTCAATCAGACCCACATCTTCATAAAATAATTTATTTACCTCTAATGGTTGATTTGCAAGAAAATAAAAAAAACTGTTGAAACAGGGTACACAAAAAACGAGAAGGTGCTTGCATCCTCTGGGGTCAACATATGATTCCAAACATTTTCATAGTGTTTAAACTCTAGGCAATCTGGTGCAGATTCACAGTCAACTGGGCCGTGTGCTGATTTTATTACAAGCACGGAGGCTCCTATTATGCTTATCTTCTCTTGCTTTAATTCAAATAGCAGCCAAGAAACTACAAATCCCAGCAGACCCCGCTGGGAAACTACAATAACGAATATGTCATACAATATGTCATAGAGTATGTAACCAATCAGATGCACAGAGGGGTATAAACATATTGGCTGATAGCAACAAGTCCTCTTTTCTTGCTGCTAGCAGTCAAGATAAGTACTATCTTCTACTCATTTATTAATGTTCGTTTTGCGTGTATATATTTAACCTGGGCATAGTTTGTTCGAGGTTTCCACTTAATGTATGTTGTTTTGTCTTCTTATATTCCGTATCATTCCGTTTTCTCCTGAATATTTGGGAAATTCCTTTCCCTTCGCGCCCCAACGTTCTAACTTGAACGCCTGGGGCGCGCGCGCACGCTCTATCCGCCGCATTCCTCTCAAGCGAGCGGACGGAGCTTCTGACAGCTGAACGCGCGTCAGATCAGCTGTTTTTTCTCTTCAGCTGAGGCTTGCCGGCTGTTCTCCGCGGCATTGCTTCAGCGTACACGCGTTCGGCAGCGCTCCTTTGGCTCAAGTTTCTTCGTCCTTTTCTTTGGCTGCGGTCGCGCCTTTACGTTTGGAAAGGTTTTAAACCTCTACGACATCGTCATAGTGCACTCTACTGGGCTTGTCAAACACCGTTTTTTCTCAATACAAGCACTTTATTTCACGGTTGGTTCTTTCATTTATTTATTTAACCTGTTGAAAGGGAAATTTTAGTTATTTATTCGGAATATCATATTTACAATTTTTTTCCTCTGAATATGGAAAATTACTCAGAAGAGGATGACGCTCAGCAATTCAAGGAAGATTTGGACTCTTTTATTAAAGATTCGGTCCAGAAAGCGGTTTCTGCTTCAATCTCGGGGGTTTCTAAAACATTTGAGGCCTCTATTAGAAAGTTAATCTCTTCAGCCTCGCCTTCTAAATCCAAAAAAAGAAAGGCAGACAAGGCTCAGGATGACTCCGACTCTCCGGCTAAAAAAGTTTCTAACCAGGCTTCCACCCCTAGCACTTCCTTTCCTATACAGATCACTAATCTGGGAGATACTGATGATGACATGGGTGATTCAGATTCGGATAAAGATTCGGATAAGGAGGATCCAGACATAATGATCTGGCCAGGGCCTACGGAGAAGAGGCGTAAAACTTCTCTGAGTCAACTGGGAGAGTCTTCTCAAACAAAATTAAAAAATACCTTAGTGGACTTCGCGGGCCAACCGATGTTTGACCCATCCCTTATCCGTCACCCAAATTCCACTGAATGGACTCCCTGTGATCATGTATCGGAATACGTACTTAAGAACTTACGTCAACCTCTAGAGAAACTGGTACGTAACAGACTCAAATCTGAGTGCCCCAGGCCTTCACTACCGAACAACATCACTAATACTCCGGCCATTGATCCAAATATCATAATGTTTTTCACAAAATTTGGGAAAGATCCCAAAAAAGGTGTGGACAGAGCCTGGACCAACTGTCAGGACAGGCTGCTGGATTTCTCCGGTCCACTCACTAGAATTTTGGATCTAGCAGAAGAGGCTAGAATGGAGGGCAAGAAAGTGGATCCGGTTGTACTCTCTAATTGGGCCCAAAGGGCGATATGTCTTCTTGGAAATGCTAACGCCTCTATGGCACAGGAAAGGCGGAAGAGTCTACTCCTTAAAATCGACCCTAAACTCAATTCTCTCGCAACCAAGGAGACGGGTCCAGAAGCCAACGGTTTGCTGTTTGGAGACTCTTTCCTCAAAGAACTCAGCAAATATGTTCAAACTTTTGCTTCAATGGACAAGGCGCAGTCTTCCATGAACAAAATCTTTCACTCCCGTGTTTTTGGAAGAGCCGGCAAAGGCAGGAGCCGCTTTGCCGGCCGCTACACCCAGAGGGGTGCGGTCAATCAGACCAGAGGCTCCTCTTCATACCCTCAGGAGTACAAGCCACAGTTCTATCCACAAAGGTATCGCTCCTTCAGACGTGGCTTCAGGTCCAGAGGCTCCCAAAACGCAGGTAAGCGTTCCTCCTTGTGGCTCATTGTTGGTGGGAGGCCGGACGGCTTTGTTTGTGACAAATTGGCGGTCTCTAACCGCAGATCCTTGGGTCCTGCAGACAATTTCAGGATATCACATAGAACTCTACTCGATTCCTTTCCAACATCATCATCCAAAACCCTTAAAGTTTTCCGAACAGCAAAACACTCTTCTTTCTCGCGAGGTTCATTCTTTACTCCTCAAGCATGCGATAGAGCCATGCGCTCCTCACCCTTCAGGCTTTACAAGCACTTTGTTTCTCGTACAAAAGAAGAACAAGAAATTTCGTCCTGTGATAAACCTCAAATTGTTCAACAATTTTGTCGTTTATCACCATTTCAAGATGGAATCTATTCTCCATCTCCGAGATTCGTTGTTAACAAACGATTGGATGGTCCGCTTAGACCTACAGGATGCATACCTTTCCATTCCCATTCATTACTCCTTCAGGAAGTTTCTACAATTTCAGTGGAACGGCCAATTTTATCGATTTACATGTCTTCCATTTGGCCTCTCCTCAGCTCCTTGGTGCTTTACCAAGGTGTTGAAACCAGTCATAACTCATCTACGAGCTCAGGGAGTCAGAATTATCGTATACTTAGACGACTTCCTAATCCTTCACCAGGACAGATCCACTCTCATACAACATGTGGACATGTTAGTTTCTCTTCTTCAAGAGTTAGGTTTTCTGATAAACAACGAGAAATCCAACCTCATTCCATCTCATCACATGGAATTCTTGGGGTTTCTCGTAGACTCTATCAAGGCTACTCTTCATCTTCCGGCCCAAAAAATTTCCCATATCAAGAAAGAAATACACTTAGTTCTCAGCAAATCACAACTTACGATCAAAGGTCTCGCCCGGATAATTGGTCTGTTAGCATCATCCATTCAAGCTATATTTCCAGGTCCCCTTCATTATCGAGCACTCCAGCGTCTAAAAATCCGACATCTGAGAGAGGGCTTTACTTACGAAGACCTAATCTTGCTGGATCACGAATCCCGGATCGAACTTCAATGGTGGCTCGATCATCTAGATGCTTGGAATGGCCGGGCAATATTCTCTACAGCACCAGATCTTGTTTTAGAATCCGATGCAAGTCGGACTGGTTGGGGCGCAAGATGCGCTCAGTTCTCGACTGGAGGTTTATGGTCAAGAGAGGAGTCATATCTGCACATAAATTGTTTAGAGATTCTTGCAGGTTCCTTTGCGATCCAAACCTTCGCCAAAGACAGGGTAAGCTGTTCTATTCTCCTCCGGATGGACAACCTTTCTGCGGTTCGTTACATAAATCATCTTGGAGGTACTCGGTCAAAACCCCTGGCCGAGCTAGCAAAGAGCCTATGGGAATTCTGTCTCCAAAATCAGATTTCGCTTCGAGCAGAGTATCTTCCAGGAGAGATGAACACAATCGCAGATTGGTGTTCCAGATATCTCCAAGATTCGAGCGATTGGCGTCTTCACCCCTCAGTATTCAACGCTCTTTCTTCCAAATTCGGTCCCTTCTCGGTCGATCTTTTTGCTTCTCGTTTAAACAGCCAGATCCCTCGGTACTACAGCTGGCGTCCAGACCCCCAGGCTTTGGCCACCAATGCTTTCCAACAGGACTGGTCCAATCAAATCAACTATGCTTTTCCTCCTTTCATAATGATTTCCAGGGTTTTGGCGCAGGTTCGCCGTCAATCCACCAGAATCCTCTTGATTACCCCCCTCTGGCAAGGTCAGCCTTGGTTCCCGTTAGCCCTCGAGCTACTTATAGATCTCCCCGTTCTTCTTCCAAGTTTCCCATCTCTATTATTGAATCCTCAAGGTCATCCCCACGACCTAATAATCAGTCAATCCCTTCAGCTAGTTTCTTGGATGGTTTCGGGTCTGCCTGGAGAACCCCAGGAATTTCGCAGGAAGCTGCAAGCTTCATACGACAGGCCTGGGCTCCTGGCACAACCAAAGCTTACAAGTCAGCATGGTCTGTCTGGCATAATTGGTGTCTGCTCAGGGGTGCCAATCCCTTTTCAGCAGATGTAGTCCTAGTTGTAAATTTTTTAGCTTCCTTGGCAGCCCAAGGAAAGGCCTACAGAACGGTCAACATGTACAGGTCGGCTATTTCAGCGGAACATGACAGAGTAAACAATAAACCTGTCGGTGAACATCCTCTGATTTGTCGTTTATTGAAAGGAATCCGTTTTACCAAACCTCCTTTACCGAAGTACAATTTCATGTGGGATGTTAATGTAATGCTACGATTTTTCTTATCTCAACCGCCTAATTCCCTTTTATCTCTAAAGTTGCTTTCTGCTAAATTAACCATGCTTCTTTGTCTGGTGTCTCTAAAACGTATTTCTGATGTTAGAGCTCTAGATGTGACCTCAGTTCAGTATACCCCTCAAGGTGTTTTCTTTCAGGTACAAAAACGAACAAAAACTAATTTAATGTCTGTTTTTTATCCTTACTTTCCTGAGCATGTTAACTTATGTGTAGGAAATTGCTTGAAGGAATACATTTTTAGAACCAAGGATTTGAGGAAGTCTTCTGAAGCTCAACTCCTCGTCTCTTTCAGACCCCCTCATAAACCTGTAACTTCCACTACTTTAGCACGATGGGTGAAATGGATGATGGAATTGGCTGGCATTAACACCTCCATTTTCGGTGCCCATTCTACCAGAGGAGCTATGGCTTCCAAAGCCTTTTGGACAGGTTTGAGCTTAGGGGACATCCTCAAGTCCGCTGATTGGTCAAATGTCTCAACTTTTAGAACCTTTTATTGCAAGCCTGTATCCCATGTAGCTAATTCAATAATTTCTATGCTTTGAACTAAGCATAATAGGAGCCTCCGTGCTTGTAATAAAATGAAGATTTTCTTAGCTTTAGTGAAGGAAAGTCTTGATTTTATTAAAACACGGAGGAGAGTATTATCCCACCGCTTTGGGTCCATTATTAACCCTCCCTTTATTCTCATTAGGTACAACTTCCACTACCAACCAGTCAACTTAAGATCCTGCCTTCATCCTACCAGGATACTCCGCAAGCGGCATCTTCTCCGACTCATGAAACGACTCTATTCCAAGACCTCTTCATTCCCAATTTGGATCAAAAGACTATTCATGTTGTCTATCGTTTGGAGGCTCTATTTTCATTCATATTGGCATGTATTATTTTGTTGTTGATAATACCTTTATTCAGACTATCTTAACTGCTCTACAAGAAAAGAGGACTTGTTGCTATCAGCCAATATGTTTATACCCCTCTGTGCATCTGATTGGTTACATACTCTATGACATATTGTATGACATATTCGTTATTGTAGTTTCCCAGCGGGGTCTGCTGGGATTTGTAGTTTCTTGGCTGCTATTTGAATTAAAGCAAGAGAAGATAAGCATAATACTCGCCTCCGTGTTTTAATAAAATCAAGACTTTCCTTCACTAAAGCTAAGAAAATCTCCATTGTCCAGCAGTCAGGCAGCTACACTCTGTGTTGGGTAGTCCAGCTCCTCCTTCCATAGGTCACAACACAAAGGGTTTCCGGAACTGCCACAAGCCTGAGGAAGAGTCCTATTCAGCTAAGGTTCACCTCCTGGTATGATGCCTGGCTAACACCGGTGTGATGAGCTGCATGGGTCTCTATACAACCTTCAACTTCCTGGGTGAAAAGCAAATCAAAAGTTCACAATTTCTAAATCATTCAACCACTCCAGAATGCACCCTCCTTTTACGTTGTTTCCACAAGATTCCACAGGTGATGCCTTAAGTCAGACTAGTTCAAAGTGGGTATGTTGTAAATGTGGATTGAGCGCAAATAAAAGTCTAACATAAGCCCACTGTTCTTGGCTAATGCCAGACCCACAACACTCACCAGGGGGCGAGAGGTTTACCACAGTAGGTTGAACCTGATTCAAACAAATAGAAAGACTTAATAAGTTACAAAACAGAACGGTACAGTTTTTTCAAATCATGCAGAGGAATTTCATAAGAAAGGAGTAGTTCAGACATCTGTCTCCAGAGCAATGTTTGAAACCAAAAAAATTGGGAGGTGCCAACAATTATTGTCAGAAAGATTACATTGAAAAATAGAATGAAATAAGAACCAGTGAGCATTATTGAGGAAGAAGGCAAACCTGCACCTGTTGCTGCTGGATGGAGGAGAGAGATATTAAAAGGAAAGTTGCCTCTTCTGCAGAAGAATATTCTAGGTGTAGGGGGTTGCCTGACAAGGTGGTATGATTGAGCCACCCTGGCATGAGGCTGGACCCTACCTCTTGGAAAAGAAAGGACAACATCTTATGGACAAAGAGACCATGGCTTTTCCAGTGTTCATATGCTTTTCTATTGTCTGATGAATCTCTTTCATATGCTTATCAAAGTGGACCCAGTCATCAAATGCCAAATCTATGGTTTGGATTGGGCCTCTGCTCTGAGGCTCAGAAATATGAACCAGGCATGTCTTGCCAGCTTTCCCTCTGATGGGATATTATCTGCTTTATGCAGTCAGATGTCAACCAGGTTGCTTTGTCCTTTGGCTATATATGAATAGAATTTATTATATGATTTCCCAGGTATCCTTTTCTTGACCTCATTCTCAAGATGCAAAGATAAGGATGGTGAGAGAACGATCCCTTGGTGTTGTGGCCACAGCGAGCACCTTGCAGACAACAGCCATTTTCAGCAACTCTGAAATTTACATCAAGTCATTCAACTGGTGGTTTCAAAGCAGATAACTTCATTAATTGCATTCCAGTTTACAGAATCATGATTTCTGATAATGCCATCTCTCCACCCTCTTTGGGCTGTCATTAAACTGTGCCACCAGTTCATCTGTTTCCTTGAGGGCAGCATACTGTGAAATATTTATTTATTTGGTCTTTCTCTGGCTACTACCGAGGAAGTGTGAGTATCCTCCAAAGACATAGGTCAATATAGAAAGGCTGATATTTGGGTACCACAGCCATTCCATTGCACCTCTATCTTCCAGTTGTCCCTGCACTCCTCTGCCCTAATGTGGAATCTGTTCTTCATTTGTCATTCAGTCTGATCATTATAGACTCAAATAAAGAAGGGAAATCTTGACTATCTTCGGTAGAGAAGAATAGAATGCTGCTTCCTTTAAGACTGCAATAGGTGGACGAGGAATTCCGATAGAGAGAGATCATTAAGTTGTGTTCTTAAAATCTAAGTGCTCTGCCATTACCCGCAATACATGCCCTTTCTTGAAATTAGGAGCATCCCTACCTACTAGGGGCCTGATTTAGATTTCGGCAGATGAGTTACTCCTGTCCGACAAAATATAAATCCCCTTATTTCGTTTGGGATTTATATTTCGGCAGATGGGATATCCAGCACCGTTGTGGTGGAGTAACCCGTCCACCGAAATTTAAATCAGGCCCAATGACTATTAGTAAAGGATCTCCTTGGATGGTTCCAAACCCATTTTTCAACCCAAGGCTTATGGGCACTCACTCACTCTAATCGTGAAAATCATTATCTTATTGCTGACAATGGCTACCACATATTAGGCCTAATGATTCAATAGTGGATCATCATATCATTTAAAATGCACCCCTCAGGATTCAAAATTATCCAGTAAAAACAGAGAACAAAAAAGGGTATTGAGTTACACTGATCTCTCTGCCAATCTTACTCGCACCAAAAAACCCATCTCAATCTTCTCCTCAAATGTGTGCTCACAAGACACTCAGTTAACTCATACAGTTCCTTCACCATTGCAGTTATTTAACAATCAACAAGATAAAGCTCCCAAACAAAATTCGTCCTACCTCTAATTAGTGACTTCAACATTTTGGGAGATAGTCCTGGCAATCTACTCTAATTTAGTCAAAATATGACCCAATTTGGTTCAAACATGGTGTTAGTGACTAACACACATAGCAGGCTACACATTGGCTTTAAAAGTTACACAGCATCAAAAATGCCAATATCCAGAACCCGTCTCAGAACTGGTAGAACCAATCACCTTTCTCCCTTTATCTCTGCATCTTCTTAAACTCCCACATTAACAAAACAAAAAAACATTTACCCCAAAGCATTTATCTAATGACATCTCAAGGAAACAGACTTTATCAAACATTACAAAACAGCTGGACCGATTTCAGCGCTCAACAACAATACAGAGCCTCAAATAGGAAGAAGCTACCAAAGAATCATGTTTGCAAGGAGCAAATTTGCACCACAAAAAGTTAGGAATTAAATGGTTCATTTTTAGTTCGAAGCCTACCACGCAGCACAGCTGCCTGGTTTGCTAAAGACATCTTGGGTGCATTCGAAAAGCTTCCCTGGGAACAAATTCTGCCCGTTCCTTACCATTGGCTTTGTGGTTTGTTACTCATATTTGCTTGGTTTCTATTTGCTGACTTTATTTGTTTTAGGCTGTCCAGCTTGAGTTCATCCCTCCTGTCAAGCATTTTGTTTACTGTAACCTTCCACCAATGCTTGATTTCAGTAAACAGACCTCTAGGTCTTGTTCTTGTTTTGTCACGTTGATGTGCATTCAAAGACAGAGGTCAAATGTCAGGTTCTGTCTTCTGAGGAAACATGGGGGGTCATTTTGACCTTGGCGGTCTTTTCCCAAGACCGCTGAGGGACCGTCGTGCGGAAGACCGCCAGTGGTGGCGGTTTGCCACTCGCCCCATTATGACCTTTGGCAGCTCTCCGTCCTTCTACGGACGGAGAGCCGCCAACAGCCATACTGGCGGGCGGCGGGGAAGTGGAGGTTGCTCCACCTCCACCGCCACGCCAACAGAACCCCGCCCAGCGAATCACGTCCTGTGATTCGGCGTGGCGGTGTTCTGTTGGCGGTGTGGTGTCGGCGGAGCTGCCCCCATGGCTCCCGTCCCCTCCAGGAGGATCGTCGGACCAGGTAAGTCAATCGTCTGTGAGGGGAGGGGGGTCAGGGGGGGGTGTTGTGTGCGTGCGTGGGGGTATGCGTGTGTGTATGTAGAGGGGGTGTGTGAGTGCGTGTATGCTTGCGGGGGTGTTGTGTGTATGGGAATGAGTGCGTGTATGTCTGTAGTTATGTCTGTATGGATGTGTGCGTGTATGTATGAATGTGGATGTGCGTGTCTGACTGTGTGTGTGGATGTTTGCATGTATGTCGGTGTGTGTGCGTGTGTGTGTGTTGGTGGTGCCTGCGTGCGTGTCGGCTGTGTATGAGTGTTGTTATGTTGGGGGTCGGGGTGGGGAGGGGGGTCCTGCCACCTTTGGAGGGTGGCAGGGGTGGTGGGGGGGGCTAGGGGAGGGAGTCGGGGTGGGGGAGACACCTATCAGTGCCAGGGAAGGAATTCCCTGGCACTGATAGTGCTTACCGCCATGGATTTCATGGCGGTTTCAAACCGCATGAAATCCATGGAGGTAAGCTGGGTCAAAATACCGGCGGCGGTATAGTGACGGCCGCCGGGCTCGAGACCCTGGTCTCCAGCCCGGCGGTCGTCTCCGCCCTGGCGAGCGGAACGGAGAACCGGCGGATGACCATGTCGGTAACCGCCATGGTCATAATACCAAAAAAAAGACCGCCAGCCTGTTGGCGGTCTTACTGCTGCTTCTCCGCCTTCTGCCATGGTGTTTAGCTTTCTTTCTCTGACTTCAAAGTGAGAGGATTTATGTGACAATAATGCTGGCTACTTGGGGTGTGCTGGAGGAAGGCTGTATGATGTTATTTTTTACTATCACACAACAGACTTCAAATGTCTGTAAATGAACTGTACAGATATTTAACAATATCACGCACGGAAAGGTTGATGGAAGGGAAAAACAACATAATGGTTTGCACGCCTATCTTCTAAGGGATCCCTTATTATGGGATAGAAATGCCCTCACCCACTTGTGGCATGCTTCATAATTGGGCTACTTCAACACTTCCTATAATGCCTTAAACAGGGATACTTGATTTAACATCAACCTTTTGGTGCGTGATCATGAAGTTAGGGAGGATAGTTGGTGAATACATACCTCTCGTGTCTTCTTGAGTGTGATTTGAGATATTTAACAATATATCAGAATTAGGAAAGCACAAATTAAGCACATTTTGGGAATTCTGAAGGGTGGTGAAAAGAAATATTTTAATACGATCAAAACAAATCAATACACTAGGTGATGGCATTTCCACACATTATCGTTTGTGAGATGTATAATTTTTTCAGTAAAATTGTATGTCTGTGCAAATGTAATGGTCATTTCAATTGAAGATGTGTTTTCTGGAATGACAGTGTGTGAGAAAGTAGCCTCTTTCTAGCATGGTTACTCCCATTTTTGACCTGCTTGTCAGTGTGTTTTTACTGTCTCACTGGGATCCTGCTAGCTAGGACCCTAGTGCTCATAGTTTGTGGCCTACATGTCAGTATGTTTTACTGTTTTGTCAGTATGCCTGACTGTGTCACTGGAGTCCTGCTAACCAGAACTCCAGTGCTTATGCTCTCTCTGAGTCCAAATGTGTACTTACATACTGATAACCCAGTATTCCACTCCAAATTGGCATACTGGACCCCCCTTATAATTCCCTAGTATTTGGTACCTAGGTACCCAGGGCATTGGGGTTCTAGGGGATCCTTATGGGCTGCAGCATTTCTTTTGCCACCCATAAGGAGCTCATGCAAACACTTCTTCAGGACTGCCATTGCAGCCTGAGTGAAATAGTGTAAGAACTGTTTCACAGCAATTTTCACTGCACCAGGTAACTTATAAGTCACCTATATATCTAACCTTCAGACCCTGAATGCTAGGTGCATAGTACCAGTGTGTGAGGGCACCCCTGCACTAGCAGAGGTGCCCCCACTACGTCCAGGCCCATTTTCTGGGACTTCGTGAGTGTGGGGATGCCATTATAAGTGTGCACTACACATAGGTCAATACATATATGTAGCTTCACAATGGTAACTCCGAATATGGCCATGTGAGGTGTCTAGGAACTGGAAATTGTACCTCCAATCTGATTCTGGTATTGGGGGCCTATTCCATGCATGCACCCTTGGGGCTCCACCAGGGACCCCCAGTACTGCCATACCAGTCTTCTGAGGTTTTCACTGCAGCCCCAGCTGCTGCCCCCTCACAGACAGGCTTCTGCCCTCCTGCGGCTTGGGCAGCCCAATACCAGGAAGGCAGAACAATGCATTTCCGTTTGGACAGGGGTGTTACACCCTCACCCTTTGGAAATAGGTGTTACAGGCATGGGAGGGGTTTCGTTCCAGAGCCTCTGGAAGTGCTTTGAAGGGCACAGATGGTGGCCTCCTTGCATAATCCAGTCAACACCGGTTCAGGGACCCCCAGACCCTGCTCTGGCGCGAAACTGGACCAAGGAAAGAGGAATGACCACTCCATGTCTATAACCACCCAAGGGGTGGTGCCCAGAGCTCCTCCTGAATGTCCATGGCCTTAGCCATCTTGGATTCCAAGGTGTGGGGACCCTCTGGGAGCATCTGAATGGCCAGTGCCAGCAGGTGACGTCAGAGACCCCTCCTGATAGGTGCATACCTGGGTAGGTAGCCAATCCCCCTCTCAGGGCTATTCAGGGTCTCTCCTCTGGATGTTTCCTCAGATTCGGTTTGCAAGACTCCACCAGGACTCTTCTGAATCCTCTGCTTCAGCTTCTGATCATCAGATCAACCGCAGACTGCTCCAGGAATCGCTGTAACTGCAACAAAGTATCCAGGAAGGCTACTGTGACCTGCAACTTCAGCTCCAGCCAGCAACTGCAACAGTTTCCAAGGTGTGCATGCTCTGAGGACTGCCTGTCTTTACCCTGCACCAGGAGAACCAAAGAAATCTCCCGTGCAGTGACGAAGTCACTTCCCTGCTTCAGCAGGCACCTCTCTGTGATGATGACCAGTACTCTGGGACTCCTCTATTGTCGACGATCATGATCCCTGGAACACAGGTGTTGGACCGAAGTGACCCTGACTGTCCAAAGGTCCAGCTGTCCAAATTTAGTGAAGGTAAGAGCTTGCCTTCCCGTGCCAGACAGTACCCCTGTGCATCGCATCTTCTGCAGCTCCTTGGGCTTCTGTGGACTTCATCCAAAAGTTCTTTGTGCACAGTGTAGCCCGGGTCCCCAGCACTCCATCCTGTGACGCACAGCTCTCTGAATTGTTCTCTGGCGGGGTGGGATCCTTCTGTGTAGAGCTGCGATGACTGCACTTTGTAACTCCTTTGTTCCAGTGTCCTGGGACTCCTGTGGGTGCTGCCTGGTCTTCTGAGGGCTCTCTGAAGTGCTGAGAGCCCCCTCTGTCTCCTCAGTCTGAGTTGAGACCCCCAGGTCCCTCCTGGGTCCGGGCAGCTCCTCTTTGATGCAAAACACGTTCTTGCATGAACCAAGGCTTGTTGGTGGAATCCAGCGACGCAAACAGTCTGCATCCAACAACTCAACGCAACGTGGGACATCTCTTGCACCAAGCAGGAACCCACAGCTATCTTCTTTGGTGCATTTATGTACTTTTCTTCCAACTGGAGAATCCACTTTTTCACCTTCTTCCAGGTGGGCAGGGGCTCCTGTTCTTCTTGGAGTCCTCATCGACTTCTGGACTTGGCCTTTTCTCTCCACAGGTCGTCAGGTCCAGGAATCCACTGTTGGTTGCTTGCAGTCTTGCTTGGTTTTTGCATAATTCTTCATCACAACTTGTAGTGTGTTCTAAGGAAACTTGCTGTAATTTACTCCTGCTTTTCTGGGCTCTGGGGTGGGGTACTTTACTTACATTTGGTGTTTTCTTACACTCCCAGCGCCCCTCTACACACTACACTTCCCTGGCTGGGAATCCGACCTTCGCATTCCACTATTTTAGTATATGGTTTGTGTTGCCCCTAGGCCCATTGCAATCTATTGTGTTTTTCACTGTTTACACTATTCTATGACTGTTTACTTACCCAATTTTGGTTACTAGTGTATATAGTGTGTATAATACTTATCTCCAGAAGGAATGTTGCCTCTAAGATAATTGTGGCCTTATGTCACTAAAATAAAGTCCCTTTATTTTTGGTAACACTGAGTATTGTCTTTTATTGTGAATAAATACTGTGTGACTATAGTGGTATTGCAAGAGCTTTGCATGTCTCCTAGGTCAGCCTTGGCTGCTCTGCTACAGCTACCCCTAGACAGCTGAAGCTGCTATAACACTGCCTACATTTGAACTAGTAAGAGATAACTGGACCTGGTATAAGGTGTAAGTACCTTAGGTATCCACTACAAACCAGGCCAGCCTCCTACACAGTGCACCACCACACCATGCATACTTCACTTTGCAACACGCCACTCTACTCTGCACCACACCATGCCACTTAACTATACTCTGTACAGCTCTCAATGCCACTCCACTCTGCAACACTGCACTGTATGTCAATGCACTGTACTCTATACCACTCCACCACCAATGCACTCTATACCACTGTAATCTATGCTGCACCACAGCACTCTGCACAACTGCACTCTACACCACTCTGCACCACTCTGCTCTATGCTACTTCACTCTTCTCTGAAACATTCTACTCTATGCCCTGCACTCTACACTGTACCACTCCATTCTGCACCACTCTACACCGCGCCACTGTACTCTACGCTAATGCACTCCACACCACTTTACTCAAAACCAATGCACTCTACGCCAATCTACTCTGCACCACTGTACTCTGCTCTACTCTGCATCACTGTACCTATGCCACTGATCTCTACCCACACAACTCTACTCTGCACCAATCTACTTTACACCACTCTACTGTAAGCCAATGCACTGTATGCCACTCCACTCTGCGCCCCTACTGCACTCTATGACACTGCTCTCTATGCCACTCTACTCTGTCACTTCACTCTACCCTGGACCACTCCACTCTACCTTGCACCATTCCATTTACACCACTTCACTCTGCTCTGAAACTATCTACTGTACCCCACTGCACTGTATGCCACTTCACTCTACCCTGCACCACTCCATTATGTGCCAATCTACTCTACTCTGCGCCACTTTGCTCTGTGCCACTTCATTCAAAACCAATGTACTCTATGCCTCTGCACTCTACAGCAGTCTTCTCTGCACCACTGCACTCTATGCCACTATACTCTAGTCTGCATACCTTTACTCTAGCACCACTCTGTTCTACTCTACACTACTGCACTCTACGCCACTTCTTTCAGTGCCACTCTACTCTGCGCCAATGCACTTTATGCCACTGTACACCACTGCGCTCTATGACCTTTAGTGCACAACTGCACTCTCTGCCACTGAACTCTACGCCACTGCAGTCTATGCCTTTCTACTGCACTCTATGACAATGCACTTTATGCCACTATACTCTATTCTGTATCAATGCAGTCAACGATAATCCACTCTATGCCACTCTAATCTACTCTGCACCACTGCACTCTGACACTACAATCTACACCATTCTAATGTATGCCACTGCACTTTGTGCCACTGCACTGCACTCTACCCTGCACCACTCCACTCTACCCTGCACTACTCTACGCCACTTGACTCTACTCTGAAACAATCTACTCTACGCCCCTGTACTCTACTCTGCACCACTCTAATGCAGTCTGCACCAATGCACTGAATGCCACTACACTCTACTCTGCATCACTGCATTCTACGCCACTGCACTCCACACCACTGCACTCTACGCCAATCCACTCTATGCAACTCTTATCTACTCTGCATCACTGCACTCGGACAGTGCAATCTATGCCACTCTACTGTATGTCACTGCTGGCTACGCCACTGCACTCTACCCTACACCACTCCCCTCTAACCTCCACCACTCCACGCCACTTCACTCTATTGTGAAATAATCTACTCTACTGCACCCAACACCATTCCACTCTGGCCACTCCACTCTGCGCCACTCCACTGTATGCCACTCCACTCTACTCTGCACCACTCAACTCTAAGCCACTGCACTCTGTGGCACTCTATTCTAAACCACTGTACTCTGCCAATGCATTCTACACCACTTTACTCAAACCCAGTGCGCTCTATGCCAATCTACTCTGCCTTACTGCACTATATGCCACTATACTCTTGAGCACTCTGCCCCATGCCACTGCACCCTATGCCACTGTACTCTACACCATTGCACTCTACATCACTGCACTCTATGCCACTCTATTCTACTCTGTCTGCACCACTGTGCTCTATGCCGCTCTGTGCTACGCTAATGCATTCTAGGCCACTCTACTCTACATCACTACATTGTATGACACTCTACTCTACAACATTACACACTCTGCCACTGAAATATACGCCACTCTGCACTGCACCACTGCACTCTATGCCACTGCACACTACTCTGCACCAATCAACTCTGCATCACTCTACTGCACTCAATGCCACTACACTCTAGGCCACTCTATTCTGCATCTCTCTGCTCTATGTCACTATACTCTATGACAATCCACTCTATCCCACTCAACTCTACACCACTCTACTTCACTCTGCACCACTGCACTCTACAATATTGCAATCTATGCTATGCCACTCCACTCTGTGCCACTCTACACCACTGCAATCTACTCTAAACCAGTGCACTCCACACCAATGCACTCTACACCACTTTGCTCACAACCAATGCACTCTACACCAATCTACTCTGCACCACTGTACTCTATGCCACTTCACTCTAGGTTACTCTACTCCACTACAATCCACGATACTCCACTCTATGACACGTTACTGCATTAAACTCTACTCCACTCTATGATGCTCTATGCCACTTCACTCTACAACACTCCACTCCACTCTATGGCAATCTACTACACTCTACTTCACTCTGTGATGCTCCACACAAAGCCCTCTATGCCACTCCATACCACTTTACTCCACTCTGTTCTACGACACACTAATCCACTCTTTGCCACTCCATGACACTCTATGCCATCGACTCCAAGATACTCTACTCCACTCTACATCACTCCACTCGATGCCATCCCAATCTACTGCACTACTCCACTCTACGACAATCTATTCTGATCTACGCCATTTTCCGACACTCTACACAAATCCCTCCTTGCCACTCCATGCCACTTTACTCCACTCTATGCCACTCTACTTTACATCTCTCCACTTTATGACACTCTGGCGGTCATTCTGACCCTGGCGGTCAAAGACCGCCAGGGCGGAGGACCGCGGGAGCACCGCCGACAGGCCGGCGGTGCTCCAATGGGGATTCCGACCGCGGCGGTAAAGCCGCGGTCGGACCGGCAACACTGGCGGTCTCCCGCCAGTGTCCCGCCGCCCCATTGAATCCTCCAAGGCGGCGCAGCTTGCTGCGCCGCCGAGGGGATTCCGACCCCCCTTACCGCCATCCAGATCCCGGCGGTCCGACCGCCGGGAACCGGATGGCGGTAGGGGGGGTCGCGGGGCCCCTGGGGGCCCCTGCAGTGCCCATGCCACTGGCATGGGCACTGCAGGGGCCCCCGTAAGAGGGCCCCTACAAGTATTTCACTGTCTGCTGCGCAGACAGTGAAATTCGCGACGGGTGCAACTGCACCCGTCGCACAGCTTTCACTCCGCCGGCTCGATTCCGAGCCGGCTTCATCGTGGAAGCCTCTTTCCCGCTGGGCTGGCGGGCGGCCTGAAGGCGGCCGCCCGCCAGCCCAGCGGGAATGTCAGAATTACCGCCGCGGTCTTTCGACCGCGGAACGGTAACCTGACGGCGGGACTTTGGCGGGCGGCCTCCGCCGCCCGCCAAGGTCAGAATGAGGGCCTCTGTACCACTACATTCCATGACACTCTATGGCCTTTCACTCTACTATACTCTACTCCCTTCATGACACTCCTCGACACTCTGATGCTCTATGCCCTGCCACTCTGCAACACTCTATAACACATCACTCTACAATATACCACTCTATGCCACAACACTCTATGACACTCTACACCACACCAGTTCCATGGCATTAACTTTTAGCCATGCTGAACAGCAGCCATACTGGTGTACAATATGGCTAAAACATATTGGCAAAGGCAGTAGCTTTTGCATTGACGAGATCTATTGGCTTGCCAATGCTTGTTTTAAAGTCAGATCTTAAAAGACAATGCTAAAATCTGGAATGCTGCCGACTTACATCTCTGGCCTAAACCGAAAAATGCCCTTACAAGAGAAGCTGAGTCGCTTATCAAAAAGCCACGTGGAGAGCAAGAAAAAGCCTATTTTGCTAAAGTCGTAAAATGTCTCAATAAAAGACAGTGAGCATTTTCAGTGTCAACCATGAAATGACCCGTCCAGATGCATTAAAAACACACTAGAAACGATCCCACAATTTTGCGAGGAGTTGCTTTTAAAAAAAAATCTAAACTAACAAAGATTGGAAACTCAAGCCTAAACAATCATTAACTTAGCCAACTCTCTGCCCTGACCCACTGCAGTCATCCTATGACATTGAAGAAGAGATAACGAGGATAGCATCTAAGATAAAAGCGTTTACCCTACCTGAGGTAACTTCTTGCCATTTGGATGAAGCAGTTTTTTGTCTAGACTTGCAACTAGTAAGGCCCTTTTAAATAACTCCCCAGTGCAATATCCACCCAGATGAGCTAATCAACTGCATTTATTCCATAATTTGATCCATTCAGTTGAACTTCCTTCAGTTCATGATGACCCTTTCTTAGGTTGAGCGGGTAAACGCTTTGACCTGAGTAAGTGTTGTGGGCTTTCGAGCACGCCCATCACTTTTACTCGTTTGTGGGCTTGCTTTTCAGAACTCAGTGGATGTCATTGGTAAATGCTCTATGTTTGTCCCGTCTTGAGGCTGTTTTTGTCACGGCTTGCAGACTGACCCTGTTGCATGGATAATTGCACGATTGCCAATATACTTTAGTGTGGGTGAACTATTTTTTGGGTCAACTGCGCGCAAGCGCTCTTGCCCCTGTTGTAATCTCTTTGTGGGCTTTTAACCACGCCCATCAGTTTGGTTGGTTCATGGGCTTGCCTTTTCAAATTTGCTTGATTTCATTAGTGAAAGGCATGCATACGTCATGCCTTGTCTGGTGTTTAGCCCTACTCTAGAGCACTGGAAAACTACTGAAAACATACGAGGCTCTGTGTTACACGAAAGGCTTCTGCACTATTTACTGCGCAGCGTGATCTCGCTGAGCAGCAGTCGAGCGCTTTGCATGACATCGACCCTGTTACATGGATAATTCTACTTTTGCTGGTTACAGGGATAATTCTACTTTTGCCGGGTACATGGATAATTGCCCTTTAGCCAATATGTTTCACTGCAAGCGAACTTCTGTTTCCTTTTCTGTGTATCCTTCACACTCATGGCGACCGTCAGCTCACATATGTGAAACTGTTTTACTTTTCATTATCAGTTTATGTGGCAAGAAAAGTCCAGTTAGGAGTTTACAGCGCTAATAGCTCTACCACCAAGCAAATTTGAGACCCATTGCATGGCAAATGCTTGTTTTCTTTTGTCTCGCTGCATGGCGGCCATGGCGCTCACATGGTGAACAGGCACAACAGCATGAACTCGTTTTACCTTTCAACAGTCGCACTTGCTACTCTATCCATCTGTTTGTTTCACTTTTGCCGGGTGGTATTCGGTTAGCTTAACCCTCGCCCCTGACAAATACTTTAGTGAACACTCGCCCTTCTTTCCTGTCGAGATCGGTAAATTATATAACATAAAATGTGCAATAGCAACATCTGTCATGTACATTGCTTCGAAGCCGCAGAAGTGGGGAACGCAGCGCTATATAAAACAGAAGCGGGGTAGCATCTGAGCTGGAATACTGCCCGATTCCTTAGCGCACCCCCGCGGCTCCCGGTAACTTCACCCGTCACAGCGCCATCACTTTTTAAAGTACAATTCAGCTACTGAGAAAAAAATGCATCGCTAAAAAGAATAACAATATCACAAAGCTTGTTTTGAATTGACTGCCACGTAGGAGACGTTTTATTTTACACAGCTAAAGTTTTATTAATCGGGAAAAGTAAGGTAACTTACACAAGAGTGTATGATTTGAAAGTCTGCTTCCGGAATTTCTGCGACTGGTGCACATTTAACTGAACCTTCTAACACCTTGATGCATATTGTTTAAAGTGCTCGGGGTATCGTTTAGGAGACATCCAAGAGTCATGAACACTTTTAAAAAACGTCATCAAAACCCAAATTCTGTCCGCTGCTTCTAAGGTATATTTTCACTTTTCTGCCATCGTGACTCAATGACACTGGGGTGAAACTGAAATAAACTGCGTCCACACGACTTTTCAGGTGCCCAAACTTTTCGCCGTTTGAAGTGACTCGTGCGCAACTGTCTGTAAATACATCTGCTTTCTCTCTTTTTAGGTCGAGACAGCTCTTGGGCTGTCAGGTGATCAGTTATGTTTTAGGAATACTGCAGCATCCATGGGCTTAGTTCTAATGCTCATGGGTAGAATGGCAAGATCGGTTATACCAGAAGGTCCTCTTTTATACCGTGCTCAACCCTGGATTTTACTTTGTTTTCAAATGCTTCCAAATTTGACAGATGATGACGCCAGGTTTTGCCCAAGATCACACAGATTTGGTGCACAGAGAAAGTTGTGACTACAGTTAAAACGCCTGATTTCACATTGACACATTTACTACAAATTGGTTTCCAGGTTATATTGAATATGTACTGGTACATAGTTTTTTATTTTAAACAGAAACCAATTTACTTTTGTATTTCCACTTTAACTCCTGATTACAAAGACAGCGACTTAACTCTGGTTGCCACACAGTACCAGTGGTACTTCATCTGAAATGTAGAACATGTAAGACTCTTTATTTTTTCCAATTTCACAACTTTCCCATGTAAAGGTCAGTATGGAAAAAATTAAAATGTAGGCAAAAGACCACATTCCATCTTAAGCCACCTTTCTCCACTTCAGTTAGTGTGCATGGCTTTTAACTAGGTGTGTGCAATGTCTTCTGACATGCAACTTAAAAAAAAAAGAAATGCTAGCTTAGTAATTTTTTGAAACAAAGGACAGCTGCAGAGACTCTTCCAGGAAGTGGGTTATAGTTCCACTTATGCAAGGGGTAACAGGCCCATGCGTCATCCCACTCAATTCCACAAATCCTCATTCCAGCTTGCTTGGCCTGGCTTTGTTTTTCACCCCACCACCATCGACGGTCATGATCCCCATCCCTGTGCGCAGCACCATCTTCAGCTACCCTCCCTGCCACCCTTCACAGGTATCTACAAGGGTGCTCAGGGCTGCTACAGTTTCCTAATCCAACGTGTTTCACTCTCAGGAATTCATGGAAATCGCAATTAGAGAAATAGCAGGAATGTTTTCACTACACCTTGGTGAATTGGCCAAAGTTGCCCATTTCACCATGTGCTGTTTCCCAACTTCACCCAACTACTCAGACAAAATGTAAAACTTTGTCCACAAATAACAGTGATTCGTTTTTGTTGCAGGTTGGGAGACCAAGGCTAATAGGAACCTTCATTGAGGACACAAAATGAATGAAACAGGATACCCACCAAATGTCATCCAGACATTGATGGGTCCAAACCATGACTTGGGGCCTCCATCTCTTCACAGAATGAAGACCGCACCTGGCAGGCTACTAAACTAGAAGTACAAATAACCCTCCCCTCCTTTCCGTGGTGCAAGACCGGGAATGGGAAGGTAATGCTTCATCAGGTAAATACCTCAACCTAAAGTAGTGGTATTTAGCAGGCACAGTTTTACCTCACCAAAAAGAGGTCTAATTGTCATATGGAATTGGGATGTAAATTCTCTTTTTTCTTACCTCTGACCACAATCACTTCTCACATTGATTTCTTCCCCACCTTCCATATTGTCATTGACAACTTCTGCTCCGAATTTTCGTTAGCTTTTTCGATCTCCCCTTCTCGTTGCAACAACAAATCCCAGACACACGTTTTTGCCACAGTCAATTATTCACTATTTCAAAAATGTGTTCCCATCTCCCTTTTGCAGAAAACCAATTTACTCCTTAGAACGTCTGTTCTTTCTCAACATAACTATTGTGTATTTTTCCTTTTCATGCCTCCTCTCATCCCAGTCTATGTACATTCTACTGTTAACATTCTGTTTGGTCTGTTCTCCTTTTCTTGTGTTTTTCCTTCTTTAGTTTAGCTCAGCTCCATATTTTATGATGGTTTAAACTCAATTTTATCTGTATTGAATTTAAAACCTGTATCAATTTACCATTCCTTATCAATCATTATCTCACAATATCTTTCTACTCAGATTATTCAGTCAATCGCTTAAGATGTGCTTGACGCTACTGTGAAATGTAAAAAGTATGAAGATGACATTCCCCAATGGATGAAGAAAAACTTCCTCTGCTTGGATGGATCAAAAACCAAGGTCCTGATTTTCAGAGGTTATATCTCACATGTGTTCCTATTCAAATGCTTTGGTCCACACCACACTCCCACACTAAAATCAAAAATCTAAGAATCATACTGTACCCAGATCTCACCTTTTAATTTTAGCTCAATGTGATGATCAAGGGGTCTCTTTCTTCTAAAACCTACTTCTTTCTCTTTCAAAATAATAAACTATTGGAATTTGCCTCAGCTCAGGTGATGGCCTGTCTAGTCTACTGCAGTTATCCTCACTAGATGTTTCAAAACATTCACCCAAAGACTGCCAAAGGTACCGAACCATATGGTCAGAACGTGCCTGAATAATCTGTTGTTCGCTTAATGTGTTGCAGTTGTTTTTACAATGCCTTTACACAACTCATTCAGCTTTTTAGGTCGAGCCTAGGCAGTGCGCATGTGCTGTCTCTCGACATATTGTAATCTACTTCTGTGGACTTTCACCACACCCATCTCACGCCCATCACTTTCATTCGTTCCTTGGCCAGCTTTTCAAAATTCACTTGATTTTGTAGGTAAATGCTTTATGTTTGTCCCACCTTGAGGTTGCTTTGTTACCGCCTTGGAGACTGACCTTGTTACATGGATAATTGCACGATTGGCCATATACCTTAGTGTGGCACACTACTTTTTTCTTTTGCCTCTCCGCTTCACGCTCCGTGTCCGTATATTGTTTCTTCCTCTTCTGTGTTTTTGGGCATGCTGCTGTTTCTTTGTGGTGTCTGCGCCCAAAGGCTGCATGCTGGAGGGGGGTTATCTTTTTTTTAAAATGTATTTATTTTTGGAAGTTTCGTATAGCGCGAACCCGATTGGAGGAGCGCTTACATACGTAAAGTTTCATATAGCGCGAACTCGATCGAAGGAGCGCCTTATATGAATACCACTTATGTACAAGTTTAGTAGTTAAGCAGAAGCATTTTAAACAGAAAAAACACAGAAATCCTCAATACGGCTCTCCCGGCAGAGCGGGACAGCCAATACTACAATATTCACTGCACTCGGAATCTTGCCCCATAATGCTTTGCAGGGCATTTCTTTTACAAAACATTTTCTTTGAGGACTGGGAGTAGTTTGTGTTTTTAAAGGCCTTGCTTGTAATATTATTGCAGTATGTCTGAAACTGTGTAAGACACTACACCCTATAACGGCTAAATATATGGATACACTTCATTAATTTCTGCCATTCCTTTTCAGGTGGTTATGCTCTCTAGGGGCTGCCTATGTGGTCACATTAAGGCTGACAGAAAATACATTATCGTATCATAGCCTTCACTGGCTGCTGGTCTTTCAATTCAATTTTTTTTTCTGTGACAACAGGCTCTTGAAATGCACTTGACCAAAGAAACAAGGCAAACTGGTTTTAATGACTTCGACGAAGATTCACAGGATGAAAAACAATGATTGCAATTAATTGACATGTATACTCGATTGTGGGATCTTCAATGATGCTATAATACTGATTGGACTTCCAAGAGGACGCATGATAATGCAGCGAACGGCAATGAGAACCACTGCACTAATAAGAAAACACTTCTTAGTATTTTCAGTAAAGTCGTAATATCAACTTTTACCCTTGTGGAATGAGCCTCACGTCTCCCTGGAAGGGGTTTGTTAGCTTTCTAGTACCACCGAATGACGCCTGAGACTTTACATCAAACGATGGCTTGTTTGTAGGAGGTTAGGACTGTTCTGACAGAGCCAGAGTTAATAAAAAAAAAAAAAAGTAGGTTTATTTTTCTAATGTATTTTGTTGTATCAACCTGGTATTGTGAAACCCTTCTCCTGTCCAGCGAGTGAAGTGATCTTTCAGCGGTAGAATCTGGACTTTAACAAAAAGGAGAGAAATTGTCCACTTTGTAGGAAATCAGAAACGAATGTAGGTAGAAAGGATCCTCGTGGCTACACTTGTACTGAGAAAACAGCGTCGAATTCATTAGTGTACAGTGCATGAATCTCGCTCACTTTATGAGCCCAGATAACACCTGTAAGGGGTGTAGCCTGGTCAGTAAGATTGGGAGAGTGGGGGAGGTGTGAGCTTCAGGTTTCCCAACTATCACATTGGCACATAAAGGTAAAATAAATTCTACACCAAGTGCTGTCATCTGTGGCATCAGACAAGGCCATGGACAGTGCATTCTGGACATATTATGATTGCATGGATAACCCTTCCTAATCAACGTCAATGGTTTCAGTCTGACAATTTTAATCATACTATCTCTTCAAATTAAATGACTTATGGGAGCTTCATTTTTCTAAGAACTACTTTTTTTAGTCTTCTGAGTACATAATGATAACTCTTTCACAAAGTTTTTGTAATTTTGTTTTTCTTATGACATACGGCACTCAGACCCATCCCATCCAAATCATCTAGGCATGGCATTCTTCTATGTGCAATGGGCCTAGGCACTGGGCCTGTGCATAGGCTAGGATCTGTGAGCCCAGGCTGCGTCCCACCCAAACCAGCTGTGCTGAAGCGTTGGTGTTGGGCAGTGACATCTGATTACAGGGCCAGACCCTGCTCCTAGATTCCATCCCACCCAACTGCCTCTCCTTGGCGATGTGCAGCACAATCTGAGTACAGGGGCTTGCCTAGAGCAACCTTAAAGACAAGAGCCAAAAATGTTCATTTTCTAAAAACGGTGCCATTTGACAAATTTGCATGAAATCTGGCAGATAGCACGCTAACCTTATGTCCGGGATCTCAAGTTTCATTTAGATCTGTCAAATGGTACCAAGCATTTTTTTTAATTTGCTTATTGTAGTTTTCATTACCGCAATTCAAACCAAAAAAAGGAGAAATAAGAAGGAAAACCCAAAACAGAAGCTTACAGCATCCCAGACCTTTCCTAGTTACAGGTATAGCAGTGTCTAGAAATACACATTGTAGGAAGTTGGCTCTGTATATACTATTTCAAAGTAAGAAATAGTGTGCACAGAGTCCAAGGGTTCCCCTTAGAGGTAAGATAGTGGCAAAAAGAGATAATTCTAATGCTCTATTTTGTGGTAGTGTGGTCGAGCAGTAGGCTTATCAGAGTTTGTATTTGTTGGATTTGTTGTACACACACAGGCAATAAATGAGGAACACACACTCAAATACAAATTCCAGGCCAATAGGTTTTTATATAGAAAAATAACTTTTCTTAGTTTATTTTGGGAACCACAGGTTCAAGATTTACAAGTAATGCTTCTAATGAAAGGTATTTCACTCAGGTATTCTAGGAACTTTGAATAATCACAATAGCATGTACAGTTTTGAAACAAATGGCAATAAGCTATTTTAAAAGTGGACACACTGCAAAAATCAACAGTTCCTGGGGGATGTAAGTAATTGTTAAGTTCACAGGTAAGTAAAACACTTACAGGGTTCAAAGTTGGGTTCAAGGTAGCCCACCATTGGGGGTTCAAGGCAACCCCAAAGTTACCACATCAGCAGCTCAGGGCCGGTCAGGTGCAGAGGTCAAAGAGGTGCCCAAAACACATAGGCTTCAATGGAGAACAGGGGTGCCCCGGTTCCAGTCTGCCAGCAGGTAAGTACCCGCGTCCTCGGAGGGCAGACCAGGGGGGTTTTGTAAGGTACCGGGGGGGACACAAGCAGGCACAGAAAGTACACCCTCACCGGCACAGGGGCGTCCGGGTGCAGAGTGCAAACAGGCGTCAGGTTTTGTATTGAAAGCAATGGGGAGACCCGGGGGTCTCTTCAACGATGCAGGCAGGTACAGGGGGGCTCCTCGGGGCAGCCACCACCTGGACTAGGCAGAGGGTCGCCTGGGGGTCGCTCCTGCACTGGAGTTCGGTTCCTTCCAGTCATGGGGGCTGCGGGTGCAGTCTTGGTTCCAGGCATCAGGTCCCTTGTTACAGGCAGTCGCGGTCAGGGGGAGCCTCTGTATTTCCTCTGCAAGCGTCGCTGTGGGGGCTCAGGGGGGTCAACTCTGGCTACTCACAGGCTCACAGTCACCGGGGAGTCCTCCCTGGACCTCCGTTGGTTTTCCGCGGGTCGAGCCTTGGGCGTCAGGTTCAGAGTAGAAAGTCTCACGCTTCCGGCGGGAAACGTGAAGACCTTGAAGTTGTTTCTTTGTGGCAAGAAAGTTGCAGATGGTTGAACAGAGCCGCTGTTCACGGGCGTTTCTTGGTCCTTGGTTGCAGGGCAGTCCTCTGAGGCTTCCGAGGTCGCAGGTCCCTGTTGGATGCGTCGCTGTTGCAGTTTTCTTCAAAGTTGGGAGACAGGCCGGTAGGGCTGAGGCCAAAGCAGTTGTCGTCTCCGTCTTCACTGCAGGGCTTCAGGTCAGCAGTCCTTCTTCTTGTTATGGTTGCAGGAATCTAGTTTCCTAGGTTCTGGGAGCCCCTAAATACTGAATTTAGGGGTGTGTTTAGGTCTAGGAGGGCAGTAGCCAATGGCTACTGTCCTTGAGGGTGGCTACACCCTCTTTGTGCCTCCTCCCTGTGGGGAGGGGGGCACATCCCTAATCCTATTGGGGGAATCCTCCTTCTACAAGATGGGGGATTTCTAAAAGTAAGGGTCACCTCAGCTCAGGACACCTTAGGGGCTGTCCTGACTGGTGGGTGACTCCTCCTTGTTTTTCTCATTATCTCCTCCAGCCTTGCCGCCAAAAGTGGGGGCAGTGGCCAGAGGGGTGGGCATCTCCACTAGCTGGGATGCCCTGGGGCGCTGTAACAAGGTGTTACAGTTCCTGTAGGGGGAGGTGAGAAGCACCTCTACCCAGTACAGGCTTTGTTTCCGGCCACAGAGTGACAAAGGCACTCTCCCCATGTGGCCAGCAACATGTCTGGTGTGTGGCAGGCTGGCAAAAACACTGGATGTCGGGTATGTTTTCAGGGGGCATCTCTAAGATGCCCTCTGGGTGTATTTTACAATAAATTGTACACTGGCATCAGTGTGCATTTATTGTGCTGAGAAGTTTGATACCAAACTTCCCAGTTTTTAGTGTAGCCATTATGGTGCTGTGGAGTTTGTGTTTGACAGACTTCCAGACCATATAATCGTCTGGCTACCCTGCACTTACAATGTCTAAGGTTTTGCTTAGACACTGTAGGGGCATAGTGCTCATGCACCTATGCCCTCACCTGTGGTATAGTGCACCCTGCCTTAGGGCTGTAAGGCCTGCCAGAGGGGAGACTTACCTGTGCCACAGGCAGTGTGAGGTTGGCATGGCACTCTGAGGAGAGTGCCATGTCGACTTAGTCATTTTCTCTCCACCAGCACACACAAACTGTGAAGCAGTGTGCATGTGCTGAGTGAGGGGTCCTCAGGGTGGCATAAGACATGCTGCAGCCCTTAGAGACCTTCGCTGTAATCAGGGCCTTTGGTACCAGGAGTACCAGTTACAAGGGACTTACCTGAGTGCCAGGGTTGTGCCAATTGTGGAGACAAAGGTACAGTTTAGGGAAAGAACTCTGGTGCTGGGGCCTGGTTAGCAGGGTCCCAGCACACTTTCAGATCATAACTTAGCATAAGCAAAGGCAAAAAGTCAGGGTGTAACAATGCCAAGGAGGAATTTCCTTACACACATGCATCAGGTTCACAATTGTGTTTTAGTGTTCATAGAGTCACAAAGCTTTTTCATGATGTCTTCCTATTATCAGGCACTCACCCGGCAGTAGAACACAGTTAGTAAATCTCACAGTATGCAAATCATATTAATCGATTGTCCTTATTCCATACAATATTTATTGCAATTCTTTACACTATCCATGTGAGTAATGTCCACTGTACACTCAATACAGTTCCATCAAATGTTCATCCAGTCACATAGTATGACTTTCACATTAAATTTCAAATGAGAAGAAACCTTGTGTTAATCAATTTGATCCCAGCCTTGTGTTTCACAATAAAGCCAATTTCCAGTGTAAAGATAACTTATGTTCATCAATTTGGTCCCAGCTTTATGTTCAACAATTAAGCCAACACGTGTTTCGTCAGGGGTATCTCCCTCTAGACTTCATTAGGGCTGTGATGGTATATAGCAAAAAGAATTAAATATGCAGTGCAACAATGGTTTGAATCATATTAATTTACCATGCGGTGTTCCGTGGGTAATAATATAGTTTTTCCAGAGTTCAAAATATACCTGTATATGTAATAATCACCCGTGTATAGAATAAGTGGTAATATAAAGTATGATGTATACTACACTGTTGTTAAATGCTACTCGCATAAATACCTTCAAGTGAAAGTTATAAGTAAAGTAGTGCTTTTCACATGAAGTCGATCAAGTGAAAATTATATTAAATAAAGTAAATCTTTATTCTCTGTATTTAATCCTCAAATCCACGTAGTTTGTTAATTCATAGGTAACTGGTCATTCAGGTGCACAATAATTTGCACTCCTTTTCTCTAAAATATTAATAGTAATATGACTTCCTTTAACAATGCATTGTTAATAGTCTTTAAGCTACTAGCTGCAAGTATAGATCACCCCCTAGTTAAATGAATGGAATTTTTTTAAATACAATTTAATTTAAATTGGCCAAAATGCTGTGAGTGGTACAATATTATAGAATATTATTACGGATTGTACCGCCCATTAATAATACTAGTATCCTGTTGCTTCTAAAGAGGAAAGAAAAAAGCTTAAAAGCCGATATTAACGATGTTATCACTCAACAGCATTTATATTTCAAACTTTCCACACGTTTAAACTACATATCCAACGATATACCACTAATCTACAGGCCATCCTCAATAAGGTTGGCCATATGTTTACGAATCACCCGACCCGTTTACCTTCCAGACGTAGCTATTCTTGTTAATAATATCTTTTTGCTGTGTTCGCCTTCGGACACGAGTACGTTCATCCGTTGGGCGCGCAGTACAAACAGAATTAAATTAACACGTGTACGTGTTACGTGCAAGTTCCATGAGCTCACATCCTAAGTCCTTCCTCTATTGCTCTGTCCCTACATCCTGCTGGTTATAGAAAGAGGACTGTTAAAGTCCATCACTTTTACCTGAAATTCAAAAAAGCATATTGTTCATCAGGCACATAAATTACGTTTGTTATAGTCAAATACAATCCTTAATTGTCACTCCAGATGAATGAGCGAGTACGCTAAAGTATAATACACAAGTTATATAACTTTTAGCTTGAATATACGTCCCTCTTCACTATGTATGTCCCTAATACCTTACTAGTCATCGAATATGGGACTGGCAAAACCACCTATTAATTATATATCTCCTAAAAGGATATATCATCCACTCCAGTGTAAATAATATATCATATTGGCCAAATTAGGTCCTGAAATTGGCAGTTATGTTTATCAAGTGCAGCAACTGGTAGTTCTAGATTATCATACAATCTCTTAGGATATTGACACTCAAGAAAAAGTTAATGAACCTTCAACTCCTGTGTAAAAAAATCCAATATCAATTCTGAATGTCATATTATTAGTATAGTCCCCTGTATATTTATGAAATATATAACCAGACACTGAAAAACCCATTTAACATTATAATTCTGTTGATATACCATTCACACCATTATTTGTCACCCTCCAAAAAAGAAGAAAATCGGCTAAATTTGCAATCTGTCTCATATGGTTGTACAAATGTGAACTACATGTCCTATTATGGATATTGAATGCTCATCTGTTGATTGATTCTTTTCCCTTTAGTTTCCTATGCGTATGTCCCTAGAAAGTATTCCAACTCATGGTCTGTGTTTAGACCCACTTCCACCGCTTGTAACTTCATGATCCATAGTGATTCTTTGCGTCTCAGTTGTAATTCTCTATTACCACCCCTAGGGTCCACAGGAACATGTTCTAACCCAAAGAATTGTATTCCTGTATAGGTGTACTGATCTGTACAAGACAGTATATGTTGTATTGTTGGATACCTATCATCCTTTTGTTTCAATGCCCTCAAATGTTCACTAATCCTTACTCTTAGTGGGCGTATCCTGCTACCGACATATATCCGTTCACATTTGCATTTGATAATATAAATTACATATTTAGTGTCCCAAGTCATATATGATCTCAAACAATACACCTTCCCACAAGTATCAACATATTCATTTATGCCATGACATGCCCACTTAAAGATTCCACAATGGCCACATTTATAAAAGCCTAGGTTCTTTGCTGTGAGCCAATTTTCTTTGATGTGAGAGCAACATAGGAAAGAGTGCACAGCGCATGAACATCCATACATTTCAAAGGGACCCGCACTATAAGGACTCCAGAAAAGAGCGCAGCGGAGCCCAGATACCCCTAGGCCGAGATCCCTCAGGAGCAAGCTCCCAAAAAAGCATCAATTGTTCTTGACAAAAGGAGGCATCTCGCAGCCGGTCAGAACCGCGAGTGGGCCGGCCCGACCCCAGCACATCTCAACTCTGCACTTAGCCAGCAGGAGAAGCAGGCCCACCAGTTTTCTGTCTGCCGGCCGCACTGCATCAACACAGCCAAGCAGCGCCATTATAGGAGAAACGGGCAGCTCCAAGCCAGTCATCTTCTCAGTCATCTGTATTACTTCCGTCCAGAATGCATAGACAATGGCACACTCCCACGCAAGATGGAGAAAGCCACCATCAGGGGAACGGCATCGCTCACAGCACGCATCAGCTCTCAGGCCCATGGAACATAAGCTTCGTGGGGTATAATATATACGGTGTAGAAACTTAAAGTGAATCAGACGCAGCCTGTAATTGGGCGACAATACTCGCATGTGCTCACAGCATGTCTGCCACACCTCCTCAGAAATAGGCTCGCCAACATGCGCTTCCCAGCACGCCCTGGACGAACACACCACGCCACCATGCTGACCCTGCATACAATTGTACAGTTTAGTGATGAGCTTACGCGGCGACCGAGTGCAACACAATACCTCTAAAGCCTGACATACCAAAGGAGTTCCCGGGGGGCCCAAAAAACAGGCACGCAACATGGCACATACGCGCAGAACGTACAGCTGCTGCAATGCAGTGGCGCCCTCGTCACGAAGAGCATCCCCAGGAGATATCAGACGCCCTTCGACAAACCAGTCACCCAAGTCAGTTATATTCAGCGTCTGAAGGAATTTGCGCAGCCTCACATCACGAAACATCTCCTGGTCCGCGACAGAAAGAACCGGCAGCGAGGGGGCGAATGGCGCACCCACTCCAGAACGATTCAATAGGGCCCGTCCAAACGCGCGATGTACACGCCACCGTGTCAATTCCGCGTGCCCTGGACCGGGCGGGATTACCAAGTACACAGGACAAGCCGTCCGGCCACACCGCGTCACTCTCAGCAGCAAGATGGGGTAAACATAGAATCGGGCAAAGCCAATAATACGCAAATTGAGCCTGAGCACAATAGTAATATAGTTCCATGTCAGGGGCGGCAAGGCCCCCCAGCGCAAACGGTAACATCAGCTTCTCCCAGGCAACTCTAGGTTGCCCACCTGCCCAGGCCAGATGAATCAAGGCAGAGCGAAGACGTCGCAAAAAGCTCACCGGAAGAGGGAGATTAACAAACAAGTACAAGAATTTGGTAAAAACCACCATTTTAGCGCTGGCGATACGCCCAGTGAGCGAGAGCGGCAGCCAACGCCAAGCCTCTACCTTGTCCTCCAGCCACGATAGAGCCTTGCCATAATTGACCCTCCAGAGAGTCTCCACATCACTGCTCAACCAAACTCCCAAATATAGTACAGGGCCACATGACCATACAATTGGATACCGAGAAGGGAAGCTCACAGTGCCCGCAGACAAGGGTAACACCACTGATTTAGACCAATTGATCGTGATTCCCGAGAATGTACCAAAGCGCACAATGCCGTCCAGTAAAATATCCAAATTCTTCTGCGGCTCACGGACATATAACGCTATGTCGTCCACGTACATGGAGATTAAAATCAGCCGCTGCCGGAACGGCAGACCTTTATCATGATGGCGTTGTCTCAGCCATGCCGCAAGGGGCTCCATGGCCACGGCAAATAATAATGGGGATAGAGGGCAGCCCTGGCGAGTGCCCCGAGCAACCGGGAAAGGATCTAAAATATACTGTTTAAACGCAGTCTAGCGGTGGGGGCAGAATGCAGTAAACGGATCAAATTAAGAAAACGTGCACTCAGCCCCACCCTGGCAAGCAAAGCAAACATGCAATCCCAGCCTAGCGAGTCGAAGGCCTTCGCAGCGTCCAGAAAAATCGCAACCACATCTTCCTCGGAGCCAACAGAACCGGCGACTGCAAAACACGTGCGCAAATTATGAGTTGTAGATCTGCCAGGCACGAACCCCGATGCTCAGGAAGCACCAATTTCGGGAGCAGCGGCTGTAACCGCGTCGCAATCATTTTAGCCAAGATTTTGTTATCTATGTTCATCATAGACAACGGACGATACGAGTCACAACAATATGTATCCTTACCAGGTTTGAGTATAGTAACAATCAAGGCTTCACGGAGGGAGGCAGGGAGCACCCCTGTTTCCATCGCCTCCGCATATACCTCCAAAAGACGTGGAGCAAGTATCCCCGCGTACTCCTTATAAAACGCAGGAGTCAATCCATCCAGCCCAGGGGACCTATCGCCAGGCAAACTGCGAATCGCAGCAGTTACCTCCTCTACCGAAATGGGGGCATCAAAGTAGGAACGGTGCACGTCGTCGAACCAAAGCAGAGCAATCTCCGAAAAATAGGCCTGAGCCGCAACAGCATCTAACCCAGAAGGCTCAGCGTACAGATTTGTATAGAAATCGAAAAAAACCTGCATGACACCCTTTTTCCCAGCCAAGCGCTCGCCCTCCACATCATCGATTTCAGTAATAAAGTTACTAGCCAATGGCCTACGCAGCATATTCGCCAATGTACGGCCTGCCTGCTCCCTCTCCCCATACCGCCTTGCCCTAGCAGATCTCCCTAAAAAACAAATCTCCTGCAGAGAGGCCTCCTCATACAGAGACACCGCACTCCGCAAAGCCGCGAGCGTAGCCCCTGACCAGTCTAACACCAAGCGCTGCTCCAAATCTGCAATCCTACGTTCCAGATCCGCCAGGTCCCGGCGTAACGTCCGCAGCACACCATGCTGCTTTGACAGGCATATTCTGCGAATAACCACCTTGAAGGCCTCCCATAGAGTACCAGCGGAGCTCACAGACCCACTATTTTCTGTAAAAAAATTAACTATAGCCTCACGCACCTCCTCCCAGAAGGCCCCATTGCATAGCGCCCCAGTCGGCAACCGCCACATAAACGAGCGCTCCAATCCGCACGGCACCTCCAGCACCAGCTTCACCGGAGACTGATCAGATAAGGTGCGAGCCATGTGATCCACCGACTGCGTCCAGAGCTCCACGTCCTGCGTACCCAACCAACGGTCAAGACGTGACCAACTACTATGAGCATAATTAACACACGTGCCCTCTCTTGCAGCACCATGCTTCACCCTCCACAGATCTACCAAGGCACCTTCATCCATCACCGATCTCAAAGCCCTCGCCGCCGCACCATGCTGGGCCCTGGCCAGGATTTCACGATCCGCCACTGAATCTAAAACCACATTAAAATCTCCACCCCAAATCACTGCGCCATCTCCTAACGGTTCCACTAATCGCCACACCTCTCGAAAAAACTCAGGGTCATCCATGTTGGGGCCATAGACAGACACCAGCCGGCAGGCTCTATCCATCAGAATACCACTTAACAAGACGTATCTACCGTTAGGATCCACTATTACCCTCTGAGTGCGCCACTGCAACCCTTTACGCAGTAGTATCGCCACACCTCGAGCATAGCTCGAGAATACCGAACTATAAGATTCACCTATCCATCCAGCCTTCAGCATTCCATGCGAGGAAGCCACTAAGCATGCAGCATGCATATATCGATGTTGTGCCGCTTCGCATAAGCGGACATAAGACACACCTTCCGTCCATCATTCAAGCCACACACATTCCAGGTGCTGTGAGACAGCGAAGTGTCGTAACAAGTCTTGACTCCATCACCTCATCCCATCCAGCAAATGACGCTAGCACAGCAACCCAACATGCCCGCCAAAAGAGAACAAGAAGAGAAAAGAGAGAAAGAAGGTAGAGAAGCAAAAAGGAAACAAAACATTAACACTCCCGGCCCCCACCCACGCAGACCCCCCAACCGGGTCCAGACAGAAGTCCCTCCCCCCCGAACAACAAGAACCCCAATCTCAACAGATGTAAAGCAATAAGAACTCATCCAGAAGGTGAGAGCAAAGCCACCCCTCCCACCGTCTGAAACAGGACTAGGGAAGTAGGGCTAAGGGTCATATATAAAGATGGTGCAGCTGAGCGGCCGACTTCAAAAGGCGCAGTATACAGACCACTGGAGGACCCAATGGGCCCCTCTAGTCAGCAGTTCCGGTCTCAGTCAGTCATTATCGCTCAAGACATCATGCTCAGCTCCAGGACCCTCGGGGCTCAAATCCTCTGACCGCTTCGGCACTGTCTTAGCAAATTTAGTCGCCAGCTTCGGGTCGGTAAAGAAGAACAGCTTACCCCTGTGCCGAACCCTCAATTTGGCCGGGTAAATGAGGGAGAAACTGGCGTCTGTCTGGCTCAGCATGCGCTTGATCGGCAAAAAAGCATGCCACGCCACCTGCACACCAGGGGTGTAATCCAGAAAAAAGCAAAGTTCATTATTCTTATAGACCACTGGACACCGATCCCTAGCCAGCCTGAGGACCGCGTCTCTATCCTGGTAATTCAACAGGCGAGCAATTATGGGAAGAGGAGGGGTGCCAGGCGGTGGCCGCAGCCCCAAGGATCTATGGGCTCTCTCCACTACCATCAATTCAGAAAGTTCTCCAGGGAAAAGATCCGAGAGCATATTCTCCACAAAATCTTCCATTCGGCCCATATCCGTGGACTTAAGCAGACCAATAATTCGAATATTATTGCGACGGGAGCGTGCCTCCAAATCTTCATTTTTATTGCGAATAATGTCCAAAACTCGCTCTATTTGGAGTAATTTCTCCCTCTCACCAATACGTTGGTCCTCCAGATCAGATGTCCGTGACTCCAGCTGCTCAAATCTGGTGTCATGACCGTCCACCCTGGCCCAATTGCGGTCCGGCTGCTCATTCACAGAATCTGACTTTGCGTCGATGCCTGCAAGACTGTTCTTAAGGTCTAGAAACATGGCCGTTACCGAGGCGTCCGGGCCCCCTCCCGCTGAGGATCCATCTCCAGGCGGAGAGGCGGAAGAGCCCCCATGTTTTTTCCCACCATCAAAGGTGAGCTTCGACTGTCTTTGCTTAGCTTTACCCATATTCGACCGGCGCCGGGGGTGCAGTAGATCGACGAGGTCCGTGCAACTCCCCAAGAAAATGTTCAGAAGTAGCCTCACCCCGAGGGACAAGACACAGCCCAGAAAGCAGGGCAGTGCAATTTTTCAAAGTCCAGACTGGACACTGACTCACAACACAGGCGCACCTGACACACCCGCCAGGTAAGTGCACCCCCCTCCAGCACCTAATACCAGTGCACACACATGGACAATGGAAGGGGAATACCAGTGCTCAGTCTGTCGTCCACAAGGCAGGGGTTCCACTAGTGCCGACCATGTCACATATCTTCAAGTAGTCCACCAATGCACCAGCCATGAGCTGAAGAATCCAACTGCCGGGGGGGGAGGCAACACTAGTATAGCAGCTCAGCACGTGCCTCCGGCCCGATCTGACCGGCGATGGAACCCAGGCCATGGCAAAATGGCGCCCAGCCAACACAGCCGCTAGGCCCAGAGCCACCGACCACCTAAAAAAATGCCCGCCCTCCCCGGCACCGGCCACTCAAGGAGGCAGAGGCCCGGCAGGTCTCCAGCCGCGCAGCCGGCAGCGGAGCAAGTCAAAGGCCTCCAGCATGGGCCGAGCCGCAGCGCCCCCACTGCCCAAGCTTCAGGCCAGGGGGTGCCGCACCAGCCGACCACACGCGGCCACCGGACCAAAACCACGGCGAACCCCCACAGCGCCAAGGAGCGCAGTCCGACCCGACCGCCGATCAGACCTTAGGAGGGGAGGCCAGAGGCGCCCCCCTCAAACTCCCAAAACCACCACGGGAGTCACACAGCAGGCCCACGAGGCCTGGAAGCTGCGCGCCCGCCGGCGTCCAAGGCCGTGCCCAGGCCGCCGAACCGGGCACCCCTGAGCCAGCCGCTGACAGCCGCAGGCAGTCCGCACGGAGCCTCCGCCCCAGTCAGAGGCAGCGCGCGCTGTTCCAACAAGCTACGCAGCTGGAGGAAAACAGAACGGCCGCTCCAACAGGAGAAATGTAATATTGAGGCCCAAAGCCCGGCAGAGCCTCACTCAGTGACGGCCATCTTACCGAAGGCTAGGCAACGCCCCCATGGTGTCTTTAATTTATTGGCTAGATTCCACCCTGGCCTCCCACCCTCTCCATATGCCCTGGACATATATTTAACTCCTGGTCAGCTGTGTCATTGTATTCTGTCACCAGTTCTCTAATGACAGCTAGGATCAGTGTAAGCTTCATATTGGAGCTCTAGTTCTCATATCTGATCTTAATTGTGTACGTAATGCCCTGAGGATATCTGCTTGTTTGCTAATAAATGTTCCTCTGACGGTAACCTTGAATTTCTCCTCTAGAGTGCTTACGCTGCTCTCTAAGCTCACATTATCCTCAAAGTATGCTGTTATGCTAGACTGCAACTTGGCTGAAAACTGGATCCTTCATCGCTGTGGCTCGGAACCTCCACAGGAACTGGGCTGGTATGTGCATGGGACTCACAATTCTAAGCAGGAGCGGTGCTGCTGCGATAATGTCTTTGGGTAGTATATGATATCATGCATCTAGTCACCCATATCCCGGGTCGCTAGCCAATAGGAAGACTGGACCAGAAGATGTGAATGTGCCTTCATTTCGGATAGAGTGTTTTATTCTCCACATGTCTAGCAGTCCATGCCAGTCAAGATGGCCTTAGCGGCCTGCTTGTCAAGGCAGTCGGTGAATGCCAATCTGTCTAGGGCAGGATTTAGATAAGTGTTGAGGTCGCCCTCCCATAATATGGTGGGAGTCGTCATTGTGAGTAGTTTGTTCCACAATGATGTGTAGAAAGCTGGGTCATCAATGTTCAGGAAACAGGTGTTGACCAATGTCACATGACTTCCATCTAGTGTACCTTGTACTATTACATACTGGCCTTTGTCGTCAGAGCATGTGTATATAGGCTGGAATAGGACCCCCTTCTTCATTAGGTTAAGCACTTCTCATCAGTAGGACAAGTAGGAAGATGCATAGCTGTGTACTGCCTATCAGCTGGCAATCCTGCACTCAGTACCTGGAATTAAGTTTGTTTCCTGCATGCAGACATCTATATTGTGAGGATCTAATTATGTTATTTCTTGCCCTGTTTCCTGCAGATTATTTAAGCCTCTGACGTTCCAGGATAGGAGCTATTTAGTAATTACTACTCATGCTCGTCATTGCAGTCGTGTGTAGATCTGTGGCTTAACATGGAGTGTGTCTGTGCAAGCTATTTAATAAACGTGAAAAACGTGAGTTCTTGTATTGACTCATTCATGCTCATGTCATATTGTGCTGTGGTGATGCAGGATTTTAACAAACAACCAGGGGTGGCTCCTCCATAGGGACAGAGGAGCGCCACCTACCCCCGCCAGCAGAAAACCTTTTCCCAAAAAACGATCATAAACTGTGTTTATGATAATTTTTTGGGGAAAGGTGGGGGGCCATGGGGGTGAGGTGCACTGAGGGGGAGCGCTCGGCACTCCCCCTCAGAGCTCATGTTGTTTGGCCGGCCCTCTCGGGCTAGTCAAACACACATGCGCACAGGGCTCTCTCCAGCCCAGCAACACAGTTCCAGAGAGAGCCTGCACAGGCTCCCAGTCTGCCTGGGAGCACCCTGGCTGGGCGCTCCCAGCCAATCCTGACGCTGCTCTAAGCAGCATCAGGACTGGCGCAGGGCAGGCTGGGAGCTTGTGTCTGCAGCAGAAGACAGAGGAGGCAGAGGAGGGGAGCAGCACGGCGCGCCTCTGCACGGGAGTTCAGGTAAGTGTTTTTTATTTTTATTTTATTATTTTGTATTTAATTCTCCCCCCTGGCCCCTCCTCCTGCCGCCCTGCCCCTTTAAATTTGCACGAGCCGCGACTGCAAACAACCCCTTCCTCTCCCACATCAGCATCCCATTCATGCCTGTGACATTCCTTTGTCCACAAAAAGCATATTTATATAGTGAAATAAACAGCACCTATTGAGTATAGTCAGAACTAGTACGGGATGATAGTGAGTGATGTAACCAAAAAAAAGCTACAGGGGAGCAGGGTTCCTCCAACTGGTACTTGCCTAGTGTCTACCAGTTTCGATAAAGATTATAGGTACTCTGTGTTTGAGTCCCCCGTGCCACCCGTGAGCAGCATGTACATGAGGCAGGTCTAGGGTGGCCTAGCTATCCTGCAGGCCCTTCTGAGCTCACCGCAGGTAAAGCATGGGTTCTACAATGCCAGGGAGCAGGGGCGCAACTAGACCCAAACTTCAGGGGGATGGAGGGGCTAGTACTTTAAGCAGCAGTGGTGGGGCTACCACTTCACGCAATGTGGGCAGGGACATTCTCAGCACCAGTATGAAGGCACACATTTCCGATATATCTGGCTTTAATGTGCTAACATATACATACAACATTTGTGAATTCCTGTAATTTCATGCATCAGCATATTAGAGCCAGATTCATTGGCTTTGCCAATAATTTCCACTCGGACACTAAGCACTGCTTGAGCTTTGAAACATGTGAGTATTAGACATCTGCAAGAAGTTTCATACCAAGCAAATCTTGTGCCTTTGTGCATGTCTGACACAGAAAAGAAGGCCTTATTGTAAAGAAGTATTTTCTTACTAAAAGCAACATAAGACACGCAATAAACAAATGCTTCAAGGAACAACTAAAATGTGTAGGGGATCTCCAAACAGACACAAGAAAGCCTCCCCCTTCCAGACATCGAGAAGTAGACTTATAGGAACACTATTAAAGGTATGGCACATGTACTGGGATAAAGAAAATTATTTTGGGCTTCTATGTGAATATGAGGGGGGTTCAGAAAGAGTTCAAAAGGAAAGGAGCATTCACAGAGTGGAATAAGCAGGGTAACTTAACAATGTAAAAACATGTATGGTATGTGTTTATATTGTTATAGCACAGACTTAGCTGGGGAGTAACGGAGTGTTGTATATTATGTTGAGTGATGAAGACAAAGCAAGATTGCGTACATCAAGTGGGGGCTTAACTCTTTGAAACACACTTACACACAATTACACCATCATCACAGATTAAGGCCCTCATTATGACATTGGTGGTAAATCGCACTTACCACCACACTGACTGCTGCCAACTTACCGCTGCGGCTGCGGATATCCGTTCACTGTATTATGACACACACCAGTCCGTCTGTATTCAGCCACATACACAAATCTGCCACACCAAAGGTCAGTGATAAACTGGCGGAATCAAAATCCACACCATTACGCCAACAGAACTACGCCCATCACATTATGACCCACGAATCACCACAGCGGACATTCAACGGCGGTAAACCATTGGCGGTACATACCGCCGTGCTCAAAATGGACACACACAAACAAAACAACACCAAATTGGACAATTCAAACAACACACGCCTGACACCCATACACACACCACATCCACACACACACACACCACTATAAAACACAACTCCTGGGCGCTTATCAACATTCCCAGGACACAATAGGCCAGATCTTGGACAATGTGCAGGAGAACAGGGTGCTGCAGGAGGGACAGTACCAGGGGATCAGGGAGGACTTGCAGGCCATCAACAACACCCTGATCGAAAATAGCAAGGGTGCTGACAGACATGGCCAACATTATGAGGGAGGCAGTCTCACACCAGCGGGCCACTAGCCAGACATCTGAGCAGCCTTCCACCTTATGATGAAAATATGTACGTTTGACCACTGACTTTGTGTTGCACCACTTTGCATATTAGTTGTTCAGTGTTCACCAATTGCAGATTACATTTTGTATTCAGATTAGCTGCCTATTGACTTTATCGTGGCGTTAGACATTGCAGTTGAGACATTGCAGTTGAGCTGTGTTTTTCCACATGGTAAACTGAGCTTGTTTTTTGTATTCCTTTCTCACCGAACAGTCACTCAGTCAACATGATAAGAAAGTACAGTGCAGGGAACGGTGCAGCGTTGGGAGGAGACCCTTGAGAATCTGGCCAGTTTTCAATGTTTTTCTTCTAACTCTGACCTACAGTAGCCAGCATGTTTGAATATTTCTCTTTCATGGAAGGGGTTTTCTCCAGGAATGCAAACTGGAGTATGTGGCAGAAACAGGGGAGGACAAGGGTGCCCCTGGGGTTTTGGACTAGAAAACTACCTGACTTTGGGGAGCGCTATACTCCTTTTGAAAAACAGTTTTTGACTTGTTATTGGGCTCTAGTGGATACTGAACAAATAACACTAGGTTATAATGTAATTCTGAAGCCTGCAATATCAATAATGCAGTGGGTGATGAGTTCACCTAAATCTCACCATATAGAACATGCACAAGAGGCTAGTATCATACACTGAATCTGGTACATACAAGACAGGGCTCAAGTAGGACCGGCAGGCACTGCAGCCCTACATGAACAGGTGTCACAAGCCCCTATACAGGATGAAGAGGGGGTGCAGGAGTTACCGCAGGTAAAAGAGTCACCAGTGAAATGGAGTGCACTGTTTGAATTCTTGTCCCCTGAGGATAGGAAGCATGTTTGTTTTTACTAATGATTCATTGAAAGCTGTGGGTACTAAAAGACATTGGAAAGCAGTGCAATACAAACCAGTTACTGAAAAGTTGTTGTCTACCACAGGAGAAGAAAAAAGTGGCCAATATGCAGAGTTGTACACTGTGTGTGAGACTCTAAAGCAAGAGCTGCCTGAGACTTGTCATTTTTACACTGATTCTTGGTCCAGTGCCAATGGATTAGCCGTTTGGCTTTCCACATGGCATGCACATAACTGGTTCATTCATTCAAAGGGGGTGAGGAGCAAAGAGTTGTGGGAGGAAATTTGGGAAATGTTAGAACAGAGTAAAGTCATAGATGCTCATTGTCCCATTGACTCATTAGAACGTTGGTTCAATTCCCTTGCAGACTTCAAAGACAAAAGTTCAGAGGCAGAAGTGTCAACCCCGAATTCTGACTTGGTGGGGATGGTTAAGTGGGCGCACCAGAAATGTGGACACCTGGGAGAAAAAGCCACTTACAGGTGGGCAGAGATTAGAGGGATGCACATTCCCCTACATTTGATAAAAACTGTGATTTTGCAATGTCCTATTTGTCAGTACACACAACAGAGATCTGTTCCACAAACAGTCAAAGTTCAATTAGGGAGAGGAAAGTTACCAGGACAGGTAGAAATCAAAGCTATTCTTTTAAATAGTGGAGAAGCTGATTTATTCATACAGATTGGAGACAGAATTGTCCAACTCGTCATAAGTGCAGTTTATGGAGGATTGGTAAGGAAGGGGACTGCCCCAGCTCTTCTGACAGTGCTAGGAAAGAGAAGCTGTGGTGCAGCAGATAAAAACCTCAGTGCCAGGGTGTGGGTTGAATCCCCAAATGGCTATTCAGAACCTGCAGAAATTATAGCAAAAGGCCCCAATAATGTCATGCTGATTATAAAACAAGGAAAGGAAAAAGGAGAGCACATTTCAGATGACAAATGTTATTTGCAAGAAAAGTGATACTTGTTTCTTTTACAGATCCTACTGCGACTTGCCACTGACCATAAGTGTGCTGTGTGGTCTCCCTTCGGGCGTTTGCGTTTGGGGTCGGGGGAGGGACCACACCCCCAACCTGAACCTGATTGATCATCTTTGTGCAACGCTCCTGCTGCTTTATAAAACCTATGGATCCAATTTGCACACATTGTGCCTCACAAATCAAAGTTCTGCCTGGGATCAATGCAGAGTACCATGGATGTTCTGTCAACTTGTTTGATTACATTCTTCCACTGGAACTACCCCATGGCTTATTATCATCTGATGACTGCTGCCAGTCTCATTAAACCTGATTAAATTGCCATTTGGATGACTATTCTCGTATGGGAACACTTATATTCCAGCAAACCTTTCAGGTGGACCTTTACATGATTAGAACTCATGATGTTTCCATCTAATTCTACACCAACTTGCTATCCTAGAGACAATATTCAATCAGTTATTATCCCAATCAGAGTATCTAAGCTTCAGTCTTTTCATTATAGGTGTGTCTGATTTAAATGTTTATAAGGTCAATACGTTAATCCACTTCCATTACCTTCTAGTGATTGCTTTTATCATTGCATTATGTTGCTGTATACAATGCAAACCTGATTTGCTTATGATGTTTCTTTTTTTTTTTAATAAGAGAAAAGTACCCAAAGTCATTGATCAAAGGGTGAAAATGTGATGAAAATATATATGTTTGACCACTGACTTTGTGTTGCACCACTTTGCATATTAATTGTTCAGTGTTCATCAATTGCAGATTACATTTTGTATTCAGTTTAGCTGCCTATTGACTTTATTGTGACGTTAGACATTGCAGTTGAGTCATTGCAATTGAGCTGTGTTTTTCCACATGGTAAACTGAGCTTGTTTTTTTTCGTATTCCTTTCTCACTGAACAGTTAGTCACTCAACATGATAAGAAAGTACAGTGCAGGGAACGGTGTGGCCTTGGGAGGAGAGCCTTGAGAATCTGGCCAGTTTTCAATGTTTTTCTTCCAACTCTGACCTACAGTAGCCAGCATGTTTCAATATTTCTCTTTCATGGGAGGGGTTTTCTCCAGGAACCCCTTTCGGTTCTTTAAAGATATAAAAGGGTGGCCCTGCTCAGTAGCGAGGGAATTTCCAAGACCTCGGTCAGGATTAGACGTCAAATACCTGACACTTGTCCCGTGAGGGTGGATATCTCTGTCTCGCAGTTGAACGGGGTCATCTTCTTGCTGGCATGAGAAAGATGAAGAGCTTGGCAGGCCCTACAGTGATTAATTTTTACTTTATCCTTTGCTTTGCAATTATGCTATAATATAATCACATATATTTGCTGTGTACATTGCAGTTGAGAATCATTTTGATATATTTTCCTTTCATTGCTGTGATTATTTTTAAACGTTTTCTTTCGACCTACTAATCTCTTTTTAGGAACCTTTTGGTGAAATAATAATAAATGTCTTCTTTGAACTGAGAAGTGCATTCCAGAGATTTTTTTCAGCTTGGTCATTAGTGAAAGCAAAACACACCTCTGCCACCGCTAGTGGACAGGAGGCCCCGCCACAGAACTCACAGACCACTAGCACCCCTCCCCCTGCAGAAGGAGAACCACCTCGCAAACGTTCCCTGCGTTCCAGACACAAGCCAGAGACACTTGCCAAGACACCCGCCAGGAAATGAGACTCTCCGGATTGTCACCCTTGTGTCCCACTCAGTCACCCTGTCCACCTTGAACTTCCATTGCTCCCCTTCCTATGTCCTCTTGGACAATGCACCTGTGCTACAAACAGACTGGAACAATACCCTGGACTTTCCTCCATCATCACCCCATCCCATTGCACTTGCCCCTCTATAATTATACACTTCAATAAACACCCCTGAAAAAAAAAACTTTGGAGTATGTCATGTATATCAATTATGTATTCATTGAAACAGGTACACACATTGGAATTCAACTGTACAGAAAATGAGCATAGATTAATGACTTGTAGCTGGCTGCAGTGATCACACCAGGAGTATTTGTGAGGTCACCAACATCTGCAAAAAGAATTGCCAGAGGGAACAGTAAGTGGGCATAGAGGTCGGAAATATCAGCATGCCAGTGCTCCCTCCAGAACCAGTGGGTAAGACACCCACATGTCCAACACTCCCCAGGATCAAGAGCACAGGGCACGATGCCCCCTCCAGAACCAGTGGGTAAGACACCCACATGCCCAACACTCCCCAGGATCAAGAGCACAGGGCACGATGCCCCCTCCAGAACCAGTGGGTAAGACACCCACATGCCCAACACTCCCCAGGATCAAGAACAGGGCACGATGCCCCCTCCAGAACCAGTGGGTAAGACATCCACATGAGAAACTGTGACCTTGCACTCCCCAGGACAAAGCAATGGGCATGTTGCCCCCTCCAGAACCAGTGGGTGAGACACACACATGAGAGACTGTGAACTTGCATTCCACAGGACCAAGCACATGGCATGTTGCCCCCTCCAGAACCAGTGGTCTTGTTCCATCTCCTGGCTGAGGTGCCTCCCGTCCCCGATCCCCCTGAGATGACTGCCTATTTACCAACTGATGCCCCTGCAGTGTTCTCTCCGTATTGAAGCAGGTGACATGTGTGGCCTTGGACTTTGGCCTGTGGACATGTGGACTACGCAAATAGTGGACTCGGCTGTGTCCCTTTTTCTGTACATATGTATATATCTATTATCTTGCCTAACATATTTTTCATACTGTGTTGATCTCATTACATTCACTTTTGTGAAATCGTTTTGTCCTTGCATTATTCATCCGAGTTATGGAATGAAATATTTTTTGTAATGCAGCTGGTTTTGTGTATGGTGTTGGGGGAGGGATGTGTGTGTTGTGCATGTGTGTGTCACTCTCTTCCCCCCCCCTTGCGTGCTAGGTGGCTGTACTCACCGTCATCGCCGGCGTTGGTGTTCGTGGTGGAGCAGAACGTAGAAGATCATGGGGTAAACATGCAGTTCAGGCTCCATGGCGGCGTGGTTGTTCCCTGTGTCTCCAATGGTGAGTCCTTTCCCTTCTGAGCTCAGTTTCCACCAGGCTTTTGATGTCGTTAGTACCGCCCCGGAAATGGTTGCAGATTGTGTAGTCATAATATGGTGGGCGGAACATTGACTTCCGTCTGGCTGTAGGTGGCTCCCGCCGTGGTGGCTGTTGTTTCCGCCCTGGCGGTCAGTGTGGTACATTGGCTGTCTTTCGGAGACCTTTCTGCCATGGTCATAATTTGGCTGTAGTTACCGCCAACCTGTTGGCGGTATTACCGCCACTTTAACCCAACCGCCAGGGTCGTAATGAGGGCCTAAGTGATTTGCTCAGAACTGCACAGTTTTCAGGCAAGTTCCAAGCTGGATTCAAATCAAAGTCAGGTCCCCAGAAGAGGGGAGGGCGGGGAGGTTACTAGCTTGGTTGATTAGGCCGGAAAGCTGGGGCACGCCGATCACTCGGCTGATGTCTAGAGACTTACTTCCTGACACACAATAATGATGAGTTCTGATCTTGCTGCATGGTCCTGTATAGCAAGCCACTGCCTGCAGATGCAGGCATGCTCCACGACTGCTGGAGGGCTTGTACTTGGGAACACTCACAGTCCAGGAGGGTGACCATTTGGGGGGGGCGGTAGCCGCTCAAGAGGTACAGACTGCTATCAAAGCCCTAGCAGTAGGGAAAACCCCCAGAACGGATGGGCTCCCCCAGAATTTGATCAGAGATTCATAGGAACCCTGTCGTCATGCCTCTTAGGAGGCTATGCACGCTATTGTACAACAAGCGGCACCCGCCTGACTCAACAGTGGGTAATATCAGTGGACGTAGAAAAGGCCTTTGACACAGTACAATGGGATTATCTGGAAGCTGTGATGCTACGAATGGGCCTAGGACCCAACTGGGGGAGATGGGTTAATTTACTTTACAGTCACCCAACTACATCCACAGGACCTACTTCACACCGCATAGAACTAATCGGATATACGGGGCGGCGACAGGGGCTTGCCCTTGATGCCAGCTAACTGACGCTGACCTTCGACATATGATTTGGGACTGCTCAGCACTTAGACACTACTGGGGGGAAGACCTTGCAAAGCTCAACAATGTCTTGAATAGACAACTAGATAAATGGCTGGCAGTATGTTTACTGGGGCTATTTGATAAACCTCTATCCAAAAAGATGGGGAACAGGTTCTGGCATTGGTGCTTGCACGTAGGAGAGTGGCGATGGCCTCGAAAAATAAAAAGGGGCGTAGGCTGGACCCATGGGTAACAGATGTCACACAATGGGTGAGGGCAGAGGAAAGGGTGATACAGAGGGAGGAGGTGAGAGGACTGAGGCGCCGTCCAACAGCACACCTGTGGGCACAGGTGGTAGACACATGGCAGACTATAGAAGCAGTCACAGTTGATACTCCAGATGGGGTGATGGCACAGCATGAGCTAGGGGTAGATTAAAATTAACCCACGGCTTGCACCCCTGGTCATACACAGCTGGTGATGGCCCCCCTCATAACACGGCCATCTAGGCGACCTCCCCCAGGGTGTGCCCCCCTGCCCTTGTGACCGGACCTCCACCGGAAACGGATGGGAGGAGGGACCCGCAGTGATGTGCATGGCTCAAGGACCTGGCAACCGCAACCATACACCACATAGCTGCACTAGACACGAATGGGCAACTTAATTGATTATCTGGTTATTTAGTTATGTTATTTCTTTTTTCTCTATATATTTTTTTATTGGTATACGCTCTACGGGAGGGCGGCTACACAGGCACACTGAGAAGCAATGGATTAAAGCTGACTCCCTGTCCTACAAACATGCCATTGTGAAATAGAGGCACTTTAAATGCCCACAATGCTAATTAACATGTTGGGATATTAGATTGCGGTAAACATTAGCATGCATTTGTGGCATCAGAATGCATAAAGAAGCCACTTATAGACAACACACTACGATGAAATGCATCTCCAAGTAACATGTTATGGCTATGTGAATGAACACATGTACTATTTGAAATTACCAATAAATAAAAATGTTTGAAAAAAAGTCAGGTCCCCAGGTTGACTTAGTCACTACACCATATTGTATTCTTTATTTAATGTAATAAAACATATATTTTTTTAAAAAGGTTGAGTTGAAAATGCTTCAAATGTTCACCTTCATCAATCCTTGTTAACACTTATATTCTTTTGATATTTTCCCATAGGCATTATGCTGTGTTCCCCATGCTGTATAGTGAGTAGACTGAATACAAACTATTGTGGTATGTAGGAATGATACAGGGGTCAGGCTTTTCTATGTGCATATGCACTGTGGGTTAAAGTGTAACATGATATACAACATAAATATGTACATATTAATCAACAATGTATTTATCTATTGTAAGGAAATGGCTCCCTGTTACAGTTACCCCCCACTTTTTGCCTGATACTGATGCTGACTTGACTGAGAAGTGTGCTGGGACCCTGCTAACTAGGCCCCAGCACCAGTGTTCTTTCACCTAAAATTTACCATTGTTTCCACAATTGGCACACCCCTGGCCCACAGATAAGTCCCTTGTAAAAGGTACCAGTGGTACCAAGGGCCCTGTGACCAGGGAAGGTCCCTAAGGGCTGCAGCATATGTTTTGCCACCCTAAGGGACCCCTCAACTAACACATGCACACTGCCATTGCAGATTGTGTGTGTTGGTGGGAAGAAAAAGGCAAAGTCGACATGGCATCCCCCTCAGGATGCCATGCACACAAAATGCTGCCTGTGGCATAGGTAAGTCACCCCTCTAGCAGGCCTTACAGCCCTAAGGCAGGGTGCACTATACCACAGGTGAGGGCATAGCTGCATGAGCAATATGCCCCTACAGTGTCTAAGTCCATTCTTAGACATTGTAAGTACAGTTGTGGCCATATTAAGTATATGGTCTGGGAGTTTGTCAAAAACTAACTCCACAGCTCCATAATGGCTACACTGAATACTGGGAAGTGTGGTATCAAACTTCTCAGAATAATAAACCCACACTGATGCCAGTGTTGGATTTATTAAACAATGCACACAGAGGGCATCTTAGAGATGCCCCCTGTATTTTACCCAATTGTTCAGTGCAGGACTAACTGGTCTGTGCCAGCCTGCTGCTGAGAGACAAGTTTCTGACCCCATGTGGTGAGGGCCTTTGTGCCCTCTGAGGCCAGAGACAAAGCCTGCTCTGGATGGAGGTGCTTCACACCTCCCCCCTGCAGGAACTGTAACACCTAGAAGTGAGGCTCAAAGGCTCAAGCCTCATGTTACAATGCCCCAGGGCACTACAGCTAGTGGAGATGCCTGCCCCCTGGACACAGCCCCCACTTTTGGCGGCAAGTCCAGGGGAGATAATGAGAAAAACAAGGAGGAGTCACCCACCAGTCAGGACAGCCCCTAAGATGTCCTGAGCTGAGGTGACCCCTGCCTTTAGAAATCCTCCATCTTGATTTTGGAGGATTCCCCCAATAGGAATAGGGATGTGCCCCCCTCCCCTCAGGGAAGAGGCACAAAGAGGGTGTAGCCACCCTCAAGGACAGTAGCCATTGGCTACTGACCTCCCAGACGTAAACACCCCCCTAAATTCAGTATTTAGGGGCTCCCCAGAACCTAGGAAACTAGATTCCTGCAACCTGAAGATGAAGAAGGACTGCTGACCTGAAGCCCTGCAGGGACGACGGAGACACCAACTGCTTTGGCCCCAGCCCTACCGGCCTGTCTCCCCACTTCGAGAAAAACTGCAACAGCGACGCGTCCCCCAGGGTCCAGCGACCTCTGAAGCCTCAGACGACTACCCTGCATCTAAAAGGACCAAGAACTCCCGAGGACAGCGGCCCTGTTCCAAAGAAACTTCAACTTTGCAACAAAAAAGCAACTTTTAAAGACCACACGTTTCCTGCTGGAAGCGTGAGACTTTCCACTCTGCACCCGACGCCCTCGGCTCGACCTGTGGAAAACCAACACTACAGGGAGGACTCCCCGGCGACTGCGAGCCCGTGAGTAGCCAGAGATGACCCCCTGAGCCCACACAGCGACTCCTGCAGAGGGAATCCAGAGGCTCCCCATGACCGCAACTGCCTGCTTCAAGGAACCCGACGCCTGGTAAAGACACTGCACCCGCAGTCCCCAGGACCTGAAGGATCTGACTTCCAGTGCAGGAGTGACCCACAGGAGGCCCTCTCCCTAGCCCAGGTGGTGGCTACCCCGAGAAGCCCCCCCCCTTGCCTGCCTGCATCACTGAAGAAACCTTTGGGTCTCCCATTGAAACCTATTGCTAAGCCGACGCCTGTTTGCACACTGCACCCGGCCGCCCCCGTGCCGCTGAGGGTGTACTTTCTGTGCTGACTTGTGTCCCCCCCGGTGCCCTACAAAACCCCCCTGGTCTGCCCTCCGAAGTCGCGGGTACTTACCTGCTGGCAGACTGGAACCGGGGCACCCCTATTTCCATTAAAGCCTATGGATTTTGGGCACCACTTTGACCTCTGCACCTGATCGGCCCTGAGCTGCTGGTGTGGTAACTTTGGGGTTGCCCTAACGGTGGGCTACCTGGGACCCAACTTTGAACCCTGTAAGTGCTTTACTTACCTGTGAAACTAACAAATATTTACCTCCCCCAGGAACTGTTGAATTTTGCACTGTGTCCAATTTTAAAATAGCTTATTGCCATTTTTTTGCCAAAACTGTACAGGCTATTGTGATGATTCAAAATTCCTAAAATACCTGAGTGAAATACCTTTCATTTAAAGTACTTTTTGTAAATCTTGACCCTGTGGTTCTTAAAATAAACTAAGAAAATATATTTTTCTATATAAAAACCTATTGGCCTGGAATTGTCTTTTGAGTGTGTGTTCCTCATTTATTGCCTGTGTGTGTACAACAAATGCTTAACACTACCCTCCGATAAGCCTACTGCTCGACCACACTACCACAAAATAGAGCATTAGAATTATCTCTTTTTGCCACTATCTTACCTCTAAGGGGAACCCTTGGACTCTGTGCATGCTATTTCTTACTTTGAAATAGTATATACAGAGCCAACTTCCTACATCTATTAATAGTGATGCATGTTCAGCGTACCCATTAGGGTGGAACTGAGATCATGGTCCAGATGGGGAGTACATCTCTTGTTTTTACTGTGTTCATTTCTATCATTTAAAATGGTATGGTATACAAACGGTAGATGAATCTTTATTTCAGTCTGTCCCTTCAATCCTTTCTTGAAATGGCTAAGCACTACTAAGACAGGAAATTACAACTATAAAGACAGTTTCTGTTTGTGAGCTGCAGGTTAAATATATTTTAAAATACATACACATGCCTAGGCCAAACTTGCACTCAGTCACATTTTATTTTTCTATAAATGAAAAAGGGTTGGCAAAAGATCACAAAATGTAAATTTGTGAATGCTGCACCAGAAATTCATTAGGGTAAATAATGTTGTGGGACATGTTTATTGAAGGGGCTGAAGTTGTGCAAAATGAGATTACATCTTGTTATGATGAGCATCCACAGCACAAGACACTGCTGCAAGGTTAGACAGAGATATGAAAATAACCAGACAGAGACCAGGACATAGACCATGTATGTGGAAAGGTGTGAGCATGTCCTAGAACCAGCTGCCACCTCACACTAGGATCCTATTGCTCCAGCAGGTGGGCAGCACCTGCACCACCAGCCAGTGATGAGATCACGTTCCCCACCCAAACAGATGCCTGATGATCTCTTGCAGAATGATTGAAGGAACAGCTAGCATTCTAGAGGAGTATTAAGACCTTTTGTCTGCTGAGGGAACCATGCTTGGAGCCCGAGGCTGCTGAAGGAAATCCCTTCTCTATACCCTTGATGTTGACCTGCTCTCACAGGGTCCAGGATATAAAAAGGTAGGAGTAGGACTCAATGTGACAGCTTCAGAAGTTTCAGGATATGTCAGACGCATCTCTAACAGCATCTTAAATAGATTAGTGTGACTACACAACTACTGTCAGAATGCCGCTGCAGTGAGAGGGGCATTAGTATTCACACGTTCACCAATATGGCCATTTCAATGGATTTAGTACCTTCTCTGAAGAACTGTGTGCAACCTATATTCTCTGCCGTACATGTTCTCTTAGCAATAAAAGTTTGCCCTACAGCTGTCATGTTGTGTCTGTTCTGAATGGATGTTGCCCTTACGAGCAAGATAAGCATGTTTGTTGCTGTCAGGGGAAGATGTCCTGTGAAGAAATACAGCTTGTGCAGTAGGGGCCTGATAAGTATTGAAACTTACATTGCTGCTGCCCAGGACATACATGTTTTGTAAGAGAGGGAAGCTTGCACTGCTGTCACCTAAGATGCACCTCTTCAATAAGGAAACAAAGCTCGCACTACTGCCCCATCTGTGCCTGGTCTGTGAGAGAGGGACACGTTTCTACTGATGCTTGTCTTCTACCTGTTCTGCAGAGAAGCTTTCACAATAGTTGTCCTTTCTGTACCTTCTGTGTTTGATAGCACCTTGTGCTGCTCCTGCTTCTCTTGCCTCGTGCCCAGTACCTATTCTTTATGCTAGGGATGCTGCCAATGTCATGATGTGCCCTGTGGTATTTTTAGTGATCCTTCTAAAAAATAATGTACCTTTTTCAGAAGTCAAACAATTGATTTGTCATTGTTTATATTTGTATGTGGTCTTAAGAAAAGACCAAACTCACCGAAATGTGTGAGAAGTTAATCCTTGATGTTCCACGTTAAACAGAGGTTCAAAAGTGATTATACCACCTTCTGCAGTTCTAAAACATGGCTGCCAAGTGACTATGTCAGGTGTGTAATAGCTTCACCCCAGCCCAGTGATGGTTTGTAACAAAAGGAACATAAGTGCCGTTATTGAAAATGTTTCTTTGTATCTGCAGCATCCACAACCAGCAGTGGCATCAACCACATATAAGGTGACAGTCAAATGTCTGGTGAAGAAGAGAGCAAAAGTAATAGGTGAAATGGGCAGCAAGGTTTGTGCATCATTGTTAGCTGCTTGTTTCCACCCCACTCACTCTGCCATCTCCCAATTCCCACACTTTCTCTCCTCTTTCCCATCTCCATCACATTCTCCTCTCATTTTGTTTTCCTCTCTTTCTTCCCTTCATATTCTCTCACACTTTCTCCCTCTTCTCTGTCACTATTCTCTATCTTGTCTCTCTTTCTCCACAATTTATTTCTCCAATTCTTTCTCTTACTCTCATCCCCCCTCCCACCTTTTCCTACTGACTACTTATCAGAAACAGGCGATGTTAGAGGCTAACATGGGTGAGAGGCATGTAGTACTCCCACAAATTAGTAGCTGGGCACCAGTATCTCAGTCCCCACTGAAGTTCAGCATTTACATTGTAGTAATGAATACTGAAAGATCTGAACTCTATGTTGTGAACTGGCTCAACACAATCTATGAATCAACATGATTCATGTTGTGCAGGGGCTGAGCTCTATGTATACAGGAACTCTGTTCCGGTTCAGTGTGAGAAATAACATGTTTGAAAAGAAGCTCAACAGAATACCTGTAGGAGCTGAGCTCCATTTGTTCATAAACTCTGCTCAAGCTATGCAGAGGTTCAGCACTATGTATGTAGGGACTCAGCGGTGGCGTTATGACCAGAGATGCTGATTTTGGATCTGGGGAACTAGGTTTAAGTCTTGCTGTCAACTCAATATCCTGTGATCCTGGGCAAAACACTTGTGGGTATATTTATCAAATATTCCCACATTGCAAAGCAGCAAGACACCTTGCTATGCTGTACTGTGTGAAAGGGAGAGGGCAGCATTGCACTGTATTTAACGTTTTGCAAAGCATTCCTGCTCTCTACATGCGCTGATGCACAAACTGCTACCTAGCGTTTACACAGGCACCCTTGCACCATGCAGAACACGTAGATATAGAAAAAATCGATGAGAAATAAGCATATTTCACCTCATAGCATTGTGGCTCTTTCCCAGGTTTACCACTAATGGTAAGCCTGGGAATGTGTCAAAATTCATGGGTGGATGTGTAGGAACACCCAAGTGCCATCCATGGAACACCTCCCTGGGGCAGAGTAACGCAAGGCAACAACTTGCGCTTCTAGCGTTAGTCCACATTTACCAAGCCAAGCAAGGTGGCTTTGCGTGGCTTGGTAAATGGTGTTCTTGGTTTTGTTTCCCTTGTGCCCCCTTGCCTGATGCAAGAAAGACGCAAATCCATGATAAATATGCCCGATAATCTCCTTGTGCCTAAAAATGTAGGTGCCTTTGTTTAATGTAACTGATGCTCATGTAAGGCCCCCCATTACCTTCAGGGCATGTTTATGCTATATAAAACTCTGGAAAAAAAAGAAAAAAATCAACTTGATCTGTGAATGAGCTCTACTCTACAAGCAAATAGGGTCTGCATGTCCAGGGACTAATTTTATCTGTGCAGGAACTCACTTATATCTTCTAGGTATTCAGGTACATTTCTAGAAGTGCCACCAACTTCAGTTTTGGGTTCCTTGACTTGATCAAAAAAGCACTGAAATGTGGTTCTTGATTCCAGGCATTCTTGACCCTTTGATTGTTATGTTGTGCAGCAACACTCTAGATACATCATGCTTTGGCCGAGTTCACCTTGTCAAGTAATAAGAAAGCCAAATCACATTTTCATTTTCATGGGATGGTGCCTGAAGGACAAGCCCAGTGGGGAACCATGATTTCGAGAAAATGTATGTGTCTTGTGGAGAATAAATATTGCCCGAGAATGTTTAAATCTCTAAACCAAGTCTAGTGGTCTCGGCTACTTCATTGCTTTGATGCTGGGGTGGGTAATGCGGTTGGTTTAATATATTCACCCAGATATCATCTCCACTCAACCTCTGTGAGTCCCTCACCTATGTAAAATTTGAACTCTTGACTCTGGCACCAAGCTTGTGCTTTAAAATTCCCTCTTTAGGCAGACATTCAAAAGAGGTGAGGCATTTGGACTGTGTCTTTGTGTCTCAGAAGAAGGTGCATTAACTCACAAGAATACAGTTGCTGGTTTGAGGTTGGCATAGGATAGTAGAAGGCAGGGCCTGCACCAGCAGACTACAAAAGTGGGTCAGCCTAAGAAACAACAAGACCTAGAAGTTGTGCACCCAGGGTGTGTTTCAGTTGAGTCTTTGTAATGTGTCTGTTTATCAGATTATGACTTAGGCACCCCTTTTACCATGTTTTGTGACCACCAACTATCATGTGCAGGGATGTTAAGGAGGCCTAATTAGTAAACTACACAAGGACAGAGCAGTCTGGGGCACACCATGCTGTTGTGGCAGAAAACGTTAGTGGGCCCTGTGCCAGGTGCTGGCCATGCACAGTGACATACTGCTCCTCTTGGTTAGCCTATTACATGTTCAGCTACCAAATATGCAAGGCAAGAGGCACACACAGCATTTTGTGAGGTGGGTAGTGAGAGGTCAGCACCCAGGAGCCCACAACAAGGCACAGTGGAATATTGCACTCTATGTGTGTCCCTACTGTGGGGGCACATGTTCGGCCTACCCAAACTGAGCTACATAGCAATTATGAGGTAGAGGAACACAATGACATGCGGCTCTGCTCCGCTGCATGTTTTCTGACTGTTAGAGTAAATGCATGACTGTTAAAGTAACTGTGTGATATGATGACATTGTCAAGCCATCATCCTGATGCAAATATTGCCTGACAGGCCATGGCTGGGCTTCCTTCTGGGATAGAACAGACAGCCAGGAGCACTTTACTCGTAGACTGCCTAAGGAACCATCTTTTAAACGTCCCTGCCCATACGGAAAAGTGCTGGTGCCACTTGCCATCAACCACCGAAACAAACATACTGCTACCCAGACCCCTATCTGCCAATATCACTTTGCAAGGTCTTAGGGCCAGATTTACTAAGGACTTGAGTTGCCCTTGCATGACGCAAGTCGTCACAAGGCAATGCAAGTCCTTTAATGAGAGTAACTAGATTAAACAAAGCCACATTACATGACTCTGCATGGCTTAGTAAATCCAAAGTAGTGCAAGACAGCGCATATCACTGCCTTGCGTTACCTTAAGGCAGGGAGGCATTCCATTGTTGTAATATGGGCTTTCACAGGCATTCATCAATGAGTTTTAACACAGTCCCAGATTTACAAAGGTCTGTAAATCGAGATTGCGCTGAAGTGGCGTGCCTTCCTGACCTAGGCGTAATGCAGCAAAATATCTTTATTCCTCTTTGTTATTTCCTCTTTGTGTGTATTCTGTATTGTGCATCACACATAGAAAGAGGAATATGCCTTTAAGGATTAGTTTTGTGGAGAAAGGTATCCCTTCCTGTAAAAAACAATCCTGCCTGTAATGCAGGCACCCTTTTACCATGGTGCAAGGATGGCTGCGTTGGCGCTAGGCAAGCACAAGTGTTCTAGCACTAGGAGACAGCAGAAATGCGCCATTATGCCATATCATATCTTTGTAAATATGGCACATTTCTGCTCTCTCCTGTACATGCAGTGCAGCAAGCTATTTTGCTGCATTGCATTGTGTGAAAAAATATTAAATCTGCCTCTTAGTTTTTAGCCAGCATTGGAATATATAGAAGCAACTCTCTGTCCCCCACCCCAGAAATGCACAATGCTGTTGGTAAAGAAATCTGGATTGCCTGATGGACACTGAATTACTGCAACTCCATTTCCATTTAAAAAAAGAAAAAAAATGTTCTTCCCTTTTTTGCATCTATATAGCACTTGCTACCCCCATGCCATGGGTAGTAAGCACTATATAAATGCAATTACATACAACGTAATTTTTGCCTTGTGCCATTTTTGCTTGGATGGACTCAGACTAACAGTCCGGCTGGAAACAGGGCAGAGATTGCCTTTAAATTGCAGATGCTGCCTCGGGCATTGGTCATTGCAGTGTGTAGGAAGCTGGCCTGGTTTGTTGTGGGTACCTAAGGTATTTACACCTTATAACAGGTCCAGGTATCCCCTCTTAGTGAAGTGTAGGCAGTGTCTTGAAGCCAGGCTCTCTAGAGGCAGCTGTGGATGAGCAGCCAAGGCTTATCTAGGAGACATGCAAAGCTCATGCAATACCACTGTAGTCACAGAGCACTTACACACATGAACGGAACTACACAGTGTTACAAAAATAAAGGTACTTTATTTTAGTGACACAATACTAAAATTACTAAAAAGGCAATACTCCCTTAGGAGGTAAGTAAACACACTAAATATGTACACTAGTAATCAGAAAAAGGAATAGAAAAGGTTAGAAAACAGTGCGAATGTAGAAATCCAATAGTGACCCTATGGGGAACCCAGACCATATACTAAAAAAATGGAATGCTAACACAGGACCCTCACCTAGGTAAGTGGAATGTGTAGAGGGTAGTTGGGGTTACTAGAAAACCACAGAGGTAAGACAATATCCCCCCAGGGACCAGGAAAGCAGGCGTAAATCACTGGAATTTCGCCAAGCCAAAGCACCCAAAAGGAATAACATAAGACACCCAGACAAGTCTGCAAGAAACCAGCAGTGGATAGCTGGAGAAGAAGACCTGTGGAGAGAGGGAACCAAGTCCAAGAGTCAAAGTGGAGTCCAGGAGGAGTAGGAGCTACTTCCCACCCAGCTGTACTTACAGGAACTGGTCAACAGTGAGGAAAAACAGGTCAGCACTGCAGCCTTGGAGCTGGAGAAGAGTTCATGATGGATGCAGAAGATGTCACATACTGGAGTGAAGATTGCAGATGGGTGTTGGTGCAGAAATTCCACCAACAGGCCTTGGCAAAGGCAAACTCATGGTTAGTAGAAAAGTGGTGCTGCTGGGGACCAGAAAGGCCCAGGAGGACTCAACCCAGGAGCAGGAGTGACAGGGATCCTCAGCATCACAGAGAGTCCACAGGAGCAGAGGCAGCACCCACAGGAGTCCCACAGCACAGGGACACAGAAGTTGCAGAAGGAGCCTATGCAGCACTACAGGAAGGGATCCCACGCCGGAGGAGAACCATGCAGAGGGCTGAGCATTGCAGGAAGGAATGCTGGGGACTGGGACTACACATTGCCTGAAGATCCCCTGGAGGAGATGCAAAGAAGCCTTGGCAGCTGCAAGAGATGCAGTGCATGGTGGTACTGTCCTGCGTGGGAAGGCAAAGGCTTACCTCCACCAAAGTTGGATGGCTGGCAAAGAGGACCAATAGGACTACTCCAGACCACCACCTGCGATGCAGGATCCACGCAGCTCAAGATGAAGGGAGATCCACTCAGCCGGTCGTCGTTGCAGCAGGTGCCTGCGGATGCAGGGGAATGACTCCTTCACTCCAAGGGAGATTCCTTCTTCTTTTTGTGCAGGCTGAAGAGTTGTTGTCTTCTGAGGATGCACAGCTGGGGAAATGTTGCAAAGCTGGCAGGAGCAGTGGAAGCAAAGTTGCAGAGAGACTTCTGTGTGGTTTGCAGTGTTGTTGGTTCCTGGGGGGTCCAGTTGTAGTTTCAGTGGGCGGAGGTTGCAGAGGAATCCTGCTGGAGAGTTGCATGACGAATCTGAGGACCCACCCAAGAGAGACCCTAAATAGCCCTGAAAGGGAGATTAGCCATCTAGCCAGCTAAGCACCTATCGAGAGGGGGCTCTGACAACACCTGCCTGGCCTGGCCACTCAGATGCTCCCAGAGTTCCCTGCCAACCTTGGAAACAAGATGGCAGAACCCAGGGACCCTCTGGAGGAGCTCTGAGCACCACCCTTGGGGTGGTGATGGACAAGGGAGTGGCCACTCCCCTTTCCATTGTCCAGTTTCACGCTGGAGCAGGGACTAGGAGTCCCTGAACCAGTGTGACTGGTTTATGCATGAGGGCACCAAGTGTGCCCCTCAAAGCATACTAGTGGCTTGGGGAGGCTACCCCTCCAAAGCCAGTCACACCTATTTCCAAAGGGAGAGGGTGTTACCTCCCTTTCCCAAAGGAAATCTTTTGTTCTGCCTTCCTGGGTTTGATCAGATCAAGCAGCAGGAGGGCAGAAACCTGTCTTAGGGGTGGTAGCAGCTTGTGCTGCCTGGAAAACTCTGTAAGACTGGTGGTAGCAATGCTGGGGGTCCTCTAGGGGCCCCCAACAGTGCATGGAATCATACTTCCAATACTTGCAACAGTATTGGGGTATGATTGTGACATGTTTGATACCAACCATGCCCAGGTTTGGAGTTACCGTTATGTAGCTGGACATAGGTAGTGACCTATGTCCAGTACATGTGTAAAATGGCATCCCAGCACTCACAAAGTCCAGGAAAACGGATCTGGAGTTTGTGGGGGCATCTCTGCGAGTGCATGGGTGCCCTCACACACAGGTACCTGCACTGTGCCCTCTGGGCTGAGAGGGCCTACCATAAGGGTGATTTATAGTGACCTGGTGCAGGGACCTGTAGTGAAAGCGGGTGCATGCACCAAGTTTCACTCAGACTGCTATGGCAGGCCTACAGAACCCTTTGCATGGGCTCCCTATGGGTGGCAGAATAACTACTGCAGCCCATAGGGACTGTCTGGTACCCCAATGCCATGGGTTCCTAGGTACCATATACTAGGGACTTACATGCGGGGACCAGTATGTCAATAGTGGGAAGAAAAAGGTACAATTACCAAGTTAGAAGGGAGAGAGCATAACCACTGGGGTCCTGGTTAGCAGGATCCCAGTGGACACAGTCAAACACACTGACAACAGACAGAAAATGGTGTACCCATGCCAAGAAAAAGGGCACTTTCCTATGCACTGTTAGTGCCTTTGAGACAATGACAAATGCTAAAATATATGGCCCAGTAGAGCGAGAGCCCCCACATTGGGTCTGTGAGTTAGTATATGTAGAATCAACAGTGACCTCCACCCCTTCTTTGAAGACACTTTCTAGCAGCACCAGAAGCTGGACCTGTCTAGCTAAAGAAAATACATGTCTTCTCCGACATCCACTTTCCAGACAATGCTCTATCCAGGCACTGCCTGAGACAGCACCCACTAAGCTGCAGCCCTAGCAGCCGGGGCTACAGCACACAACATGGGGGGTGCTGAAGCCATTTTAAACCGTCAAATGGTGCCAAACCTAATAGCAAATCAGAGAAACATGGGATGCTAATAGTAGGCTTAACTATATGTCAAATGTAAAGCTTTTTTGTCCAGAGGTATTATCAAAGGACCCACAAAATCAGAGGTGCCTGCACCAGGCTCACAGTGATTGCTGTCTACCTCTACCACAGGTCATACAAAATTGTTGAACGATGCCAAAGTTATTAGCAATGAATAACTTTTTAACCCCTTGATGAATCAGCGGAGAACTTTACATTCTAAGAGTAACTTAACCATGAAAATGTCTGCTTATTCTCCTCCGGACAGATTGACAATGAAAGATGAAATGTTGAAACTAAGCTGAATGCACTGTGATCCAAATTCTGTGCAGATTCATCCAACAGTACCAAAGTTAGATGCTATGCATAAAAGCCATTTTCATTGTAAAGAGAAACTGCACCATCACAAGAGTCACTATTGCCTACTCTGTAACCCACACACATGTATGTATATATATATATATAAATATATATATTCTTCAATAACTTTACATTTGCCGCAACCCCATTAAAAACTGAAACTGAACCGTGACATTGGAGTCACTATTGCCTACTCTGTAACACACACAGATATATAAATATATATTCTCTGATTACTTAACCATTTGACACAATCACAGTAAAAAGAAAGCGCTTCCGGTGTAACAGTCTCCATTTATTAGTTCTGCCTCTGCTCAGCTAAAGGACGCATAACATGTTTCAGCCCCAAGGCCTTGATCACACAAAATCCCCATTGTTTCAATAAAACAATATAAATGTACAATTCCATCTACAGAGAAAACAGAATATGTGGACACAAAAATATATTATAGAACTAAGGAGAGTATATGCCTGTTAAAGAAACAGTATTTAAAGAACAAATTCACAAGTTTCATCCTTATTCACATTCCATTTGTGCATCCAGCCTGAGTGGGCAGATTGGCATTAAAAAAAGCAGCACTGACCAAATTATGATATCTGCAGAACACATCAGTGTCCATTATCACTATAAACACTATAAACATGAAGCACAAGTAGGCAACAAGTGGGCAACAATAGAAAATAAAATTCAGAATCCCTATCCCAAAAAGAGAGTATGTAAATAGACATCCATCATGTGCCAGGATAAAAGACCCTATGGGTTTGTTACACTCTATTAGAGCTTTATTAACTCCAAGCAACATTGCATTAGTATCTAAATCTAAAGATTGTTTTATACCTTTTCCCAGCACCCCCTAAATCATAGCCTAGTCCCCTGTAACGGCAGAACATTGCACAAACAAGTGCACATGATCAACACCATCCTCATTACGCCCAGGACATTAAAACCTATCATGTCTTGATATTTTAGATTGTTGACCTACTGGTAGGCAACAAGAACAATGCAATGTTAAGATGAACTAAAGCAATATTTGTGACAGTAAATGTTTCTCAGTTGAGTTTCAGTGCAGCCACTCACAGTTCAGTGTTAATTGGAATACTTTTGCTTTCCAACTTGTTACAAAGCTCTTCACCCCATTCTGAATTTACTGGATATAATTCATAACAAAATTGGGTAAATACATGTGTTGTGCATTCTGAGTTGTTATGAACTTGATCTAAAAAAAGATTGACATGTTGCAGAATATCATTGAGTTTAACTTTCTTAAAGACTGCTATCTGCAAACAAAGGAGAAATGTAACTTTATTCACAAATTCCTCTCTGAGAATATTATAATCTTTTTAGATTAACATGTGGGACGAGTTAAGCATTGATTGTTCTCCAGATTAGTATCTGAACAAGTTCTAAGACAGGGAAATTCCACATTTCTCCATACTGCAGAATATTTTCTTAATCTGGGGCAGCTAAGGTATTGATGTATATCCCAACAAGCGTGCAACATATCTTAGACTTTAATGTTCTTTAAAACTTAGGGTTCTTTCGTTTGCTCAAATAACAATCTAGTCTCATTGTAAAAATCATAGTTCTATACAACTTAATTATGAGTAGAACATATCTATTTGTGGCAAGTAATCTAACAAGCCAGTAATAGCCCTAAAAGACAGGACACGACAAGCCTGTTTGCTCCAATTCATAGAACAACTTTTATTTTCAGACTGTGGTACCTTGTGGCCTAGATTAATAAATTCTTTTGGATTTCATTTATGTTCAATAATTTAAGATATTGATCTGTAAATATTGAAATAAAAGCAATAACTTTGAAAATATCATCATTTTAATATAACTGATTCTCCCAACTAATAATATGGATAGAGCATGATTTTAACAAAGGAGTCTTTTTATAACAGACCACTTGTTTGGATAAGTAACTTGAAAAAAATCCCTATTTTTCTGGAATAATTACTCCTAAATATCTTACACTTTTTCTTTACATATTGACCCCATTCCTGTTTTGCATGCTGAATGTTCCAAAAAACCACTTCAATTTTATAATTGGTAATCTTGAAACTGACAAATCCACCAAATGTTTGTAAAGTATTCATAATCCGCAAATATGAATCTGGAAACTTAGAAATGTTCACATACATTTATAATTGAACTTTCGTGTAAGAGGGCCTAACTGGAATACTTGGATCACATTATTGAGCTCAAAGCTTATTGCTAGCAGCTGTATAAAAAAGCCAAAAATGAGAGAAGAGAGTGTGCAGCACTGTTGCACCCCCCTCTCAATAGAAAAATATGTACTTGACTGTTTGTTTAGGATTAGTAACAGTGATAAAAATATCACATCACTTTAATCAGATCAGCTAGAAAACTGAACTTGCTTATGAACTGCCCAAAGATAATCTCATTGCACTAAATGCAAGGCCTTCTTTGTGTCTTCCGGGGTACCATTAATGGACCAGAGAAGGATATCAATATATCAATACATGATACAAAAACACAGTGATGGTATAATCTAATGAACGATTTAAGAGAAGTCCTTGCTAATACACATGAATTATTTTCACCAGCATTTATTGAAATTTCCAAGCTGTAAGTTTGGAAACCATTTTACCGTTGTTATTAAGCAATAGAATTGGGCAGAATAATGTACATATATACATCTTTTTACCTGGTTTACAAATTAATTATATATTGGTTTTTATCCAAAAATTGTGGACCTTTGAATATTTAAAGATTTCCTATTCAAGTTGCAAAAATAGTTATAGATCTGGGCTCTTACTAAGGTCCAGAATTATCCTGGAAGGTCATCTGGCCCAAGAGCTTTGTTATTGAGTCTATTACTATTTGTAAATCCACTGTAGAGATTTCCTGCATGGTTTCTTCTGGACCAGGCTCAGAAGGGAAAGAAATTAGGAGGTTTGACACAAATTGGATCAACAAATCTTATTTGCACGTAAAGAGATTAGGGTATATCTCTCTGAAAACATCCACCATTTTATTTATCAGTTCTCGGTCACCTCAGTAAGTACTATCATTCTAATTCCTTTGATTTTTTTCTTATCCTCTTCACCCGTTGTTTTTCTTTCCGTTGTTTTTCTTTCCACCTTGCCACACTTATCATTGAATTCAAACAATTCCTCTTCAAATTCTATTACTTTTTCTGTGGCTTAATCTGAAATCCATTGAATTAGTGTAATTTTTATAACTCTCGACTCTCAAGGCATTTTGTTTTTTTTAATATGGGCCAAAATCTGATCTTAGTCTGATTGCGCCTCTTAAATCTCTTTCATGTGTTTTGCTAGCATTTCCTTTTCCACCCTTTTTTAATTGTATAGCCAGTTATCATACATCTATTAAATGCCTTATATGATTCCCATACTGAAAAAATGTTTGCTGAACCCAGGTAATTTTTTAAAAATCAGTAGTGTACATTTCAATATGCTGAACAAAACTAATATTCCTCAAAATGGGACAATGTAAGGCCCTGCACATATTATTATGTTTAGTTGGTAGGAATTTGGGGAATGATACAGATACCATGGCATGGTCTGATATGTGCCCTGATTATACTTTCACCTGAAGTTCATCTTGAACAAATTTCATGGAGATGAGGGAACAAATCTATATGCAAAAGGGATTTCTAAAGTGGCAAAAAATAAGTAAACCCTGGAGCATCTGAAATGTCTTATGCTGTATATCATAGAGATCAAAATCCCGAATGAGATTTTGAACTGCAACTAACATTCTTGGTTTTGAAGGACCCAGTGTCTTTGTCAAATGATCTTAAAATGTCAATCCTGCATTCTAATCTCCATTAAAAATACTGAAGGGGAAGTAGGTCATTTTGAGACCCAATTTTCAAAAGGTACAGATCATCTCTTTTAGGGCTGCTCGTAGTTATTACGTAGAAAAGTAATGCACATGTGTTTAAAACCATGGCAACCTAAAGTCTTTGCTCTGACAATATCTAATCAAGCAGACTTTATGATTATAATTACTTAACCACAGATTGTGGAATCTTGGCTAGGAGATACAGCTATGGGAGCCCAACATGTATTTGACAAGTGAGCTTTATTGGCCAGAATAAAGGATGCCAAAAGTGATGGATAGAATGCTTGAATTAATCTCAGCCACTGATAATTACTCGGGATGCATCCCAGTCCTTTGTTCTTTTGCACACCATGCGACCTCAGTTTGGACCCAGCCATATGCAAGTCAGCAATGGGAAAAGTTCAGCCCGAACTGGCCAGAATATGCGCTTCTTGCAGAAGAGTAGCATCCTCTCGTCATTCTTGCTTTATGCAAAGGATGGCTTTTCTCTTTCCAACATTATGTAGTATATCAATACCATTTCAAGTATTAAGACAAATATTTATCAATTAACTCACAATTCACCTCCCAAGTACATTTTATCTGTAGCCGTATCATCATCAGTACTAAATATTGTGCAAGTGAAAACCAAATATCAGGGCACTTTTTTCTAACACCACCATATCCTTCACTGCTCCTATGTCTTTAACCATTAATGCCCATCCTGGTGGAGCCCTTACTATTCTGTGCCTAAGCACCTCTATCTCTCTCTCTCTCCATAGGATGGCTAGGGGGAGATTTCTAAACTATTGTGGAGCAGGCATAATCGTTTTTTTCTCTGCCACTTGAAGTTCATTTAAGGGAAATCCCAACAGTCATTTTGGAATTAGTCACTAGTAGAAAAGATAAATTTCAATGTTTCTCTCACAAGGACTTTCAATTTGGAAGAGAATTATAAATAAGGCTCCCGTTTTTATGATTTTTTTTGCTGATATTTCCGTCTGTATTTATCCATATTTATTTTTTGCTAATTGTATCTATACTTATCCATATTATTTTGGGTTTTGTGAAAAAATTAAGCTGGAGAGAGTATATTTCTACATTTATTAACCTAAAAAATATGCACTTATGCCTGAACGCCTGACAGGTTCAAGTGATATAAGCAGGCTCAGATAATAAAATATGCACTAAATAAACGTTCAAATTTTAGTAACAAGGTTGTGCAAATCTATTGCTGTTTAAGGCTTTTTACTAAAATTCCTTAATTTTTTTAACCCCTTCCTTAACTGTCAATCTGCACAGCTATGAGCCTGGCAGCCATGATTGATGGCATTTAGAATCACACAAAAAAAACAATTTCAATTTGTATCCACATTTAAAAATAAATACAGACAGGAAAACAAATGGTTTACTGTCTGTATTTATCTGTAAAAACAGAAAACAGGGAGCCTCAACTATAAATAAGCCTCTTTTCTATAGGATTTTAACTTGCTAGCTCCATCTGCATTGATCGTTAATACCCAGGTGTTGGAAATGCCCCTCTCTACAGGGTCACCCCCAAATATTTTGCCTTCCTTCTAATTTTTGCTGGATTTTTGCTTGTTGGCCTTAGGACTCTGTGCACCTTACCACTGCTAACCAGTGCTATGGTATGTCTGCTCTCTCTCTAAAACATGATTTGATTGGCATATACCTGATCGACATATTTAATTTAGATGTAAGTCCCTTGTAGAGTGGTATACCATAGGCCAAGGGCCTGTAAATTAAATGCTATCAGTGGGCCTGCAGCACGTATTGTGCCACTGACTTAAGTAAAAAGAACAAGTGATGGATGGAATGCTAAACAATGTCAAACATTCACCCCCAGTACAGAGATCTGGGCCTAAATCTATTGTTTTTTGCTGCCCATGCCATTTCAGTTGGCCCAGCCATATGCTAATCAGTCTTAGCCCTGCTACCCATGGGAAAAGTCCAGCCCCAACTGCATAATCAGGTCCTTCCTGGACTGGAAACAAGCATCCTGGGACCGGTTTTAGGGTATCACCCTTCATCAGCCAGGCTAGCTTGCCTCCAGTGGCATGGGGAGCAAGAGACCCATGTCTGGGCATATCCTTCCCACTTAGAGACACAAATGCAAAACGAACAAGTGATGGGCGGAATGCTGAACAATGTCAAACATTCACCTCAGTAAGAGATCTGGGCCTAAATATATTGTTTTTTGCTGCCCATGCCACTCCATTTTGGACCTAGCCTAGTGCAAATCTGTCTTGACCCTGCTCCCCATGGGAACAGTCCAGCCCGACCTGCCAAGCCAGATCCTCCCTGGACTGGAAACAATCATCCTGGGATCGGTTTCAGGGTATCACCCTTCATCAGCCAGTCTTGCTTGCCTCCAATGGCATGGGGAGCAAGGAACCCATATCTGGGCATACCCTTCCCACTTAGGGCCACAATTGCAAAAAGACCAATTGATGGACAGAATTCTGAACTTAAGTAGACCTTTAAAACATGTCCCAAGCCTGCCATTGCAGCCTGACGGCAGTGTCCCACTGCCACATCGACTTGCCATTTACAACCCTTTGCCAAGTCTTAAAATCCCCTTTTATTATAGCTATGTCACCCCTAAGGTAGGCCCTCTGTAGCCCATAGGGCAGTGTGCTATTTAATTAAGACGTTGAGCATGTAACTTTTAGTTTTACATGTTCTAGTAGTGAAAAACTCCCAAATTCGTTTTTCACTGCGAGGCCTACCCCTCCCAGAGGATAACATTGGTGCTTCCTTATTATATTTAATATGCTGTAATTCCTAAACCAGAGGTGGTAGACATATCATGTTTGGTATGTATGAACTTGTAATGATAAAACCTGTTTAATGGTAAAAACTGATTTATCATTACAAGTTTGAAAATGCCACTTTTAGAAAGTTGCCATTTTTCTGCACTTAGCCCTCTGTGCCTGCAGCCTGTCTTAAGTCACATGACTGGGTGGTAACTGAAATGTACAACTTTATGAATCCCCTCCAGACAGTCACACAATAGTGGGATTAACTGAGCCTAAATAGTCAATTAGCTGGCCTGATGAGAGGGTAGAGATAAGCACATCCCCACTTGCACCTGAGTAGGCAGTGCTCTGCTACCACACAATAAGCTTAATGACCCTGGATTGTCAGTGCAGCCTGCTAGAAGCCAGGACAAGGGAAGCAGCTAACTCCTGGAACCTCAAAGAATCCTGCTGGAAACTTCTTCCCACTTCTAGAAGCAGGGCACCAGGGTATAAATATAGCGCTCTCAACCCCACTCTTCAGTTCACTACTGGACCTGTAGAAGGACTCACAGAGGTCTGCCTGCTGTTGGGACCTGCTGTTCACTCTGCCAGACAGCTGTTGTATCCAGAAGGACTGCTTTGCTGCCTAGAGTCTGCCTTGAGCCTTCAGAGACCAGCCCTGCTGTGGAGCCCTGCATCTTCACCTGCACCCAGGACTTCCAGAAGTGTCTCCAAGGGCTACTTTTCCTGGCCTCCTGTTAGGAGTCAAAGGGACATAACAGACTCCAACCATCTTGAACCCGCACCGGGATCCAGCCTGAGTGTGTCTTGAATCCCCAAGAGGACTACATCCACTCCTGGATCCTTCGTTGTGGTGCTAAAGATGCTCCGATGTCCATTTTCCAAAACTGCGGACTTGCTATTTTGAAACTTAAACTTTAATAATTCATAACTCCAGTTCTACTAATTGGATTTTAAAGGTTAAAAATAATTTATGAAAATGTTCTCTAATTTTCCAAATTGGTTTGGGGTTTTCATTGTGTTGTGTTTTCACTGTGTTGCTGTTTGTGTACTGCATAAATACTTAACACATTGAATTTTGTGCCAAGCTATACCAGGGTTAAGCACAGGTTAAAGTAATGACTTTTTGTGGTTCACCCTGCAAGGGATTGTGACTGTTGCTTGACCAGGGCTCATACCCCAGTCAAACAACAACCCAAATTCTCACACCGGGCAAATCAATCTACTTGAGGACCTATTACAAAAGTGACTGTCTCCCCCAACCCCGCTTTGGAACACCTCAAAGCTTGAGATACTCAGTAACCTCTTTCTGGTAATTGGCTCCTATCACAATATGGGCCCCCATGTAATCAAGCGGATTCAAGTAGAATGGATTCAAAGAATTATAAAACATGCAGAATAGGGAATAACCTTTTAAAAGCCAAGCTTGACAAACCTAGGGCAATAGGTGCTCTCTGTAGGAAGTAACCATGATTACTACGGATGTCTCCATAATGACATAATAGTGGTTCACTTGTGTTCACATATCAAAAAGAAATTACTCAAGGGCTCCCCACAAATCCCAGTTCCACGTTGAACGCTTGAATGTGAATGACAGGTGAATGTAGCCCCACAGACCCCCATCCAAAACATAGTTGAAGTGGAGTCAATGCTTTTGAATTACTAACAGCAACTAGATAGGAATCCAAGGATGCTGTAGTGATTGGAAACAAATCTAGTTTGTTGTCTTCAATATCACACACACAAACTGTATTAAGAAAAAAGACACATTAACTAAAAAGTGTATTATTTCAACAGTCGCAACTTGTTGATTAGCACATCTAAAATAACCACACAAAATACCCTAATATTAGCACAAACGGATGTTGTAAACAATGAGAATAAAATGAACATTTCTAATATAGTTAAAATGTCATCTAAGAACCGAACACTCTAAAACCTACTTCCATGCGCTACACTAGGAGCGCATGGAGTAATATAACTTGAAAGTAAAGTGTCCTAGGGAGAATCAGTGCACTGCATACTTGTTTACAGCAATTTGCTGTAGTTGTCAAAAGTTGGGGAGGCTGTGTTTCCAGTGAAAGGTAAACACATCTCATCAGCTCCTCTTCGCCTGACTTCAGCTTTCAGTAGAAAGTGCAATTCATCAGCATCTCTGGCAGTCAAAATATTCTCTGGCACTCTCTTGTGCAATAATCTGGTGTGAAAGAGCTCTCCTGACAAATGGTCACATGTAATGCCTTTTATACTGTAGATTATCTAAGATGGGAATTTCTGACATAACCTTAAGTCAGACTGTACTTTGGGCAGTCCTTAATTACCAGAAACGTTAATGACATTCCTATGTATATATGCATCACTGTAAGTACTGCACTTTATTGAACTTTTGAAGCACTGCGCAGCCTGCCCTTTTTACTGATTTTACTGACATTTACATGTATACCTGAGATAAAATACAGCAAAAATGATTTGAAAACCTAGGGAGTGGGTTGGTTGGTTTATATATTTACAGAAAAGAGTCCCACATTACCATTGTTGCCTATTGATACATGGTACCCTGGTTCTTGGATTGGGCAAGAGGTACTGTTCCTGTGTATATTACTTATTTCTAGCAATGACATAGCAGCAGTTGATTCATTAGGAATCTATCCGCTTCTGTTCACCTCATCCTTCTTGAAACCAGCATAACTTGAAACAGCTGATCACTGAGACGATGTTCCAAAGTCCAGCCAATGTAGAAACAGAGAACCCTTCAAGGATCCAAAAGAGGCAGTCTCTCTTTCTCCATGGTAGGAGGCAGATAGAACAATGGGAATGTCATAAATTAACCAATGCAGAATGGGAAGACCTCCTTTGCAAGAAAAAAGCCCTTGTCCAAAGTACCATCTTGTCCAGCAAGAATGAAGTGAAAAGTGGAAGCACAGTGAAGAGCCTGCAGCTCGCTAACATGATGATTCAAGGCAAGGGCAGTCTGAAGAACAGTCTTAGAGAGAGGAGCAATAAAAAACAACGGTGCTTGCTCTTGAAGGGTGAACCCATCAGAAAGATGAACATCAGAGTCAGGTCCCACTGTAGCCTAACAAAAGGTGAGGGAGAAAAAAAGTATGTTAAACCCCTTCAAGAAACACATTACAACAGGTTACTTGAATTAGGATGGCTGGCTCAACAAAGAAAAGCCAATAGGAATAACTAACAGAATAACTAAAAACCTTTAACAGTCCCCAAAGCAAAGTCATCATGGGCTAAAGAAAGTGCAAAGCACAACATATCAGAAAAATGCACTACAAAGGGGTCCGCTTCTTCCTATGCATACCAAGAAACATAACATGCCCACCAACTAAAATACAAAGGTTTGGTGGAAGTGCAGCGCACCACCAAGATAATGTCCACCACTCCCCAGGGAAAATCAAAGATGCTTATATTTTTCTGCTTTATCCACAGGCATGAAGGTAGAGGCTTGAATTAAACCCTGTCCCTCCCACTGAGGGAGAAGGTTCCCTGCCATGCAGAGACATGTAGTAGATGCTAATACCACACTCTCCTCAGCCAGTCTCATGCAGTCAAGATTATCTGCACATGGTCCAAATGCAGTGTCTTCAGAACACAAGGAATCAAATTAAATGATGGGAATGTGCAGTGAAGTTGTACGTGCCACCTCAGGTGGAACACATTTTCCAGAGCCCCTTGCAGTGGGAACTGGACTGTAAAGAACAGTGGGCAATGAATGTGTTCATTAGTGGCAAAAAGGTTCACCAAAGGGGTGAGCCAGAAAGCTAATATGGACAGAAACACCTCCAGATGCCTCTTGTGTTGGGGAATGAGACACAGAGTTCTCTGCACACACATTCAGGAAGCCGCACAAATGACAGACAGCCAGCTGAACATTGTGAACCTGGGCCCAGAACCATAGCCTCAATGTCAATAAGCACAAGGGATGTAAGCCTACTCTGTTGTACTTGTTGGTGTACCACATTGTGGTCATGTTGCCAATGAGGACTAGAAATGACAATGAATGGGGGGCAGGAATGTCTTGAGTATCAGGCAGATCTCCCAAAGCTTGAGCTAGGCTATGCGGTGTCTCTGCTCCACAATTGAACATATACCTCTGGCCTCCATAGCATCGAGATAGCTGCCTCACTGTGACTACCGTTGGTGGAGGACAAAAGGAACTTCTGCCACCACCTGGAGCCCTGACGCTGTGGTGAGCCCGCCTTCAGCAGTCAGTCATAGAGGTATGGGGAATACATGTATCCTAGATCTCCACATATAAATCACAACCACTCACATAAATGAGTAATGGTAATGAGTGGAACCCACTGCTTTTGTCAGGTACAGCCTGTGCAACTACAGAGACATTTTTTTATATAGGCTCCCTACAGGTCGAGGGACACCATCCAGTCTCTGAATCACAAAGCCTAGAGGACTCACGCCAGGGACAACATTTTGAATTTATCCTTGCAAAGAAAAGCATTCAGGACACGAAGATCCAAAAGGAGCAAAAGCCCTTGTCCTTCTTGCAGACCACGAAGTAATGGGAGCAACACCCCTGTCCAATCTCTCCCTCTGGAAAGAGTTTTATAGCCCACTTGTTCAAAAGGGCAAGAACGTCCTGCTTGAGAATGTGGGCTTGGTCCACAGAGAGCACATGGTACACAGGAGATATAAGGAGAGGTAACCTGTAAAAAAACAAATAAAAGGGCACATCCACCTTTGATGATTTGAAGAACTGAACAGTCTGAAGTAAGAGACTACAGGTGTTTTAGAAAAGACACCTACCCTCCAACAGGATGCGTTTTCTCCTTTGAGAGTGAACAGAAGTAGTTTGGTGAGAGTAATCCTTGGCAATCTTAGGAGCTTCCACACCCTCAGTAGCTATGAAAAAAACAAATTGGCTATTTAATAACCTGGGAGACCTGGCTCTGTAGGGTAAGGCTATCCCTAGAAATAATCCCAAGTTTCACGTACTGTTAGTAGAACTGGTGGGTAGTAGAAGCCAAAACCATTAAGTGAGCCGCAGCCCAGCCTTGTTTGAATACTTCCAGGGCTTAGTCGGCTGTTTCACCTGGAAGGCATGAGGTTGGTCTTTACGCCCCCACAAAACGCAGTAGAACTTATCTAGTCTTGCTAGTGTATAGCCTCCTAGGAGCACATAGATCCAGACACTGAATCTACAATGTAACGGCAAAGGGGTGAATCTGTTCGGAATCATTTTGCCCATCACAAGCCACTTCGGCAAAGTAGTAATGAAAGTGACCTGGAAGACCGGGGACCTCTAGTTGGATGGGAGTAACATGCCAAGATACGACATCGGAGGAATGAACTGCCCACAGCCTCCCTTAATTTCACTCCCTGTCCAGAGAAGTACAGGGAAATGAGATGGAGTTACGTTTTGAAGAAGAAGAAACCTAAACCCCAGGCTCTCAGGTGAAGGGTTAGTGGTTAAGAATTTAGGATTTAGGGCCATATGTACGAACACATTTTCCCATTGACACAGAATGTGAAAAACCATTTGCTACATCTGGCCCTTAGAGTCATCTGAGGTCGCCCAGTGGCAGAGAGCAATCTGCCTGCTCACCACTCCAGAGTCGTGCTGGCTTGTTCCAATCATCCACACAGTAGTACCTCAGTGATGAGCAGCAGTGGATTAGCAGAATCCAGGTATCATGATTCCTAAAGCACTGCTAAAGTATGTTTTTGTGGAATGTTTCCAATGAAAAGCAACACCGGATCGGCATTGAAATAAATGCACGATGGAGACCTATTTGTCTCTGTGATGTCATGTCGGGGGGTGCCGGAGTTGAGTTGGAGCCATGGTGCCGTCTGCTGCTGCAGGAGAGCTGTTTAAATATTTTCCGGGTCCATTCTGGCAATTGGAGAAATTTCAAGAGGAGAGGAATCTGCAAGTAGACATTTCCATAAGAACATTCTGCTAACCACTGCTTTGACTCCCCACCCTCCTTTTCAGCACAAATTCCTAGCTACCACCAAACCAAGATGGCTCTAGTGTTGGCCAACCCTTCACTCAAACGATCCTACATGAGATCATTCTGAATCCAAACAGCTAAGATATGAAACTCTCACCCTGCTTAACGAAATATAATTTACAATCATCTTGAATTCCGGAGAGCACTAAAAACCTGGCTGATCACAGGTTCCTAACTGTTATGCTATGATTCAGTACCAAGAGGATACGTATCTACACACGCTGATGAGTTTACCTTCACACTATTCGATAACACCTCACGCCTATACCCTGCAGAGTGACTGTACCTTCTTTTATGCACATGCCCAAAACTCATCCAACACCTCCTACATAGGGTTAATCACATTCAAAACCCTCTCAAGTAAACACTTGAAATGGCACCCAGTAATTCCGAGGTAAAACGGACTACTTTAGGGGCAATAAGTGCTATATGGATGCTGCGGGTTAAATCTCTTATGGAAATGTCATTTTTTTCCTACATGTATATTTGTGTATCAACATGCAGGTTACATCGATGGCATTTTTTAAAGCCAAATGCAATTTACAAATGTTAAAAACGCCGTTGTGATGGAAACAGATTGCTTAGCCACCCAATAGTAATAAATTTTGTAAGTAAAAACGTAACAGACATGCAAATGTAAAACTACATCTTTAAAGCTAGCAGCACATACTCCTAATGCCTGCACTGCCTGTTAGTGCCTCAGGTCATTTTTACCCAACAGCAGGACTGCAAACCAAATCAATTAAGAATCCCATTGCTCCTGCTTGGTGTCTTAGGCGGGGTTGTTTATGACTTCAATAAAGGCTGCAGTGGTGGAACTCCAGGATGAAATATCTTGGGATCTGTGCACTAACAGTGAAAACACTCAATAGAATCACAAAGCTCATCCTAGTGGAAAAGCAGCAGTTCACATTCAGAAAACCAATTAGCCAAAACGATTTCGCCAAAAAACACCGCCCAACTTGGGTGTCCACCTTGCAATTAGAATGCAGAGATAGTGGCTAGCTATTGTGTGAATCTGTAGGTAGCACTTTTACACATGTCTGAAATATAAACATTCCTTAGTTGGGCTGCAGTATGTTTATATTCAGTGACTCTTCGCCACAGGGAGTGAGCTTTTGGTCTCGCTTTAAGGGGGTCTGTTGGTCGCCCACCTTTTGCTGCCCCTTAAAATTAGTTTTCATTTTAGTTTTGTACATTCCTTAGAGGCCCTGGCAGCTCCTATTTACTGCCAGGTAGCTCCACTTGCTGAAATGCGATTTAGCACAATAGAAAGTTCTGTTTACCGTGCCCAGTGGTGTCTACCATCTTGGATCGGTAAATAGATACGTCCACGGTCAACCCGTGTCATTTGGTGCATGCATGCATGATGCTGCATGCACCTACTTACTTCATCATGTATACACAGCCCTACTGAATGGTGCCTGCGGCATCAGCATTAAGACGCATATGCACTACATGCGCATCGCATGATGGCACATATTATTTCTTTTTTTTCTGGCACTGCTGAACAGCATCAGCAAAAAAGAATTTTGCTTTTTTACCTATGCTCAACAGCATCGCCAAAAAGCATTGGTAAAGCTAATACATCCCAAAGGTGTGTAATTCTTTATTTTCCATTCAGCACTTAATGACAGTGCATGTGTTTTCTTGCGCTCTCCTTTATGTTATGCTTCTCTCCCAACACCCGGGCCCGCACAGTCTCACGGTTTCTAAAAGCACAGCAACAGGTACATTTTTGCTGGAGTATAGAAGCAGACTTTAAATGCTGTTTTCGTTTTTGTCATGCATTCTTCATATTGCACAAAAGCAGCCCCCCGCACCAAACTGAAAAGGCCCTTGGGGTGGGAATGCACTGCTGCACTCACTCAGCTGACGTTTGAGGAAGATGTCCTAGCATGACTGAAAAGGATTTGTCTCTTCTTCTGGGGGTCCATACATCTGATCCCTGGTCTATAGCTCAGGAGCAAATAGCTGGAGCATGTTTCCGTTCCGTGGAAATTAAATAAAGCCCCCATTTCCTTTAAATTCTGACACTTCATTATTCTTTTTTTGAATCTGTTCAGCTTCAGGAGTAATGACCATGCCATTTATAAAGATTGCAAATATTGAATTCAATGCACAGTTTTGTGATACTTTCAGATATGTGATTGCTTTCCCACCAGTTTTTTAAAAATGTTTTTTACTTTTTTGAAAACATGGTTTACAAACAGACATTGGAGAAATCAAAAGCTTGGCACTCCTAGTACATAGGCAAGACCATTTGGCTAAGCAAATGTTTGTTTATAATTCTCACAAGCAGTTCTATAGCTTATAAAAAGAGCATGACTAAGCTATAACCAAAACAAATTTAACGTAATGTAAAGCCAAATATGATTTTAGATTCAATGCTGAAAACATTAATCTCTACTTTATTTTTTGGACTCACAGGGACGGTAAGGGTGGCTGGCATACCAGCAGATTGGCTGCAGTTTAAGTCCAATGTGCTGTTACTTCCCCCACGATAGGACAGGGAGCTGAAACTAGGGGACAGGATTTGACCCCATGTAATAAGGCTGACATGGGAGTAAAGGCTGAAGGCAGGGAAGCGTAAAACAGTCAAAACTAGCAAAAGATGGCACCAGGTCTATCACATTCAAACTTCATCGCACAGAGGCCTCGGGTAAATATTTGGAATGTTAAGAGGCTTAATCAGAAAGATAAGCAACAACTAGTTGTGCAGGAGTAACCCTCAATGTGCCTGACAAGCTATAACTTCAAGAAACTATAAAGACAGGAAAATATTTGATAAGATGAAATGCTGTCAGGCAATTTTTACATCGCAGAACGCCTCGCGGTGGTTGTCAGGATTTTTAACCACAGATACAAACCCTTCGGCCCATATTTATACTTTTTGACGCAAAACTGCGCTAACGCAGTTTTGCGTCAAAAAAATTAGCGCCGGCTAACGCCATTCTGAAGCACCATGCGGGCGCCGTATTTATTGAATGACTTTAGCCGGCGTTAGCCGCCGTCTGGTGTGCGTTAAAAAAAACGACGTACACCAGGCAGCGCCGGCGTAGGGGGAAAATGGAGTATGGGCGTCCAAAAATGGTGCAAGTCAGGCTGAGGCAAAAAAATCGCCTCAACCCGATTTGCGCCATTTTTTTTTCACTCCCAACCCCCATTGAAATGACTCCTGTCTTAGCAAAGACAGGAGTCATGCCCCCTTGCCCAATGGCCATGCCCAGGGGACTTATGTCCCCTGGGCATGGTCATTGGGCATAGTGGCATGTAGGGGGGCACAAATCAGGCCCCCCTATGCCACAATTTTTTTTTTTTTTAAAATACTTACCTGAACTTACCTTAATGTCCCTGGGGTGGGTCCCTCCATCCTTGGGTGTCCTCCTGGGGTGGGCAAGGGTGGCAGGGGGTGTCCCTGGGGGCAGGGGAGGGCACTTCTGGGCTCATTCTGAACCCACAGGTCCCTTAACGCCTGCCCTGACCCAGGCGTTAAAATCCGGCGCTAATGTGGGTTTTTTAGACCCGCCCACTCCCGGGCGTCATTTTTGCCCGGGAGTATAAATACGACGCATATGCATCGGAGTCATTTTTTAAGACGGGAACGCCTACCTTGCATATCATTAACGCAAGGAAGGTGTTCACGCAAAAAAATGACGCTAACTCCATGAACTTTGGCGCTAGACGCGTCTAACGCCAAAGTATAAATATGGAGTTAGTTTTGCGTCTAATTTGCGTCGAAAAAAACGAAGCAAATTCGGCGCAAACGGAGTATAAATATGCCCCTTCATTTTTAAAATAGTTTAGCATGAGCGATAGATCTTTGCTACTCTACAATATTTAAAGCGATTTTTTTTAACTGGTATATAAATCTACAGGCAAATTGAAGGGAACTCCAAGGTATGCCATGATGTAATAAATGGCGGTTTACAGACCGTGAGATTAGAAGAAATGAAGTTACTTTAACTGTAACCCAGGCCAGTTGCATAACAACTAATAGGCACTACCGCAGTTGGATGGGCCACTTATGGCCCACACTAAATGCCCTAATGTCAGGTTTTGACCAGGTAAAACGCACGTCAGGAGAAGCACCTGCATAGCACACGTGTACTTTCTACTGTAACTCTCACCGGCAGTACTGGCTTATTGAGTTCTTCTGGGTTCAACATGACCAGTTCTCAGTGCTAAAGAAAAGTATGAGAAGAACAAGTTACTTACCTTTGGTAATGCATTATATTACGACCCTGGCGGTCAGTGCTATAGTGGAGGTATTACCGCCAACAGGCTAGCAGTACCTACCTCCACTATTATGACATTGGCGGTTTGGCCAAAGCCAAACAGCCAAGTCAACACACCAACTGCCATGGCGGTAACGACCGCCAGGCTGGAGACTTCAGTCTCCAGCCCGGCGGCCGTCACTAGGCCACCCATGGAATTTTGACTCCGCCCACCACCATGGTTTCAGTGGTTTCTGTACCGCCACGGAAATCATGGCAGTAAATTCCTTCCCTGGCACTGACAGGGGTCTCACCCTCACCTCTCCCCCTCCTCAGAGTTAACCCCCCCTCCCCCTCCCCCTCCCACATATACACACATACACGCACATACATACACACCCATACACACACACCCATACACACATTCACCCACGCATGCATACATACATACACCCTCACTACAAAACTCACAAGCATACATCCAGGCACACACGCAATCACATGACACAACATGCATGTACACACACATACCCATTCATGCACACACGCATGCGCGCATTCAAACAAAGTCACACACATCCCCACACACGCACACAACGCCTCCCAACCCCCCTCTCCTGTTGGAGAACCTGACTTACCTGCTTGCAGGGGGTCCTCCGGCAGGAGACAGGACGCAGCGCTGCTGCCAGCAGCAGCATCTGCCAGCAAAACACCAACAGACTGTTTTGCTGGCGGGGCGCTGCTGCTGGCAGCAGGGCCACCTTACTGCCGTCAACCTCCATGACGTCACCGGAATACCGCCAGCCTTCTGGTGGAATTCCAGCTACGGTCATAATGGCATGGACGGTCGGTAGCCACGGCGATGGTATGTTGGCGGCCGTCGCCGTGGCGGTAGGCGGCATCTCATAATGAGGACCTATATTTAGCTGCAGATTCCTTACCTTTGAATTTCCCAGGTGTCAGACTGGATCTGGAATCTTTTGGGTGAGCAGTACCCTGTGCACGCCACCGGGTGGCTTCATTTGGTTCTGCATGGTGTTGTCTGCGCTGGATGTGATGTTGCAGTCACCTATCCAGGTGCCACCCAGGACCTGATTGTCTAGGCAGTAATGTTTTGCAAATGTGTGCAGTGATGTCCACATTGCGGCCTGACAAATATTCAGGACTTGCACACCATGCAATGCCATGGTAACAGCTTTACCACTGGTGGAATAGGCCCTCAAGCCCCTGGGAGGCTCCTTTCTGGCCAATGCGAAACATATTTTCATGCAGAGAACGGAGAACAGCCCAGTGTGAAATAGTCAGTTTCTGTGCTGCCCGACCTTACTTTGCTCCCACATATCCCACAGAGTTGGTTGCCCACCCAGAACTCTTTTGTCTGTTCAAGGTAGAACGACAACGCTCTTTTTGGGTCCAGCCCGTGGAGTCGCTTCTCTTCCTTAGAGGGATGCGAGGGAGCAAATAAGGTGAGAAAGGTGCCAGTCTGTCCCAAATGATATGGGGTCACCACCTTTGGGAGGAAAGAGGCACAGGTACAAAGCACCACTTTATCAACAAAACACTGTGAGGCTTGTATGAGAAATCCTGCAGCTCACTCACCTTCTGTGCAGATGTTATGCCCACAAGAAAGGTTGCTTTGATGGTGAGCAGCATAAGGAGACGATTATGAAGTGGCTCAAACAGAACGCACATCAGGAATGTAAGAACCAGGTTCAGGTCCCATTGAGGCATAATGAAGAGAAAAGCTGCAAGGATTACTTGGGCCCGGTCGTTCTTAATCTTCTTGAGAACTCTGGGCAGAAGTTGTATGGGCGAGAATACACACAGGAGGCCTGAACTCCACTCGATACAAAAAGCATTGCAGAGAGATTGCCACCTTGGAAACTCCATCATGCAATACTGCTGATATTGCCCATTCTCTTCTGAGGTAAACAGACCTAACCAAGGCTCTCCCTACTGCTAAATGAGTCCTTGCGCCACCTCTGAATGTAGACGCCACTCATGATCGATTAGGTATCGATGGCTGAGTCAGTCTGCCCTGGCGTTTAGAGGGCCTGCCAGGCGTTCAGAGGGCCTGCCAGGCGTTGACCCACCAGGGATATTCTCTGCTGTTCTAGCCATGTTCAGAGAAGCAGGGCCTCTTGACAAAGGGCCCATGACCCGACACCCTGCTAGTTGCAGTAACACATGGCTGTAGTGTTGCCCATGAACATCTGCACTACCTTCCTCTTGACAGAGGGAAGAAATGCTTTCAATGTTATCCCAATGGTACGGAGGTCCAACAAGCTGATGTGGAGTTCTGACTCTGCCGGAGACCAGATTCCTCTGATCTCCACCTCTACCAGATGGCCGCCCGATCCCAGAAGTGATGCCTCTGTCACTAGTGTGAAATCTGGTTGGGGAAGGAAAAGGAGTCTGCCTTTGCCCCAGTCCCAGTGCTTTTGTCACCACTGCAGTTCTTTAGCAGTTCCGTCCGAGATCTGGACAATGTTGGAAAGATCTCCCTGATGCTGCGCCCACTGGAACTTCGGGTCGCACTGCAGAGTCCACACATGCCATCCGGCATGATTCACCAGCAGGATGCAGGAGTCCATGAGGCCTAGTAGCCTCAGAGTCAGACTCACGAAACCCAGGATAGAGTTGCAGAGGAGAAGAGGGAAGAGGACAGGGAAATGAGGGAGAGGAGGGAAGGAGGAGAATGGAGGTATATCGGGTTCAAAATACGGAAATAGGAGCAATAAAAGTCAACGTTGTATTGAGCAGAAGGGAAAATGGTTAAAATCTTGCCATGGAACGTAATGGCATTAAGAAAGGTAGAGAAAAAAAGCCAGGGTGCTTTCAAAAGCCTGACGGCTGAAGCCGGATATCGTAGCCCTTCAGGAAACGCACCTCACCAAAACTGAAGCTATGTTCTATAGACGATAGTATACCTAAATGCTGCAAATGATGTATTGTACCAAGCATATATGAGGTATCTAGCTCCACATAGATTTCTGGGCAAAGGGGAGTTTCCACAATAATACTCAACAAAACATTGAAAATCGTAAATACTAAGATGGCTTCTGCTCTGTTTATCCTGGCTAATCTACATGTACCTAACTATGAGAATCCCCCATTTCTTTGCTCAAATAATGCTGGAGCTGAGCAGTTACACCATGCCTATTATTATTAGGCGACTTCAATTGCATATTAAATTCTGCAGTTGATACTACCAATGCCGCATTCACTGGATGTATGAAAAAATATCAGAGCCAGCAGAGCATGTTTCCAGAATGCGCAACAACTTTGCAAATACTCTAGTTGACACATTTCTAGCAACCATGAGGAGATGGGCAACAGGCAGTTGTCCATGATATTTAATTATTGAATGAGGCCTCGACGGGACATGTTTGCAACAAAACAAAATGTCAGATATGCATTATTTGTCAGCAGACAGCTTTGCCTGACGTTTTAGGGGGAGCCTGAAATCCTAACCTTTATTCTGTTTGCTCTAGCAGGTTAGTAAATAACAAGCCTATCTTGAGTTTCAAAGGTGGTGGGTACTTGCATACCTGATTGAAAAAAAAAAAAAACAGGACTGTTGTTTCATCTGAATAGCAATCCTGCTACTTCTGACACAGCCATTCAGGCAGCCGGTGTAGGCCACTTGCCTCACAGCAACCTTTGATTACAGTAGGTGCCCATCCTTTATTTATAGAGCTGGCTCGAAGATCTCCTCTCTAATTTCTATCCCTGTATGTTCACTTTTTATAATACTTAATCCTAAGGCTGTTAATATAGCTTAACATAACACTGCCGATGGCTATACTAGTTGTTAAAGGCCTTGAACTGGCGTTATAGGCCCGAGCAGTAGGCAAGAGACTGGTTACGAAGCAGAGGGCCTTCAACAACCAGAATAGCCTGAGGCAGAAGGGATATACAGCTATTAGAAAATTCCACTGGCTGAGAGTAGAATGCTCTAAATCAAAAAAGGGAGAAACAGAAGGACAAACACCGAAATGTTTGTGCAGAAGGCTTATACCAGACATTATTAGCTCTGGGACACTTCATTGTCGGCAATGGAGCTCCCAACATTGCTAATGACTGTAAGAATAAACATTCCATGCTAGGCAGAAAAATCCTCTTTCAGCTATTAGAAATTATTGAATATTTTTTTAAAGAGAAAATAAAAGGTAACACACAGTTACGACCTTCTCAATGGTCTGTTTGATCATAAAGGTGAATGATATTCTCCAATGATCAAATAACTAATGTTTTCACATAAGCTTGATTATCATATTTGCATGATATAACTGAAGAACACAACTTTATGTTAAGAATGTGAAGAAATCACAGTTGTTCATTTTCTGATTATTTAAACTAGCACACCTTTCAAATCAAAGTGGGAGGTTGCTAGAGGGGAAAAGCAGTGTTTACAACAACCCTGTAAATTAATGTTGTCTTTGTCAAGTTAGCACTACAATAATCACTTTGAGAGATTTTGTTTATCTTGCACAGAATTCTGGATTTCAGAGGAATTGAGGGATACGCTTATACGAACTTTTCTAATCAGCTCATTGAGCAAGCTCCCCCTAAATTGTCGAGCAAAACTGTCTGCTGACAAATAATGGATATCTGACATTTTGTTTTGTTGCAAACATGTCCCATCGATGCCTCATTCAATAATGTAATATCATGGCCAACTGCCTGTTGCCCATCTCCTCATGGTTGCTAGAAATTTGGCAACTAGAGTATTTGCAAAGTTGTTGCGCATTCTCGAAACATGCTCTGCTGACATATTTATATTGTGCCTGAACGCTCCTCACCAGACTTGCTGTACTTTTTGTGCAACTGTAGGGACCTGTGACCAATGTATGAAACAAACGGTTTTGAAAGTTTGTAATTACAAATGGTAATGATTTGCAGATATGATTCGCAAATCAAGCCATATCTACCTTCAAGTTGTACATTTTGCAAACTCTAAACGGTTGCTATTTCCAAATTGCGATTAACAAATTGCGACTTACCATATTTATACTTTTTTAGCGCCGCATTTGCGTCATTTTTTGACGCAAAAACGGCGCAAACTTGCAAAATACAATTGTATTTTGTAAGTTAGCGCCGTTTTGGGGTCAAAAAGCGGCGCAAATGCAGCGCTAAAAAAGTATTAATATGGGTGTTAATGTTTGTTGCAAAATTGAAATTTGCAATTTGGAAATAGTGAATGAGACTGTGGCTCACTCTGATATCACAAACAGGAAGTGAACCACATGTATTACAAAAGCTGACAGGTGTTATGTGGAAAGTATCTGTCTTTTTTAACAAAGAACTAGAAAACGCTTGGAATGGCTGCTGAAGAGGGAGGAAAAAGTGGCGGCTGGTGGGAAAAAAACGAACATTCAACGAGGCATTGCTGAGGATTCTAATTGAAGTGTGTTGCAAACAATGACAAACTCCTTGGCAGTTCCTCTCTCCATGGCTTGTACAGGCTACCAAGTTGACATGTCTGGAAAAGGATGGAAGAAATAATTAATGCAGTGGAACAAGCAGATTCAGTATTAACAAAATACCCAAAAGGCGGTACAACATGTGCCACAGTTCTAAAGAGAGGATTGCCAGTAGGATGCATCTGGGACCGGAGGGGTCCCAACACCACAACTTAAGGATGCCATAACATCCACCCTTGAACCTGAGGCAGTCACAGATGTGAGTGACTGTAGGAAGCTGGCTCTGTATATATTATATCAAAATGAGATATAGTGTGCACAGAGTCCAGGGGTTCCCCAGAGGCTTGACAGAGGCTGAAATAGATAATACTAATGCTCTATTTGTGGTAGTGTGGTCAAGCAGTTAGGCTTATCAGAGGGTAGTGTTAAGCACATAAGCAATAAGTAAAAACACACACTCAATGACTTAACTCCAGACCAATAGGACTTTATATAGAAAAATATGCTTTGTTAATTGATTTCTAGAACCACAAGATTCAGTTTGCAGGTAAGTACATCAAATGAAAGGTACTCTGTATATATATGATCAGGACTTTGAATAGAATAGACAATGTATACAGTATTTCTTAAAACGGCAAAAAGCTATTTTAAAAGTGGACACTGCAATTTTCAACAGTTCCTGGGGGAAGAAAAGACAGTGCAGATTTACAGGTAAATATACAACTTACAGTTCTTATCTCCGGGGTTTAGGTAGTCCGTCACTGGGGTTCAAGTTAACCCCAAACACCCACCACCGGCAACAAAGGGCCGACCGGGTGCAAGGGCAAAGAGGAACTAAATTAACGTGGGCTCCTATGGAGACAGGGGATACTCGGAATATGGTCAGGCAGCAGGCTAGTACCCGTGACTAGGAGGGCAGACCAGGGGGGATTAGAAGATCACTAAAGGGGCCACAAGTAGGTACCAAACACACACCCTCAGCGGCACAGGAGCAGCCAGGTGCAAGGTGCAAACAGGATGTCGGATTTTCAATGCAGGTCCATGGGAAGCCCCCAGGGGTAACTCAGAGGCTGCATGCGGGGTCCAGGGGGGGGTGTCAGGCACACCACTTGTCGGACAAGGAGGAGGACCGCCAGCTGAATGATCAGGCACCGGGGGTCGGGTTCTCCAAGGCCTGGGGGCTGCGGTGCAGTGAGTCCCTTAGGCATCGGATATCTTCATCCAGAGCTCGCGGTCAGGGGTGGGTCCTCGGGAATCCCTCTGCAGGTGTCGTCATGGAGGGGTCAACCCAGAAAGGGCACTTTCTAGCAATCGCCTGAGGACCCTCTCTTGCTGGGTGGACCACCTGGACATGGGCCATGGACGTCGGGTGCACTTGGGTCAAGACTCACACATCTGGAGTGAGGTGGGAGTCCTTACTTGTAGGTTTCTTCAGACAGAGCCTCTGTCCTCAGGATTTCTTGGTCCTTTTTGGGTGCAGGGCAGTCCTCTGGAGTTGGTAGAGGTCGCTGGGCTCGCTGGACACATCGCTGGTCGTTTTGCAGGTTCTTTGAAGCAGGAGACAGGCCGGTAGGACTGGGGCCAAAGCAGTTGCTGTCTTCCTTCTACTCTGCTGGCGTTTTCAGTTTAGCAGTCCTTCTTCTTCTTGTAGGTTGCCAGGAATCTGGTGAGTTGGGTTCAGGGAAGCCCTAAAATACAAGATTTAGGGGTGTTACAGGGGTCAGAGGGCAGTAGCCAATGGCTTCTGTCCCTGAGGGTGGCTACACCCTCCTTGTGTCCACTCCCTATCCATATTGATCCCTGACCCCCAAACCAAGATGGAGGATTCTGCAGGGAGGGGGTCACCTCAGCTCTGGACACCTTAGGGGTGGTCCCAGCTGAAGTGGTCACTCCTTCTTATTTTTCTTAAGTTTCCCGCTGAACTGGCCGCCAAACGTGGGGGCTTGTCCAGGGGGCAGGGATCTCCACTAGCTGGTGTGCCCTGGGGCACTGTAACACGAGGCCTGAGCCTCTGAGGCTCACCGCCAGGTGTTACAGTTCCTGCAGGTGTGAAGCATCTCCACCTAGAGCAGGCTTTGTTTCTGGCCTCAGAGAGCACAAAGGCCCTCACCCCATGGGGTCAGAAACTCGTCTTCTAGTGGCAGGCAGGCACAGACTAGTCAGTTCTACACTAGAGGATTGGGTAAAATACAGGGGGCATCTCTAAGATGCCCTCTGTGTGCATTTTGTAATAAATCCCACACTGGCATCAGTGGGGGTTTATTGTGCTGAGTAGGTTGATACCAAACTTCCCAGTATTCAGTGAAGCCATATTGGAACTGGAGTTCGTAATTTCAAACTCCCAGACCATATACTTAATATGGCCACACTGCACTTACAATGTCTAAGAACAGATGTAGACACTGTAGGGGCATATTGCTCATGCAGCTATGCCCTCACCTGTAGTATAATGCACCCTGCCTTAGGGCTGGAAGGCCTGCTAGAGGGGTGACTTACCTATGCCACAGGCAGTGTTTTGTGGGCACCACACCCTGAGGGGGATGCCATGTCGACTTTACTTTTTTCTCCCCACCAACACACACAATCTGCAATGGCAGTGTGCATGTGTTAGGTGGGGGGTCCCTTAGGGTGGCACAACACATGCTGCAGCCCTTAGGGACCCCCTCGGGTCACAGGGCCCTTGGTACCACTGGTACCTTTTTACAAGGAGCTTATCTGTGTGCCAGAGGTGTGCCAATTGTGAAAAACATTGGTAAATTTTTAGGGAAAGAACACTAGTGCTCGGGCCTGGTTAGCAGGATCCCAGCACACTCTCATTCAAGTCAGCATCAAAATCAGGAAAAAAGTGGGGGGGTAACTGCAACAAGTGCCAGTTTCCTACAGTGACATAGATATCATTCACATGCAAAAAGAACAATTGTTGGACGGAATGCTGCACCATGTCAAACATTCACCCCAGTAGAGAAATCTGGGCATAAATCCATCATTTTTTTGCTACCCATGCCATTCCAGTATGGACTCAGCCATATGCAAATCAGTCTTGACCCTGCTCCCCATGGATAACATTCACAGCTACGTCAGGAGGTAAGTGTCTGTTCTATTTACCCCTATTAAGCCATAATATAAGTAAGGCTGATGGTCCACGGAATGACTTTTGTGTTAGCGAAAGGATGAACACCATGTCTGATGCCATAAAGGCAACAGCAGAAAACAACAGTAACACATGCTAGTAGGTGAGCGGTCAGTGGTCTATCTAGATGCAGCCAACGCTTTGTTATCCCAGCGCACAATCAACATCAGGACTAGGATGGCACACTGCAGTTGTGATGTCAATAGTGCCATAGAGGCACTTCAAACCATCCAAATGGCCTGTAGTCAAATAAGCACCCCTGAAAGTGAGGAGGCATCCATTATAAGCAGTGCATTTATGCCAGCTATCTGAAGTGTTTGGCATATTAGAGGTCGCGGTGGGGAGCAAGTTGACCAAGAGACGAGTACACCAATGGGCTCAGGTAGCAAATAATATAAATTGTATGTTTTGGATTATTTTTATACGTAACATTATATTTGCACTAATTTAGTACCTGCTGAGGAGTTCATAGTAGGGTACTTGCCGAAACAGGCTACTGTAAAAATGTTTACACTTTGGAATAAAATCTTGAGAATATGTTACTAGCCATTTTCCATGTGCTCCTAAATTTACAGGAAGTGGCTATGTCTCCTGCCTAACCTAGTCTCTTTCGCCCTTGTAGCATCCTTCCGGGGTGGTTTCACATCATCCGCAACAGAGCTTTCCCCATAAGGCACCATGAGAAGAACTTTCTAAGTAGAAATGCTGCGCAATTTTGCACAACAGCCAGTTATATTGCATGCAGTCTGCAGTGCATATTGTAGGGCTTCTCCTTTCCTGTGCAGAAATGAAATTAGCTTTTAAGGAAGCTAAAGGTACGTAAAGGTGTGTTTTAAAAGTGAATGTGTGTGTCCGAGTTCTATACTATATCTTTTTTTCACTGTGAGTGCCTGCTTGGAGGTGAGGGGTGAGTATCCAGGGCCGTTAAGCATATGAACCTGCTATGGTAATGTAGCACCTGTAATAGATGTCATATCATATAAGGCTGATATACAAATGCTCTTCATTAATGGCTCTTTACCCAACAGGTAACTGTCTCCAAAGTCCAAAACGAGAACTAGTCATGATTATATGCATGATTATATGCAGTTTATCTTGCCTCAATCTCTGTGAACACATGTCCAGTATATTGTTCACAACTTCTATGTTCAAAGAGAGTTGTTAAGGCGAGCATAACAGCGCGCAAGTGCTGCTCTCCAACGTGTTGTTATCTATATGTGGGCTTTAACCACGACCATCTCATGCCATTCGTTCCTTGGCTTGCCTTTCAAGAATCCCCAGATATTGTTGGTAAATGCCTTATGTTTGTCCCGCCTTGAGCCTGGTTTGTTACCGCCTCACAGACCGACCCTGTTACATGGCTTTTTGCATGATCACCCATATACTTTAGTGCGGGCAAACTACTTTTCTCTTTTGTCTCTCCCCTTTGCATTGCAAGGCCATGGCAATTTCAAGTGTGAACTCCATCTACCCTTCGCGTCGCACTCCATGGTGCTTTCAAGTTTCATACACTGCGAACTCGCACGGAGGTATTGTAGTTGATCGTTTCCAGCTTTGTTTGTGCATGTAATCATGACGGTGTTTGTATAAGTGTATGTCTGTTTTAGTCTCCATGGTGAGTTTAAATTTAATCCAGTCTGTTCTGATGTACTTCCAAGAGTAGCTCAGCAATCCCAAGTCGAAACTGGCATGTCAGGACGGAAGTGTGGTAGTAGAAACTGCTTCTCTAGGTAAACACGACACCGGCACCCATTTGTGCCACCTTGATTACAGGGGGTGATCCTTAGGGGCATGCAGGTAAGTGACCACAAGAATTCTGCCCCAGGGCATGCCAGGACACATGGGACAGTGCGTGTCAAGTCCCTCAATGCACCAACAAGCCTCTCTGCCGATGGGTACAGAGGGAAGTCAACAGACACCGCCAAAAGTCAACTTTTAGGCCTTGTTCACAGTGCGTTATTGTAAACAAGTGGCATGATTAAACCTCCACGGTGCTTCAATGATGTCTGTTTACCAGCAAGCGCGCACAACCACAGACACACTTCAGCTAAGCACAAGGTCAGGGATGTGACATAATCCACACAATGGTTAGTTCTCTCCAAGGAGATGCAAACTAGATGGGCAGTGTTTGTCACCCGTGTAGGAAGCTGGCCTGGCGTGTGGTGAGCTCCTATGGTGTTATCACCTTATACCCGGTCGAGGTATCTCCTATTAGTGAGGTGTAGGCAGTGTCTAGGAAGCCAGGGCTCTCTAGAGGTAGATGTGGATGAGCACCCAAGACTTATCTAGGAGACATGCAAAGCTTATGCAATACCACTACAGTCACACAGCACTATCACACATGAAAGAACCACACAGTGTTACAAAAATAAAGGTACTTTATTAGGGTAACACAAATACTAGAATACTACTAGGCAGTCCCCCCAACTGGAGGTAGGTAAACACACTATTATATACACATTAACAATCAGTAAAGAGCATAAAAAGCAATAAGCATTGGCAAAAGCAATGGAAAATAGTGTAGGCCCTAAGGGAGGGCTAAACCATATGCTAAATAAATAACTGTAATGTGAAATACAGTCCCCCACCCAAGGATGTGGAATCGTTAGAGGGGATCTGGGGGAACTAGGAGCCCCAAGAGGTGAGTACCAGAGTGACCCCCAGTGACAAGGAGGGCAGATGTAACTACCTGGTTTTCCCTAAACCCAGTAGGAGGACTTTGGAAAAGGATTGTGCAAGACCCAAACAAGACATGAACAACCGAAAGATGGATTCTGGCAGAAGAGGACCTGCAAAGGAAGGGGACCAAGTCCAGTTTGTGATGGATTGTTCGGTTGTGGCAGGAGCCACTACCCACCTTTATGTGGATGCAGGACCAGGTTGATGGGGGACGAAGAAGACCAGCTGTGCAGCACAGGAGATGAAGAGGAGTTCCTGAGGTGATGCAGATGGTGTCCCACGTTGTCTGTCAGGTTGCAGTTGGTCAGTGGTGCTGAAGAACCACCAACAAGCCTTGACAAATGCAAAAGAAGGAGCGAGATGCAAGGGTGAAGAGGACCAGCGAGGCCCAGGGGACTTGACCCAAGGAAGGGAGTCCGTGGTGACCCTCAACAGTCAGGAGAGTCACAAGAAGAGGAGGCAGTCACCACAAGCAACTCACTGGCAGTAGGCACAGCAGTCGCAGTGAGGCCCACACAGCACACCTGAAGAGGAGTCCCACGTCACTGACCGCAGAGAGGAGACTGTGCTTGGCAGGAAGAAGTGCTGGGGGCTGGGGCTATACGGAGCCTGAAGATCCATTGGAGGAGGAGCAAACCAGCCTTGGTAGCTGCAAGAGTCGCAGTGCACAGGGGTACTATCCTGCAAGGAGAGGCAAGGGCTTTACTGTCTCCCAAGTTGGACAGCTCACAGAGAGAACCAAGGGGCCCACTCCAGACCACCACCTGTGATGCAGGATCCATGCAGTTTTGGAGGAGAGCAGATCCATGCAGCTGGTCATCATTGCAGTTGGTGCCTGCTGATGCAGAGGAGTGACTCCTTCACTCCAGGGGAGATTCCTTCTTACTTTGTGCGCACGCTGAAGACTCACCACCCTCAGAGGATGCACAGCCGGGGAAATGTTGTGGTTGCTCGAAGGAGCCGGAGAAGCAATGTTGCAGAGTGGAGTTGATGCTGAAGTTGCAAATTGTCAGTTCCTGGAGGGTCCAGTTGCAGTCCCAATGGCCAGAAGAGGAAGTAAACGATGCAGAGGAGTCCTGCTGGAACATTGCACGTTGAATCTGAGGACCCACCCAAGAGGGAGACCCTAAATAGCCCAGGAAGGGGGATTGGTCACCTAGCAAAGGGCTGTGATGGCTCCTGCCTGACCTGGCCACCCAGATGCTCCCAGGGGCCTCTGCCCACCATGGATTCAAGATGGCAAAATCAAGTGGCCACCCGGATGAGCTCTTGATACCACCCCTGGGGTGGTGATGGACAGGGGAGTGGTCAATCTCCTTTCCTTTGTCCAGTTTCGTGCAAGAGCAGGGACCGGAGGTCCCTGGACTGGTGCAAGCCACTTTATGCAAGGAGGGCACCAAATGTGCCCTTCAAAGCATACCGGTGGCTTGGGGAGGCTACAGTTCCCAAACCATGTAACACCTATTTCCAAGGAAGAGGGTGTTACCTCTCTCTCCCACAGGAAATCCTTTGTTCTGCCTTCCTCTGTCTGAGCTGGTCAAGCAGCAAGAGGGCAGAAACCTGCCTGAGTGGTGGCAACAGAGCAAGCTGCCTGGAAAACCCCAAAAGACTGGTAGAGGCCATGCTGGGGGTCCTCTAAGGAGCCCCCAGAGTGCAAGGAATCATACAACCAATACTGGCAACAGTATTGGGGTATGATTCTGACATGTTTGATACCAAACATGTCCAGGTTCGGAGTTACCATTATGTAGCTAGATATAGGTAAAATAGGTAAAATGGCTTCCCCACACTTAGGAAGTCCAGTGTAATGGAGTTGGAATTCCTAGGGGCACCTCTGCTCACGCAGGGGTGCCCTCACACACAGGTACTTGCACCCTGCCCTCTGGGCTAGGAGGGCCTAGCATAGGGGTGACTTACAGTGACCTGTAGTGAAAGGGTGCATGCACCTTTTCACGCACGCTGCAATGGCAGGCCTGCAGACACATTTTGCATGGGCCCCCATGGGTGGCTCAATACATGCTGCAGCCCATGGGGAAACCCTGGTGCCCCAATGCCCTGGGTACCTAAATACCATATACTAAGGACTTATATGGGGGACCCGTATACCAATTATGGGGTGAGCAAAGTCCTAGATAACCAAATTTAGAGGGAGAGAGCACAATCACTGGGGTCCTGGTTAGCAGGATCCCAGTGAAAACAGTCAAAGCCTACTGACGGCAGGCAAAAAGTAGGGCTAACCATGCCAAATAGAGGGTACTTTCCTACACAACCCTCCCCCCCCCAAATGAAGGACAATAAGGCTAACCTTGCCCAGTTGAGTCTTCATTGTCTAAGTGAAAATATCTGGAGAGTCCATCTCCATTGGAGTGGTTACTCTCAGGTCTATGTTCCACTGCATAGTCCATTCCCTGTAGGGATATGGACCACCTCAAAAGTTTGGGATTTTCACCTTTCATTTACTTTAACCATAGGAGGGGTTTGTGGTCTGTTTGAACAAGGAAGTGAGTGCCAAATAAGTATGGCCTCAGCTTCTTCAAAGCCCAGACCACAGCAAAGGACTCCCTCTCTATGGCTGACCAACGCTTTTCCCTGGAGTTCAACCTTCTGCTTATGAAAGCTACAGGTTGATCCGGTTCCCCTTTATTCAGTTGAGATAGTACTGCCCCATCTCTACCTCAAATGCATCAGTCTGCACAATAAATTGCTTGGAGTAATCAGGGTTTCTTAGTATAGGAGCAGGGCACATGGCCTGTTTGAGGTCATCAAAAGCTTTTTGGCAGCTAGCTGTCCATAAAACTTTCTTGGGCATCCTTTTGGATGTGAGGTCATTTAAGGGGGCTACAATAGAGCTATAGTTCTTAATGAGCCTCCTATAGCACCCTGTCAGGCCTAGGAAGGCTCTGACTTGGGTTTGAGTTGTGGGGGCAGTCCAATCCAAGATGGTTTGGATTTTGCCCTGTAGTGGTTAAATCTGGCCTCCACCTACCAGGTGGCCTAGATAAACCACCTTTACCTGCCCTATCTGGCACTTTGATGCCTTGATAGTGAGGCCTGCCTTTTGCAGAGCCTCCAATACACTCCCAATATGGACAAGGCGATCCTCCAGGTGGGGCTAAAGACAGCTATATCGTCAAGATAAGCTACACTAAAGCATTCCAGTCCTTGGAGAACTTTATTCGCCAGCCTTTGGAATGTTGCAGGGGCATTCTTCAGTCCAAAGGGAATCACTGTAAAGTGATAGTGCCTGTAGGAGTGAAGAATACTGTTTTTGATCTCGCTTTCTCTGACAACTTGATCTGCCAGTAGCCAGCAGTCAGGTCAAAGGTGCTTATATACTTGGCAGAAACCAGTGTATCTATTAGCCCATCTGCCCTAGGGATAGGATGAGCATGTCTTCTGGTTACAGTATTGAGGCCTCTTTGGTCCACACAGAACCTCATATCTCTTTTACCATTCTGAGAGTGTGGTTTTGGTACAAGGACTACAGGACTAGCCCAAGGGCTTTCCAAATGCCCAATAACTCCCAGATCTAGCATCTTTTGCACCTCAGCTTTGATGCACTCCCTGGCATGATCAGGCTCCCTGTAAATTTTACTTTTGATAGACAGGCTGTCACCGGTGTCAATGGTGTGTTCACACCATGTAGTTTGACCAGGGGTCAGAGAGAATAGTTAAGAGAACTGTCCTAGGAGATTTCTGCAATCATCCTTTTGTGACTCAGAGAGGCAGTCTGCAAGTGCAGCCCCATCTACTGAGCCATCCACTGTATTGTGAGAGAAGAGTTCAGGGAGAGGGTCACTGTCTTCTTCCTATCTCTCATCAGTTGCCATGAGCAATGTCATGTCATCTCTATCATATTAGGGTTTCAGGTGGTTCACATGAAGCACCCTGTGGGGGCTCTAGGAGTGCCTAGGTCAACCACATAGGTGACCTCAACCTTTCTCTCCACATAGTGTGTGGTCCACTCCATTTGTCTTGGAGTTCCCTAAGAACCACAGGTTCCAGGACCCACACCTTCTGTCCTGGCTGGTAAACAGTCACCACAGCCTTCTGGTCATACCACTACTTCTGCAGTTCTTGGCTTACCTGAAGGTTTTTGGAAGCCCTCTTCGGGTATTGGGCCACCCTAGGTCTGAGGCCTAATACATAATCCACAATGTCCTGTTTTGGGGGCTTGGTAGGTGGCTCCCACCCTTCATTGACAAGGGCGAGTGGACCCCTAACAGGGTGCCCAAACAAAAGTTCAAAGAGGCTGTAGCCCACTCCCTTTTGAGGAATCTCCCTGTAGGCAAAGAAGAGGCAAGGTAAAAGGACATCCCACCTCCTACTGAGTTTCTCTGAGAGTCCCATTATCATGCCTTTGAGGGTTTTGTTCAACCTTTGCACTGACCCATTGGTTTGTGGATGGTAAGGGGTAGTGAATTTATAAGTTACATCATACTCCTTCCACATGGCTTTAAAGTAAGCAGACATGAAGTTTGCATCTCTGTCTGATACCACCTCTTTAGGAAAACCCATCCTTGAGAAAATTCCCAGGAGGCCTTTGGCCACTGCAGTGGTCTTAGAAGGAATGCCCTCTGGATACCCAGTGGCATGGTCCACCACCACCAGTAGAGATCTATTTCCAGAGGCTGTTGGAGGGTCCAGGGGGCCAACAATATCCGCCCAACCCTCCTAAAGGGCACCCGGACCACTGGGAGTGGAATTAAGGGGGCCTTTGGAGTGCCATCTGTCTTGCCACTGGCTTTCCAGGTGACACAGGAGTGACAAAACTCCTTAGTGTCTTCAGACAAGTGGGGCTAGTGAAAGTGAGGGACAAGCCTGTCCCATGTCTTGCTTTGCCCGAAGTGGCCTGCAAGGGGGTGTCATGTGCAAGAGTTAACAGGAACTCCCTGAACTTCAGAGGGATGACTAGTCTCCAGGTGTCACCCGGTTTAGGGTCCCTTGCTTCTGAGTACAGGAGGCTCTTATCCCAGTACACCCTATGGGTACCACTGACATCTCCTACCTCTTGTGCTGCAGCTTGATGCCTTACGCTTTCCAGTGTGGGATAGGTTTTCTGTTCCATGCTGAGTTCCTCCCTTGTACCCCCCGCACCAAGAGCTCAGCTGTGCCCGCTTGAAGTTCCTCTGGTGTAGGTTCCACCCAAGGAGTAGATTCCTCTCTTTCAAGAGTAGAGTCTTCACTGGAAATTGGAGCGGGGGTAACTTTTTACCCTGTCTGCTCTTCTTTTTAGAAGCCTCCTAGGCCATTGTTTCAGCTCCAGGGCTTCCTGTTCCCTTTTCTTTTTGGCCTGTGCTCTGGTAAGGACAAAGATATGCCCAGGGATACCCAGCATTGTTGCATGGGCCTCCACCTCCACTTCAGCCCAAGCTGAAGTATCCAAGTCATTACCTAGCAGACACTCTACAGGTAGATCAGAGGACACTACAACTTTTAAGTTAAGAGACAGTAATTCTCCCCTCCCCCAGCTAAAGTCAATAACTGCCATGGAGTGGCACAAAGACCCACCCAAGAGGGAGACACTGCAGCCTGCCCTCTGGGCTAGGAGGGCCTACCATAGGGGTGACTTGCAGTGACCTGGTGCAGTGACCTGTAGTGAAAGGGTGCATGCACCTTTTCACACAGGCTGCAATGGCAGGCCTGCAAATACATTTTGCGTTGGCTCCCATGGGTGGCACAATACATGCTGCAGCCCATGGGGAACCCCTGGTGCCCCAATGTAATGGGTATCTAAGTACCATATACTAGGGACTTATATGGGGACCCCGGTATGCCAATTGCGGGGTGTGCAAAATCCTAGGTAGCCAAATTTAGAGGGAGAGAGCACAATCACTGGGGTCCTGGTTAGAAGGATCCCAGTTAAAACAGTCAAAGCATACTGACAGCAGTCAAAAAGTGGGGGTAAGCATACCAAAAAGAGGGTACTTTCCTACAACATGATCATATGTGTTTTCTTTCTCTGTTTGTAGCTCTGATTATGTTGTTACTAACAAAGCACTGCACATACCAGGATACATCAGAGCTGGACTGGATGAGTTACTGGCTTCTGTACTGAGGCATGCTGGCATGAAGATTGGTCTACAGCTTCCAAATCACACCTACACCTGTCCCTGCATAGTGAGATTTCGGGAAACGGACAGGATTAAAGTTCCTATCGCTAGATTGTGTATCGTGGTATGCTAAGAATTAATACAAATCCCACAATACAACACTTTTTGCCCCGTGCACTAGTGGATGCGGTCTTGCTTGTGAGATGTTGATGGTGAGCAGACTGTGGAGATTACAATCTAAAAGGGCAGGGTTAGATGATCTGAAAGGATTTGTCTGTGTTTTACACAAATTAATTATGCATCACAGTCTTTATTTAGGATGGTTAAGTTGCGCAGGAGGCCATTTTAGGTTGCTGTTGTTGCTCTATTTTAGGATTACTTTACTACATTTCAGATTACAGAAAGTAATTGTCCATATTACGTTCCTTTGTATACAACGTGGAAGCAATTTACTCCATGGAGATCCCTGCACAAGAATAAAGAAGGCTACTGTGATTACTTTATCCCTGCATTTCATTACAGATTGAGATTACTTTGATTACTCCTGCATGCCATATAAACCAAGAGATTATTATTATTACTTTGCAACATCCGAGATTACAGAAGGATTGTCCAGTTTACATTGTTCTGCCTTACACTGCAAAAAGGGGATTGCTCTGATTAGATCTCCTCAGTAGATTAAAAAACATTACAATTTCAACTGGTTTGAGGGCCAGAAGACAGGCAGGGGCAAGTGGGCTGTAGCTGTGTTGTTTGCTCCTGCTGAAGGTAAGTGGGAGTGCTTTAGCTATATGCAGAGCCACTGGAATTATGTGGCAGAGAGGACCAAATTATGCGGCAGGTTTGACCAATTTATGTGGCAAGAAAAGTCCAGTTATGCATTTACAACGCCTCTACCTCTAACTCAAGCAAATGTGAGACCTATTGCATTGCAAATGCTTGTTTTTTATTAGCAGTAAAAGTGTTCTGTAGCAAAGGAAGAGCAGATCCGGACCTGAATCCCATTTACGTTTCCAATCACATGAGAAAAATATCCTATTCTGTAGAATTTGACATTTGTGTCTTGTGATTATTGGGCTGTATTTGGATGTGGTTGGATATTCTTGACACCACTACACCCAGGAAAGTACATAAAACATTGACTGTACACTTTATGGCAGTCCTGCAGCAGCTACAATCACATGATAGCTGCTAGGAGGTGCAGTCAATATAATACCCGTATAGCCCGAAATCTTTGGGTGCTTGAGCTATAGGAGGAAATCTATAAGTGCAGGTTCAGTACCCATGTCATCCTGGGCCTCACTGATGAGTTAGATCAATTAGCCTCTTTAGGAATCAGAAGTGAGCAGATCATGTATGTTAATAGGATAAATGCCACAGGTTTAGCCGGGAAATATAAAAGCTTTGTTATGGAGCATCTGCAGTCCCACAATTGTTAAAAAACACTCCCTGTGTTTGTTACTAGGTTTTGGCAGATGAAAATGGTTTGTCTTTCATTGACTCCATGTCTGAAATGACATTATCCCTGTTAGCAGTTCTCCTGCCACTGCATGTTTAGTTGTTCCTGAATGGTCTCATCCACAGACAACGCTATGGTGGCACAAAGATACAACATAGCAAATTATCCCTAATAAGGCTTTGATCTTTCCTGGACGAACCTGTGGGAGATCAGCTGTCATCTTCACAGAGGCAGTTTCCATAGTTCACCCTACCACAGAGATAAGAAAAGTAACTTAAGGCCTAGTTTAAAATTTGGCAGATGGGGACTTCATCACAAATGTGACAGACATCCAAACTGACATAGGATATAATGCACTTGTAATAAGGCAATCAGGCTATCAGTCACGTTTGAGTACCTAGCCTGCAAAACTCTAAATGAGGCATTTACATTTTCCCATCAGTGAGTAGTGTTGGAAATTGTAGGAAGCTGGCTCTATATAATGTACTAAAATTAAGTATATTGTGCAGAGAGTCCAGTGAATCCCCAATTGGTTTTGCAGAGGCAAAAGTAGATAGGACTAATGCTCTATTTTGCGGTAGTGTGGGCAAGCAGTTAGGCTTATAAGAGGGTAATGTTAAGCATTTGTTGTACTCACAGAGGCAATAAATGAGACACACACTTAAAAAATAAATCCAAGACCAAATGAATAATTTACTTACCTTCGGTAACAAATTATCTGGTAGAGACATATTCTAGTTGCAGATTCCTTACCTTAGAATTTTCCCAAGGCGTCAGGCTGGATCCAGAGATGTTTCTTCGAGTAGTACCCTTGTGCCGTCAGGTGGTGTTGGTAAACTCCATGTCTGTCGTTGGCATCGTGGTCACCGTGATGACGTCATGGTCGTATACAGGTGCCACCCCGGCGGGCTGATGTCAGTGTCTTATCACGACTTTCCAGGCCAGTAGCACAGAGCCATGAAGAACACTGAGAATGGTACGCCAGAACAAGGGCCCTGAAAAGGGAATCACTGTCCCTAGAAATCAGTTTTCAGTACAGGGAGGATAGGTGGGTCGGTAAGAAATCTGCAACTACAATATGTCTATACCAGATATTTTGTTCCAATGATAAGTAACTTGTTCATCTGACAGATACTTCTAGTTGCAGAATCCTTACCTTAGAAGAGATACTCAAGCAATGTCATCCTCGGCGGTGGGCTGTGAAACAAGATCATACTAGAAAGTCCTGCAGGACCTAACGGCCGAAGTAGCCATCTCTGCGGACCTGACTGTCCAGGTGGTAATGCTTTTTAAACGTGCGCTGAGATGACCACATTGCTGCCTAGCAGATGTCCAGGACAGGAACTCCGTGTGCTAAAGCTGCGGTGGCAACAGATTTTCTGGTGGAGTGAGCACGCAAGCCCTCAGGTGGTTGCTTCTTTGCCAAAGCTAAGCACATCTTGAAGTCGACCACCATCCATCATGAGATGGTCCACTTCTGCATCGCCCTTCCTTTCTACACACCAACATATCCTACAAAGAGTTGACTGTCCACCCGAAAATCTTTGGTACGATTTAGGTAGAACGCCAACACTCTTTTTGTATCCAGACAGGGGAGTCTCTCCTCTTCATGAGAAGGATGTGGAGGTGTGTAAAAAGTAGGCAAAGTGATGGATTGGCCTACATGAAAGGTCGTGACCACCTTAGGAAGGAAGGAGGCCCTGGTACGAAGCACCACTTTGTCAGGATGGACAGATACAAATGATGGCTTTGAAGAAAGAGCTTGAAGCTCACTCACTGTGCAAGCAGAGGTGATGGCAATGAGGAAAGCTGTTTTGACACAAAGGACAATTACGTAGTGGCTCAAAAAGGGCACACATAAGATAGGTAAGAACTATGTTCAAATCTCACTGGGGGATTATGAACGGGGTAGGTGGGAACAAATGGGTGAGTCCCTTCAGGAACCTCCCAACAATGGGAGACTTGAACAAGGAAGGTTGATCTGGCAATCTGAGAAAGGCTGAGATGGTAGATAGCTAGCCTTTAAGAGTGCCCAAAGCAGAGCCCTGCTGGGGAAGGGAGAGGACAAACAGTAAACCCTCAGACAGAAGTGCAGAAGGGGATCTACAGACTTGTTGGTACACATTGCCACAAAGTTATGCGAACGACAGGCGCATACCGTTTTGGTGGACTTCGGGCAGAAGGTCAAAAGCTGTCAACTGCCACCACTGAATCTCCACACAAGAAGGCAGAAACTGGGCAGATTGTGGTGGACAGCATTCGACTGCTGCTGCAACATAAGATCCTCCCGATGGTGCAGTCTGATTGGAGGATCTGTGGTCATGCTCAGGAGCTCGGTATACCATAATCTTCATGCCCAGTCCAGAGCCACAAGGATTACTTGGGCCTGGTCATTCTTGATCTTCTTCAGAACTCTGGGCAGAAGTAGTATTTGCGGGAAGGCATAAATGAGGCCTGAGTTCCACTTGTGACAAAAAACGTTGCAGAGCGAGTGATGCCTTGAAAAATCCAGCACGCAAAACAGCTGACATTGCGCGTTCTCTGCAGAGGGAAACAGGTCTAACCAAGGCTCTTCCCACTGCCAAAAGAAACCTTGCCCCATCTCCAGATATAGATGCCATTCGTGATCGACTATTCATCGACAGCTGAGTTTGTCTGCTCTGGCGTTAAGAGAGCCTGCCAGATGTTGAACCGCCAGGGATATGCCCTGGTATTCCAGCCTTGTCCAGAGGGGCAGAGCCTCTAGACAAAGGGTCCACAACCCCACACCACCATGCTTGTTGCAGTACCACATGGCAGTGGTGTTTTGTCCATGAACACCTACACGACTTTCCCTTTGAGAGAGGGAAGAATGCTTTCAATGCAAGCCTGATCGCCTGGAGCTCCAAAAGATTGATGTGGAGCCCAGATTCCATGGGAGACCAGATTCCTCTGATCTCCACCTCTCCCATGTGGCTGCCCCATCCCAAAAGTGATGCATCTGTCACTACTGTGAGATCTGGTTGGGGAGGAAAAGAGATCCGCTGTTGACACAATCTCGATTCGAAAGCCACCACTGCAGATCTTGTGCAGGTTCCCGCTGAGATCTGGACCATGTCGGAAAGGTTCCCCTGATGCTGCACCCACTGGAACTTCAGGTCCCACTGCAGAGCCCGCATAAGCCATCTGGCATGTGTGACCAGCAGAATGCAGGCGGCCATGAGACCCAGCACCCTCAGAGTCCTGGCTAGAGGCTCAAACATTATCATAGCCTTAATGTTCTGGTCTCACTTTTTGGAAGGATAGGCCTGAAACTGCACTGTGTCCAGAACAGTTCCAATTAAAGGGAGCATCTGAGAGGGAGTCAGGTGTGACTTCAGCACATTTATAGTGAACCCCATCAAATGCAGCAGCCTCTCCATAGTCTGAAGGTGGGGCACGCGCGCCTTCAACAGCCAATCTTTGAGGTAGGGGAAGACTGAAATCTTTAACCTGTGCAGATGAGTTGCGACCATCGCCATCACTTTCGTGAACATCCGAGGGGCGCTGGTAAGGTCGAAGGGGAGCAGAGTAAATTGAAAGTTCTTGTGACCTACCACAAATCACAAGTAACGTCTGTGGGCAGGCAGGACGGGTATGTGGAAGTAGGCATCCTGCAAGTCCAACTCTACCATCCAGTCTCCAGGGTCCAAGGCAGACAGGACCTGAGCCAGGGTGAGTATTTTGCACTTCTCCTTATTGAGGAACTGATTGAGGGCCAGAGATCTAGGATAGGGAGAAGGCCTTTGTCTTTCCTTGGTACCAGAAAGTAGCGGGGATAACAACCACAACCTACTTCTGGCACAGGAACCCTCTCTATGGCTCCTTTGGACAAGAGCATTCCGAATTCCTTGTAGAGAAGTGCCAAATGCTCCTCAGATAAACAGTTGTAAGGTGGTGGCATGGTCTGAGGAGTAGTCTCGAAGGGGAGGGAGTAGCCCCTTCGGACTATTTGCAAACCCTACCACCGGTCTGTCGTGATGGATTCCCAGTGGGGAAGGTGATGGCGGATCCTGCCTCCAACTGGTCTAGGATGGTGCGATGGACTAGGAGGGTTTGGAGGTTGCAGCGGTGGCAGGGGTGGAGTGGGCAGACCTCCGGCTCCCTGACCCATGAGCCCATGGAATTCAGTGTTTGCAACCATGCAGGGGCTTTGCAGCATGCACGGCTCTGTGGCTGGCAGGGAAAGGACCTGATAGGGAGCCCCTTCCATAACCACGAATGGGGTGAAAAGCAGACTGTGCTGGACGATGGCTGGCTGCGAGGCCCAGGGACCGAACCGTAGCCTGGGATTCCTTAAAACGCTTGAGCTCTGAGTCCACTTTGCCTCCAAAGAGACAGGTGCCATCGAAGTGCACATCCATAAGAGATTATTGGACTTCCCCCGAAAAGTCAGATGTCCTCTACCGTGCGTGGTGCCGTAAGGCCCCCGTCGATGCAATCGATCTGCCCAGTGAGTCCGTCATGTCCAGACCACAACGTATTGTGAACTTGGCTGCATCCCTCCCATCAGCAACAGCTTGGAAAAGGATGTCCCAGACCTCCTCCAGGACCTGTGGCCGCACCTGCGCAACTGTATCTCATAAGATATGGGAGCGGTGGCCCAAAAAGCATGCAGTGTTCACGGACTGCAATGCCAGACTGGAGGAAGAAAACATTTTCTTCCTAAGCTGATCCAGTCTCTTTGATTCCTGGTACGGAGATGCGGATGGGAATGCACCAGATGAAGAAAAAGTCTGGATGACAAGGCTCTCAAGTGTAGGGTGTTGGGTCAGGAATTTAGAGTCGTCCGGCATAGGCCAATGGTGGCGGGCGATTGTCCTATTCACAGGAGCCCCTGTGCTGGGTCTGGAGCAAGTACCCAGTAGGACATCTGTAAGGGCTTCATTAAAGGATAATAGGGGCTCCAAAGTGCAAGCCCCAGGCTGAAGCACCTCAGTCAGGAGGTTAGTCCTCACTGCCACAGAAGGGAGCTTGAGGCCGAGGACCTCAGCAGGCATTCTGACCACCACAGGAATATGAGGCTCCCGCCTCCGTAGCCACAGTAGGGGGAGAAAGCCTGTCAGAGTCTGGGCTGTTGTCCAGTCCACTGGATTCACCCTAGTCCGTACACCAGTCCATAGAGTCTTGGAGCTGGTATTCCAAAGGGTTAAGCGACCCCACCCATTCCTCACCATACCCTAGCCCATAACAAAAAGGGTTCCGGATCCAACCTGTGGTGAATAGACCCCATCAAAGACGTATCTGGCGTCGAACAACACCATCCCGGCTCTCAGTCATCGGGGATAAGTATTAGGTAATGTTGATCCTTGGTCCAACCGATGTCAGGAGCATCAACGTTTTTGCTGGCACCGGGAAAGATGGCATTGGCACGACCAGCATCGGCACGTATCAAATAGTGGATAAAGAGGGGCCCTCCAGAGCCGAAGCTGCCGGCATGGAACCCGAGAGACCCCCTCTAACCCTACATGGCCCGAAGGCACTGCATGGGGGTCAGTCTGTCCAAAAATGAGGCGCATGGCCTCATAAAATTCTTGTAGCTGGCCAGAGGTGGCTCTGGTTCTCTGAAACTTGGGGAGGTACGGAGCCGACCTAGAAGTAGACTCCGCGGATGGAGGCTTACAGCGTTGATGCTCTTCCCACGTCGCGTTGTCCAAGTGACGGGCGATGACGAAGAACGTTTGGCTTTCTTCAGCGTCTTCTTCTTGTGAGCCGAACGTCCCGAGGACTTCGAGTGGGACCAAGAAGAATGGTGGTGACTGTGAGTGGTCTCGTGACCTTCCTCTCAAACGAGACCGGGAGCGATATAGAGTCAAGCGCCGGGCCGCCATGAGCTTCAGGGACTGCTCCCTCAAAGCCTTTGGGTTCATGGTCTGGCAGGGGTGGACCGAGGGTGGACTCAAGCTAAGGAGAGCCAGAGGATGTCATTGGCACCAGTAATCCACCTCAGATGGGGTATGGGGCAACGGGTGCAGTAGTTGCTGGAGGTGTCAGCTTTCCTCTCACCACAAAGCTGCAGGAGAGAGGGGCCTGCGTGCAGAGGCTGCAGGCAACTTGGGGCAGTCCAAGAGGGATGAAACTGAGTGGATTCGAACTCTAGACAGCTGGAGAACTGGGCAGGCACTGTTGGTTGCTTGGCTTCACCTCGGGTTGTAGATGTCAGGTGCAGAGGTCACCATGTGTTGGGGGCTTTGCTGTTCCAGGGGCTTCAGAGTTCTTTCTTGAAACTTTGTTGCAGAGCAGTTTTGCTGCTCACAGGACCCTGAGTCTTTGTAGAAGGCAGGCAGTCCTCCTGTGTTACTCGGAGGCTCAGCTGCAGGACGAGTCATCATTTGGGCAGAGTCTGCCGAGGTCAGCAGGCAGGCCAGACTGGCTGGTTGCAAGTCAGCTGCTTCTTCTTTTCCTCTTCTGCAGGTGCAACACTAATTTGTCCTTTGCTGCATAGGTAATCAGGATCTGAGTTCTAGGGTTCAGGGGTGCCACCTAAATACTCAATTTAGGGGTGTTACAGGGAGTACCAGGTGGCAGCCAACGGACTGCCCACCTTTAGGGTGACTACATCCTTTCTATGACCACTTCTGCTGGGAAGTGGGTATAACCCTAACCCTAACCCTAGTGGCCTAATTCCTTCCAAACAGGATGGAGGGATTTAAAAAGTAGTATCCACCTCAGCTAATCCACCTTAGGGGTGGGACTGGCATGAAGTAGACACAACTCCTAATCTGCCTAATTTTCCCACCTGTGCTGCTGCCAAAAATGGGGTCAGGGCAGGGGGTGGGTCATCTGCGCCATTTGGAGAGACCTGGGTTGCACTACAAAGATGGCAAGGCCTTTGAAGCTTACTGCCCTGGAATGTCCATCCTGCCTGAGTGAAGTGATAATACCTCCTCCCAGTGCAGGCTTTTGTATCAGGCCCTCAACAGCACTAGCTGTCACCCTGGGGGGCCGGAAATGCATCTGTGGTGGCTGAGCTGGTCAGAACCAGTCAGTCAGCACACTAATAGCTGGTAGGTTTTCAGGGGGCACCTCTAAGGTGCCCTCTATGTGCATTTATTAATAAATCCATCACTGGGGTCAGTGAGGGTTTATTATTCTGAGATGTTTGATATCAAACATCCAAGGATTCAGAGAAGCCATTGTATAGCAGGGAAATTCGTAATGACCAGTGTCTAGCAAATGCATTTAAAATGGCTTCCCTGTTCACTTACTACATCTCAGAATTGACAGAGACTAAGCAGGGGCATATCTGCACATGCATATATGCCCTCACATGTGCTTTGATGCACCCTGACTTAGGGGTGACTTATACCTGGCACATGCAGTGATAGGGGACCTGGCACACAGGGGTGTGTGGCAGGTAGTGTTTTCAATTTAGCCTGCATTAACACAAGCAGTCTGCAAGGGCAGCACTGTGTGGCTTTGGTGGTGGGGGGTGGTCCCTGCGGATGACACAACTGGTGCTGCAGCACTCAAAGACCTTCCTCAATACCCCAGGCCCTAGGTACCAGGGTACCCTTTACTGTCCCAAACCTGGATTTCCTTTTTGAACAGAAAACAAATAATGTTCCCCTTGCCATGAGAGGAATTTCCCCGTGGCGGATGGAGTATTGTAATAATGTTCCTTACTGCCAGGTTTTACCTTGTGGTGAGCAACAGTAAAAAATGATTACATGTCCACCCATCTAAACTGAGCAGGAGGACATGTAGCCATTTCTCCGACGGCCTTGACTACCCAGGGCCGTCGAAGGGGATTACTAACAGCAGAGACAAAGTAATCTCCTCTGTGACTAGCTCTAAGGTCTGCTCACATGTGAAAGTGTCAGGCGTATCACTATATTGGCGGGGAGGGAACTCCTTTGCAACTACTCCAGCAATATATTAATCAGCCCCAAAATTCCTAACATATGTCCTACAAGCTGATAACACCACGCAGATTTAACCATGCTCTGAGCCCGATCTGCTGCCCATGCATGTTCAGACATGCAGATTTAATTCACTTGGTATAGCACTGCCAAGGTATCCAGAACGTTTAAAAGAAAACGATTAGTAGAATAACCGGTATCAATCAAACCCACATTAAACTTTCCCAACTGTTAGTTCTTTTGGGATATGTTGTTGGTATTCTTAGGCAAACTAGATACCTAACCGTAATTCTCTTGCTTCTAGCAAAGCATCAAATTATTATGTTCTGGCTGGCTCTGTGGACCTCTCCTTACTCACGAGACTAGCTGAGGATGTTGCACTTTGTAATGGCACAACTGATATGCATACCTCACTTCAATATGTCACTGCATGTGCATTGGACTTCTGGGGTCTGTTCCACACGTTTGTTTAACAAAGGCCAGATCACTTAAGGTTAATTACACTTTCTAGTGGGGTTGGGGGGTACCTCATTTTGTGGGGTTATATAGGTTCATTGCCTGCATCAGGGTATGGGATGCTAATGTCTTTGACGACTTAGTGACAGAGGACCTGATTACGACCTTGGCGGATGGGATACTCCGTCCCAAACGGGACGGATATCCCCCCGCTGTTTTGCAAGTTCCATAGGATATAGTGGCACTTGTAGTACAGTGGACGGAATAGCCGTCCCGTTTGTGAAGGTGTATCCCATCCGCCAAAGTCCTAATTAGGCCCAGAGGCTTGGATAGCATTAATGAGCCTGACTTTCATTTGATTTACACGGTATACAACTTTGTGATAGTATGAATGTATTGTTGTATTTTTATGATACATAGCTGACACCTTTGTTTGTATACCCTGTTTTTGTATTGTGCTATAACGATATTTTTTTTTTTAATGCTGGCACCAGAAAATACAATACCTTGGATGGATAAGGTACAGATTCCCTGGTGTTGATCATAAAGCCTAAAGCTGACATCTTCAGCAAGCTTACCTGGACTATTTGACAGGACCTGCAGAATGTTTGTTCTCTGATCAGCCACTTGTGTATGTACAGATAAATCAAACAACCTTCTCCAAGCACTGGAGCCATGGACTTTGTGAAGACCCCTGGGGTGGACTTTAGGCCAAAAAAGTAGAGTTCTGAAATGGAAATGAAAGCCCACCTCTAAAGTAGATATTTTTTGTGTCCAGGATGAGTTGGAATATTAGAGTACGCATCCTCTAAATCTAAAATACCACCATTAATAACATTATACGAATGTGACATCATTCTATAGGGTTTGTGGACCTGGAGAAATTCAACACTCTACACTATGGCCAATTTTCTATTAATCTTAATGGGATTAACCTCTTAAAGAAGTCACATGACCAGCAATTTTAACTCAAAAGTTTGAAATGTATACATTTGCCACTGCAAAAACACTTTGTCAGACTAGAAGGAAAATACAGTGCAATTTAATAAAATACACTACACACATTTGAAGTTCCTGAAATATACACATACTGCTTACCAAATCTGTATATATCACTGTATTACAACAATCTAACATGGGCATGTACCTGGATATCCACTGGTGGTTAATTTATTATCAAAGTAAGATTTGACCTTTCTCACAGAATTTCTAGAACAGGCTTCGACTTAAAGCCACAGCCTAATTTCAAACATACCTCTGCAATCCACTTAAGGTGTGCTAAGCCTTTATTTTTAACATGGAGCACTACCATCCAAAGCTTTTGTAATTTGTAAATGGTGCACCATATAAAACTTTTCAAAAAAGCACAATTACTTTTTTCTAATGGGCTTGCTCTCTTTTCATGCGATTAACCCACACGTGTATTTTCATTAACTATGCTGTATATGACTGTGGCACTATCACTGAAACCATCAGTGATGTAATCAATGATGTCATTTGAGATGTAATTAGTGATGTCATTTAACATGTTAATATGTGAGGTCCTAAGCAGTGTATGGAAGGGGCGCAAGTTACAGATAGTTCAGTCAATTATAACTGGTGAATTTCAAAGTTTATAAACCTAAGTCTTTAATTTATTCCAAAACCTAACCATAATGTCTGATTAACCTTTATTGTTTTCATGAAATTTCTAGGGTTTAACATAACCTAAGATTTATCAGCATTCCTAACTATAACATCACTTAAACTTATGTTGTATTTCATTGAATATGTGTATTTGTCTACCAAAATGGTACTATTTTAAAATTAGAGAGCTGTTAAGCCACTGAGAAGATGGGAAGGCTACGAAAACAGATGTTGAAAGGGGATGTTGAACTTATGCAGACTGTTAAACCGGTCAGCCTTAGAGTTGTCTTCCCCCAAACATTTTTGCCTTTTCCCCTCCTGTTTTTCTGAATTAGTTGTTTTTGGCCCAAGGACGTTGTGCACTTTACCACTGCAACCCATGCTAAAGTGCCTGTGCTCACCTCCCTAAGCCTGGTAGAATTGGTTTATACCTAACTGGCACATTAAATGTACTTACAAGTCCATAGTAGAGTGGTACTATGTGTGCCTAGGGTCTGTAAATTAAATGCTACTAGTAGGCCTGTAGCACGTATTGTGCCACCCACTTAAGTAGCCATTCAAAATATGTCTCAGGCCTGCCATTGCAACTTGTGTGCAGTTTAAACTGCCAATTCACCTTGGTGAAATAAACCTTTTGCCCGGCGTAAACCTTCCTTTTTAATGCATATGTCACCCTTTTTAATGCATATGTCACCCTATATTCTTACATTTGTTTTTCACTAGGATAACACTGGGTTACATTACTACATTCATTTAGCAATGCATTTTGGTTGGGAACTGGTAGAAATGTCATGTTTAGACTCTAAAGAGTTTTAGTTTGAAATTTAATGGTAAAGTTGACTGTTCATGTCAAATTTCTGATAATGCCTCTTTTAGAAAGTTGGCATTTTCTTGTCCTAACCATTTGGTGCAGTCTGTGTCCTGGGTCACATGACTAGGTGTAGCTGGTCTTTGTGTATTTCTCTCAGATAGTGAGACAAAGGGAACTGTGGGTTGGCAGGAGGGTCATCCTGACAGGATGAGTTGAGGCAGAGCTGTCACCTACTACACTTGCACTTCAATAGGGACTGCCTCCTGCACTCACAAAGAACTTCACACTGGCCTTCTGTCACCCCAGACATCTTGGGGCCTGGGCAGGGGATAGACCCAAAGCATCTCAGTGCCAGCACTGCAGCTCCAGATCAGTGGCTTTGACAGCATGGACCTAGTGTGATGCATCTCGACGTAGGACCATGCATAACAGCTCCTGCTCAACAAGTTCCTCGAAACAGCACAGGCCGACGAAGACTTCACATCTTCATTCTATAGGGCACAAAGTGCCTTTGCAGTGGGCCAAGTTTACTCCTGTGCATGGCCTGCACTCCACTGCAATCAGCCTGAACTTGTGACTTTGTCCCAGACAACAAGATACCCATAATTGGCACTAGTGCTTCTAAGTGCTATTTCCCCTAAAATCTTTGAAACTACATTACTCCAGCTCTACTGATTGGAGTTTTGTTGTTTTAGTGCCATTTCATTGATTAAATGTTACTCTATTTTTCTAAATTGGTGTGGGATTTTTCTTATGTTGTGTTCTTACTTTATTACTGTTTGTGTGCTGCACAAATTCTTTACATACTGCCTCTAAGTAAAGCCTGACTGCTTTTGTGCCAAACTACCAAAGGGTTAAGCACAGGTTAATCACCTGACTTTTGGTGGTTCACCCTGACAAGGATTGTGCTTGTTGCTTGAGTAGAGTTTCACCCCCCTCAACCTATAACCCAATTTCTCACAAAGACGTTTCTCTCTTAAACTATTTTTAGCCCCTTTAAAAATACATTATACCTCAACTTACTAAAAATCCACACCTCCCCTCACATTTTACCCCCTGGTTTCATGCCTGCGTTATCATCTCAATACTCATTTATTTCAGCCTGCTCTTCAGGAAAAGCTTCTCATTAAACAGATCCCAATCCAACAAAATGGTGTTCAGGAGTGCTTCACTCTTATCTTGAATGCAAAATGTTAGCGCCGTAATTGTTCATTATAACTTTGTGTGCTGGTGGCTCCACATCAGCGTTGTTGGCGTCTTCCACGCGGGAACTGACCTATCCAATGAGTGGCGATATTCATCAAGGTGGACACACCCCTCTCATTCACCCCCTCTGTACCAGGCATATCAAAGAAAAAAGCCTCTGGTTCTGGCCTGGACGGCATGGCTCTGGACGCCTGCTTCATGTCGAGGATGATAGCCACAAGTGTGGGCGCTAGAGGTGGTCTCAGTCTAGCTGTCAGCGCCTTTCTGGATCCAGCACCAGATCCATGGGGTCCGACTGACACCGCAGGCATACCTGCCAGCGAGAATGCAGTTGGGGCCCCTCCTGAACCCATGGTGCCCAAAGGAGCACCAGAGGAGTCAGGCCACCCAAGAATGTGGTGCAGGGCCTCATAAAGCTCATGTAGTTGGGCAGGGGTCACTTTGGCTATGGGAAAATCAGGGAAGCGCGGAGCAGATCCTGGTTGGGCTCTGCTGAGATTCAGATCCTAGAGTGCCGGTGCTCCCTTGTCTCGTCCAAGGATTTGGACAGCTGCGGGGAAGTTGAAGACCTCTTCGACTTCTTGGATCTTGATCGTTGCGAGGTCATCTGACATCGGGCGGTGAGAAGTTTGAAGGAACGCTTCCTCAGCACCTTCGGGTGCATGCCAAGACAGTCCTTGTAGGCCTTTGAGTTGTGGTCTCTCTCAAGGCACCATAAACAAACCAAGCGAGGGGTCTGTCACAGACATTTGTCTGTAACAGGCACCACATGGTTTGAAACCAGTTGGTTTCTTGAGTGGCATCCCTGTCACACCAGGCGAAATTAGTATTTCTCAAAAAAGCCTGACAAAACATCCAAAAAAGCAAGTCAAAAAGTGACTGAGGGGTAGCTCTTCATGGATCTGTGCTATCTGGCATGGAAAGAAAAGAACTGACGTCAGTAAGCCGAGGTGGCACCTACATAGGTACCGTGTTCTTCACTTTCTGCTTGGACGCCGCTGACGCAATGTCAAAAGATGCCACTTACTGGCGCTCAGGTGTACTGGTTGAAAATTTCCACATCTAGTCTGATGCCTGGGGATAATTCTAAGGTAAAAAATCTGCAGTTAGAAGTCTCTATTAGATATTCTTGTTTAAAACAAAAGTGTGACACACCCGAAGCCACCTTGATTGAATCAGGTTCATGAATAAGTTTATTTGAGACAGTGTCCCTTAAACTACAATATCAAGTCCATAAACATGATATTACAACACTCTTTAGTTTAAAATTTTAATACATTATAAAACCTACAAACAGCTATAAATCACTTATCATGGGAATTACACATTTTAAAACCATTAAAAATCTAGCAAATGTGCAGGCTATCTATATATTACATATGAAGCAGAAACACTTTTGCTTCTAATCTCATTCTTAAATTGTATTTTAAAAACACAGGTTTTAAAATTTTCCAGTGTGCATTTAAAAAATGAAAACAATCCAATATAATATGTTGAGTAGTTAACTGCATATTTAACCCACTACTGCATAAACCATCAGAATTTTTTAAAAATTCAATCCCAGCCGGGTGAGAGTGTGCAAATAAGGGAAAGTGATATTAGATTACCAGACTTCACAGTTGTCAGCTACAGATATCTTTTTTCTTAGGTATTCCTATCCCCCCACTCTCAACTTTAATTCATTCTTTGATAGGGTGGTAGAGTAAGCAGTGTTATAGTTGTTTATTTGTAATATCTTCACATTGATTGAATCAAATCTGTAAAACTTAGAACATTTCCTTTAGAAGTTAGCAACATGAAGGGAATTGATTTGTCATAGAAATTATAATCAGTGCTGTAGAAAGCAAAATTAGGAACCATTTTCTATGAGTTCTCAAATATCTTTGTTATCCAGTTTAATAAAGCATTCTGACATGTAGACTGAAACATGTACTTTCAACACCAGCAGGAGCCTCTTAGTTAAATCCCTAGTGGTCAACTGCAGCTTTATTACTGTGTTCTACTGAGCAACTAGAGTGCTAGCACACTATGGGGGTTATTCCTACCCTGGCGGTCATAGACCGCCAAGGCAGGTGACGGAGGAAGTACCGCCAACAGGCTGGCGGTGCTTCCGGGGGCATTCTGACTGCGGCGGTAAAGCCGCGGTCAGAAACGGGAAACCGGCGGTGTCCCGCCGGTTTCCCGCTGCCCCAGGGAATCCTCCACGGCGGCGCTGCATGGGGATTCCGACCCCCTTACCACCATCCTGTTCCTGGCGGTGAACAGGATGGCTGTAACGGGTGTCGTGTGGCCCCTGGGGGCACAGGGCCCCATAAAGATTTTCAGTGTCTGCTTTGCAGACACTGAAAATCGCGACGGGTGCCACTGCACCCGTCGCACCCCTTCGACTCCGCCGGCTCCATTCGGAGCCGGCATCCTCGTAGAAGGGGGTTTCCCGCTGGGCCGGCGGGCGGCCTTCTGGCAGTCGACCGCCGGCCAAGCGGGAAAGCCAGAATGGCTGCCGCGGTCTTCTGACCGCGGTGCGGTCATTCGGCGGTTCCCGCTTGGCGGGCGGTGACCGCCGCCCGCCAATGTAGGAATCACGCCCTATATTTATTACAAAAGTATGGCACACATGGACGCCATCATGCTGGAATTAAAACTGTAAAACTGAAAGCATTTCCTACAGAGGATACTGCAGTAAATGTAGAAATGAGGGAGCCTGATAGCAAAAAAGTCCCCAATATGGCCACCAGAAAAAGCGCCCAAAACCACCCAAATATAGCCCAATTACAGAATGTACAAAACACAGAAGCAGCTTACTTGTGCAACACATAATCAAGTGATCAATTAGATAAAACACAACATAAAATTAGTAACTAGTTTACAAGCCTTTTTGCGCTAATTGAAAACTCAGAAAATGTGCCCTCATTTTATCTTTCTAGAGCATGAGCAATAATTTATGACAAAACAAAAAGATCCCCCTTATTTTGTTCATTTCTTCAAGAAATGCTTTAGGATTTACAGTTGTGATTCCACCAAGATAGCATCAGCTATGCTGAACTTTTGTCATACATACAGAAGGTTAGCGGGAGGGGCACTGGCAGCACAACAGGTGGTAGAAGAGATTGTATAGGGACATGGACCTGGACAATGGAGGGAAGGAGGTAGGTGGGAGGAGCAGCAAGATGACCACAATGGGCAGGAGGCAGGGGCCACCTCGGGCTGGCTTAAGGGCAATGGCAGCACAATGGACCATGGAGGGAGTGGGGTGAGGCAAATGGTGAAAATGGTCAAGAGCATGCACAGAGACAATAGAGGGCAGAGGCAGCAGGCTGATAATGCAAAGCAAGTGGGAGGGGTAGTGGGACAGGTAGTGGCAGTACAACGAATCAGAGAGCAGAATGTAGGGGGCAAGGGCATGTACACAGACAATGGAGGGGAGGGAGGCAAGGGCAGCAAGCTGACCTCGCCCAGCAGGAAGGGCAGGGGCATGCCAACAGACCATGGATAGCAGGAGTGAGGGGATAGTGGCACGACTCGGACAATGGAGGGCAGTAAGGGCAGTAACAGGTGCAACAAGCTGACCATGAAGGTCAGGCAGGAGAAGCAGAAGCAGCACAACAGACCATGATGGGCATGAGGGAGGGGATGGGCAGTAGAGCGGATCATAGAGAGCAGGAGGGAGGAGCAGTGGTAACAACACCCCATGGAGGGCAAGAGGGAGAGAGTAGGAGTATGGACTCTGATAATGGACGGCAGGGGATAGTACAGTGGCAGAAAGCTGGCCGCACAACGCAGGAAGAGGGGCATTGTTGTCACAACAGACCATACAGGGCAAATGGAATTGCATACCACTGCGAGTCGCAAATAGGAAGGGAACACCCCTTCCTATTTGCGAGTCGGAAATGCATTTTGCGAGTCGGTCCCGACTCGCAAAATGCATTTCTGCATAGGAAACTCCGGTTTGCGACTCGCAAAAGGCAATTTTTGCCGTTTGCGAGTCGCAAACTGGTTCCTACATCTGGCCCATAGTTCTATGTCCGAGGCAGCTGCCCCCTGTCCCCTATAGGGTGCTGCAACTTGCTCAGAGCTACTCTGCGCCTACCCTTCTCCCAAATGTGTTCAAGTAGTATTGTGTTTAATTCCCGGAAGAGGGATTTTGGAAAGAAAATTGGTAGTGTAGTAAAGAAATAAAGCAGCCTCGGTAAAGCCACCATTTTAGCTACTGCAATGCGGCCTGCCACTGACAGTGGGGGTGTCTTCCAGAATGTCACATTTCCTCTGAGTTTCCTGATCGCTGCACCCATGTTCCCTTCCTGCAAATCACCGGGTGTAGGAAAATGCCACTGTTGGCATGGTTACCCCCTAACTTTTTGCCTTTTGTTGATGCCAGTTATGATTGAAAGTGTGCTGGGTCCCTGCTAACCAGGCCCCAGCACCAGTGTTATTTCCCTAAAACTGTACCTTTGTCTCCACAATTGGCACAGTCCTGCCACACAGATAAGTCCCTTGTAAATGGTACCCCTGGTACCAAGGGCCCTGTGGCCAGGGAAGGTCTCCAAGGGCTGCAGCATGTATTATGCCACCCTAGGGACCCCTCACTCAGCACATGCACACTGCCTCATAGCTTGTGTGTGCTGGTGGGGAGAAAAAGACTAACTCGACATGGCACTCCCCTCAGGGTGCCATTCCCACAACCCACTGCCTGTGGCATAGGTAAATCACCCCTCTAGCAGGCCTTCCACCCCTAAGGCAGGGTGGACTATACCACAGGTGACGGCATAGCTGCATGAGCACTATGACCCTACAGGGTCTAAGCCAATTCTTAGACATTGTAAGTGCAGGGTAGCCATAAAGTGTATATGGTCTGGGAGTTTGTCAAACACGAACTCCACAGTTCCATAATGGCTACACTGAATACTGGGAAGTTTGGTATCAAACTTCTCAGCACAATAAATCCACACTGATGCCAGTGTGGGATTTATTGAGAAATGCATACAGAGAGCATCTTAGGGATGCCCCCTGCATGCCGGCCCAACTGCTAGTGTTAGGCTGACCGGTCTCTGCCAGCCTGCCACTTCCAGACTAGTTTCTGGCCACATGGGGTGAGTGCCTTTGTACACTCTGTGACCAGGAGCAAAGCCTGTCTTGGGTGGAGGTGCTTCACACCTCCCCCTGCATAAACTGTAACATCTGGTGGTGAGCCTCAAAGGCTCAAGCCTGGTGTTACAAAGCCCCAGTGCACTCCAGCTAGTGGAGATGCCCGCCCCCCTGGACACAGCCCCCACTTTTGGCGGCAAGTCCGGAGGAGATAATGAGAAAAACAAGGAGAAGTCACCCTCCAACCAGGACAGCCCCTAAGGTGTCCTAAGCTGAGGTGACCCCTTCCTTAGATAATCCTCTATCTTGCTTTGGAGGATTTCCCCCAATAGGATTAGGGATGTGCCCCCCTTCTCAAAGGGAGGAGGTACAAGGAGTGTGTAGCCACCCTCATGGATAGTAGCCTTTGGCTACTGCCCTCCAGCCCTAAACACACAGGGGTCATTCTGACCCTGGCGGCCGGTGACCGCCAGGGTCACCGACCACGGGAGCACCGCCAACAGGCTGGCGGTGCTCCCAAGGGCATTCTGACCGCGGCGGTTCAGCCGCGGTCAGAAAGGGTAAACCGGCGGTCTCCCGCCGGTTTACCACTGCCCTACAGAATCCTCCATGGCTGTGGAGCGCGCTCCGCAGCCATGGGGATTCTGACACCCCCTACCGCCATCCTGTTCCTGGCCGGTCTCCCGCCAGGAACAGGATGGCGGTAGGGGGTACCGCGGGGCCCCTGGGGCCCATGCAGTGCCCATGCCCATGGCATGGGCACTGCAGGGGCCCCCGTAAGAGGGCCCCGCAAAGTATTTCAGTGTCTGCAAAGCAGACACTGAAATACGCGACGGGTGCAACTGCACCCGTCGCACCCCTGCAACTACGCCGGCTCAATTCTGAGCCGGCGTCCTCGTTGCAGGGGCATTTCCTCTGGGCCGGCGGGCGCTCTTTTGGAGAGCGCCCGCCGGCCCAGAGGAAATGTCTGAATGGCCGCTGCGGTCTTCTGACCGCGGTGCGGTCATTTGGCGGCGGTACCTTGGCGGACGGCCTCTGCCGTCCGCCAAGGTCATAATCAGGCCCACAGTATTTAGGGGTGACCCTGAACCCAGGAAAACAGATTTCCTGATGACCTGAACAAGAAGAAGGACTGCTGACCTGAAGGCCCTGCGGAGAAGATGGAGACGACAACTGACTTGGCCCCAGCCCTACCAGCCTGTCTCCAGACTCAAAGAACCTGCAACAGTGATGCATCCAGCAGGACCAGCAACCTCTGCTGACTCAGAGGACTGCCCTGCAACCCAAAGGACCAAGAAACTCCTGTGGACAGCGCTCTGTCCAAACAACCAAGAAGAAACCATCTTTAAAGGGACTCCCACCTCACTCCTGAAGCGTGAGTCCCCAACACTCTGCACCTGACGCCCCCTTGCCATGTCCAGAGAAACCAACACTGCAGCGAGGACCCCAGGTAACTCCCACGACGTTGCCACCCTGAGACGACCTCCCTGCACCTCCACGGCACGGCGGCGCTGCAGAGAGAATCCAGAGGCTCCCCCTGACCGCGACTGCACGGTAACAAAAAACCCGATACCTGAAAGAAGCACTGCACCGCAGCCCCCAGGCCCGAGAGGAACCAACTACCGGTGCAGGAGTGACAAGTAGGCGGCCCTCATCTTTGCCCAGTCTGTGGCTGGCCTGAGAAGCCCACCTGTGCCCTGCCTGCATTGCCAGAGTGACCCCCAGGTCCCTCCACTGATTTCTATTAAAAAACCGACACCTACTTTGCACACTGCACCTGGCTGCCCGTGTTGCTGAGGTTGTATTTTGTGTACCTGTTTGGGACCACCAGTGCTCTACAAAACCCCCCGGGTCTGCTCCCCGAGGACGCAGGTACTTACCTGCTAGCAGACAGGAACCGGAGCACCCCAAGTCTCCAAAGGCACCAATGATATTTAGGCCCCTCTTTGACCTCTGCACCTGACCGGCCCTGTGTTGCTGGTGCTGGGTGTTTGGGGTTGACTCGAACCCCCAACAGTGTGCTGCCTATGCCCCAGAGACTGAACTTGTAAGTGCTTTACTTACCTGATAAACTATTCTTGTACTTACCTCTCCCAGGAACTGTTGAATTTTGCAGTGTTCACTTTTAAAATAGCTTATTGCCATTTTTGACAAAACTGTGTACATTACTGTTTTCATTCAAAGTTCTATATTTACCTATGCCAAGGACCTTATAATTTATGTACTTACTTTAATTCTGAATCTTGTGGTTCTAAAATAAATTAAGAAAATAATATTTTTCTATAAAAAACCTATTGCCTGGAGTTATGTCTTTGAGTGTGTGTTCTCATTTATTGCCTGTGTGTGTACAACAAATGCTTAACACTACCCTCTGATAAGCCTACTGCTTGACCACATTACCACAAATAGAGCATTAGTATTATCTATTATTGCCACTATCAACCTCTAAGGGGAATCCTTGGTCTCTGTGCACACTATCTCTCACTTTGAGATAGTATATACCGAACCAACTTCCTACACCTGGGTCATGATAAATTTGCACTCCAAGATAATGGAATGTTTACTCTTCCCATTTTAAACCCTGTAAGTCATGTGGTGGGGGTGTGTGACGGTGCAACGAGAAGATGGGAGATTTTTGCCAGTTTATGCGGAGGCCTGATATTGTCCCAAAGCATTTGAGTAGTGAGATAGCACCCCTCAGGTCCGAATCTGCATTACGGAGGAGAAGTATCATATCATCCTTGTATAGCACTATTTTATGCTGTTGCCCATGTACTGTTAACCCATCATAGTGATTTCCCACTCTGGCAGCATGTGCTAACAGTTCCACCACTACAGCAAATAGAAGTGGGGAAAAGGGGGCAACCCTGTCTTGTACCCTTGCCCACTATAGACGATTCTGAAATTGTTCTACTCGTCTTAACATTGGCTGTGGGCTCAGTATACAGTAGTTTGGTCCATCTAATGAATCTCTGTCCCAATTTCATCCTCTCCATAGCCCTATATAAATAGTCCCATCTCAGGCTACCAAATGCCTTTTCTGTGTTGATTGCTATGAGCACCGCTCGTTCAGTCTCTGGATGCTGAGGGCTCAGGAGGGAGGCAAGGCGTCGAATGTTGGTGCCTGAATTACGGTTCAGGATGAAACCAGTCTGATCTGAATGGGTCAGGCGAGGGATGTGTGGGAGAAGGCGTGTAGCCGCCAGAATCCTACTTAGGATTTTGTAATCCATATTCAGCATGGACAAGGGGAGAAATGACTGCACCTCTGTAGCAGGTTTGCCTGTTTTCAGTAACGCTACTACTAAGGCCTCCCTTGTCGTAGGGGGTAGATAACCTCTTTCCAGTGCCTCAGTATAAAGCTTTACCAATTTAGGAGGTAACTCAGGACAATATGTGGTATAGATCTCCAGTGGGAGACCATCTGCACTAGGCACCTTACCTCTAGCCATAGTTTTGACAGCTGCTCTAACCCCGGTGATCGGCCCTCCTAGGTCCTGCACGTCTTCCTCTTGAAGGCGTGGAAGGTTTCCCATCTCTGTGAGCCAAATGTGGATGGGAGGAAGGTCTGCCCCAGGTCGTGCATATAGGGAAATGTAATACTCAGCAAATCTATTATTATCAGTTTGATGACACAACCATTCGCAGCGTCTAGTTCTAATATCAGGGAGTTACGGAGGCCGGGTTCACTAACCATGCTAATAGACTTCCAGCCTTGTCAGTTTTGGCTTGCACTTGTGTTCTGTAAGATTTATAGTAAAAACATTGCAGCTTCTCTATTGAAGCCACAAACTCCTCTTTTGCTTCTAACAATTGCGGCGCCAGGGCAGGGTATGCTGGCCTCTCACTTTCCAACATACGAAGAGTATTTTCCTTGTTCTCAAGTTCCTCAACCAGAGTATGCCTAACCCCCACCACTTCTGCTATGCACTTGCCTTTGATTACTGTTTTAAAGGCTTCCCATTGTGTTTCCCGTGAGGAGGTGGACGCTGCGTTCTCTGAAAAGTAGCCCCTTATTGCCTCTCCGATAGTCTGGCGAAACACTATACATCTAGGAATGTATCAAGCCTAACATGAAGGTCATGTAGCCCTGAGTAAAAGGAGTAATCCCTCTCCCCCAATTATTTTGCTAGTCTCACAATAATTGGGCTGTTTGTGTTACTGGGGAGTTATTCAGAGGAGGGTGTGTTCTGTCAAGGCTAGTGTCTGTTACACAGTTGTAGTCCCCTCCCAGTATTATTGCTTATGTCAGGAATGGGGCCATAATCCCTGAAAGCTTAGTGAGGAAGGTTCCCTGGTCATAGTTGGGTGCATATATTCCCACTATTGTAAGATCCTGGCCTGCTAATTGTCCAGACACTAGGACATAGCAGCTGTCAGGGTCAATCAGTTCTGTCATAGCCCGAAAAGGTACCCCTGGACAAACCCATATCAGAACCCCCCTAGCAGAATAAGTTGTAGCATATAGTTGGGCGCGCCATCGTCTCTTAAGCGTGTCATGTTCTTGGGCCGTAAGATGAGTCTCCTGTATCAATGCTATATGGATGCCTCTCCTATTTAGGTATAAGTGTATCTTGTACCGTTTTGCCATGCTATTAAGGGCCATATTTACGAAAGCTTTTTCCCATAGACACAGAATGGGTAAAATCCTTTGGAACATCTGGCCCTAAGTCCCCTAACATTCCAGCCGATAAAAATATAAGTTAGGGAGGATGCCATGAGGACAGTGGGATATAGGACCAGTGGGATCCAGAGCGGTGCGAGAGAGGCCTCCATATCGGTCTTGATGCAGTTAGTTCATATAGATGCAGTAGTGAGTGTGTAGACAAGTGTAGAACAACTCTCAACTTTTGCAACCTTAACAAAAATTACCCAACTCTCCTTCCCAAGGACAAGGAAATGCAACCTCCCCATCCAAACCAGTATGTATAACCGTAACATTTATGCCCTTGTAAGCACACAATCAAGAGCTAGTGTGGGGGAAAGCTCTCTGTTCGGGCCCTCCCAGCATTCCATCATAACAGTTCAATTGTGGATATTATTACATTATCATTCCTGCCTGCTCTTTCTAAATGAGCCCCAGATTTGGTATTATTTGAGTTATTCGCCAGAAAATCCATCACCCGCAGGCTCGGACAAAGTCCACAGAAATGACATTTAGGCAGTTTGTACACTAGTGGCAAGTGGAAAGTAAGTGTTTCAGAGTATCTTGTTCACAGTTTATGCTTGAATGACAGTGATAGTGGAGCACCATCTCCTCAGACAATTTCATCTGGGGTCACCACCGGCAGCTGGTCCTCAGAGTCATTAGACAAGATCAAGGTGCATTCTGGGTCTGAAATGTTGTCTGATGCATTGCTCATTCTCTGGGGCGGAGTCTGGCTGGGTGCACCCAGTGTTGCTGCCACTTCCACTGCTCTTATATGCTCTTGCAAGGCGTGGCTGTGTGTTGGAATCACATTACTCATTTCCCTTGCAGCTCTCCGTTCTTTCTATTTGCACTTTGGGTCTGGTTTACCTGGTTCTAGGGAGGCTCCCATGGGAGTTGAGTCCAGCCATTGCCAGAGTTGTTGGGAGGTTGTAAAAATAGTGTCTTGCTATCATGCGTTGCTTGGAGTTTTGCTGGAAATAACAAAGCCTCCCGGATTCCCAATGATCTCAGCCTCTTTTTTACCTCTGTGTAGTAGGCTCTCTGTTTCTGGACTTCCTTGGTTAAGTCTGAAAATATCATTACACAGTTAATTTCTACAAGGATTTCCGTTTTCTGTTGTGCTTGGGATAAAATATAGTCTTGGTACTTAAAGTACAAGAGTTTGGCTATCACTGGCCGGGGAGGCACGCCGGGTGGAGGCGGTTGGGATGGCACTCTGTGGGCATGCTCGATCACGTAGTAGGAGGAGAGACCCTCATGGGCAACACTGTTGCAGATCCACTGCTCCAAAAAGTCTGGAGCAAAAAGGTAGGCCGTTTATTCTAATATTACTTCTCCTAGATCTGTTTTCTAAGGCTTCTGCTCAGGCTTCCAGCGATTTCACTTTGCCCTCCAATGTGCTCCCTAATTTGGTGGACATCTGACGGTACACTCTCCAGGGTGCGCTCCGCGGAGGAGACTCAGTCTGTTAACCTTCTATGATCATCTCGTTAAATCCCCAGATCCGTTGCTATCGTATCAATTTTGAGTTCCAGCACCTCCCTGGAGGCCGCTATGGCCTGCAATTTGGTGTCCAAAGTTGTTTCTGCCAGCTGACCTGGCTAAGCGTACGAGGTGGGTAGTGCATCTGTAGAGCCTGGCGAACACAGTCTTTTTGAACCCCCTTGCTCTGTGCCTTCTTTCTTCTTCATCGCTTTGCCCATGATGTAGGGGTGGTACGGTGTCGTATTGCTTCACTGAATTAGGTACGACGGGTTAGCGATCTTCAGTGTGTGCTATAAACTTCTATGTCTCATATATCTTGAGCTTGTTCGCTCTCGGTGGCGCCACCCCATTCCAGCTCAGAGCTCCCAGTCTCCCCATTGTTAATCAGCATGGCAGTAGTAGCAGATTTGGAGAAATCTTCCAGAGCAGCGCTAAATGGGTCCACTGGGCAGCAGTTATGTCGTATTTGGTGTTGTTGTGCACTTCACGGCACCCATCTGGCACCACTCCACTAGGGTCGCTTTCCCTCCTGCTGCCAGTTTAGGTTTGGGGAGGAGCAGCTTCCATGGCCTCCAAAGTGAGGCCCCACCGATGCCCGTAGTGACCCTTGCTCGATTACTTCTTCAGTAGTGGTCCAACCGTTCCCGCTCCAGACCCACACCACCTCGCAGGGCCACAGCAAGGTCCACTTCTTCCGCCTTCTCCCCACGCTGCTGAACATCAAATCAGCTGGGCCTCGGACCTCCCCCTCTGATCTCTGCCTGGCTCACCTCCTGTGTCTACCACTCTGGTCAGGGCATCTCCCAGGGTCTGCTGGGCCTCCCCCAGGCAGTCTGCTATTCCTGCAGGTCCCACATCTCCCTCCAAACAGTGGCAGGATGGCGCCCCAAGGAGGCACATTCTAGGCCACAGGCCCCACCACCAATCACCAGCTCTGGGTTGCCTGTCTGCCACTGTGCTCCTCACCGAGCCGGGGGTTCAGTTTTGCAGCTCTAGGGGGCCCTCTGGGGGGGGGGGGCCCTACCAGCCGTCCATCCACGGAGGAGTTCACTACTGGCCGCTGCCATTTTGTGTCCAAGGCCTCCGGACGTGCTGCCTTTTTCACCCTGGGGTTCTCACTATCTGGGGCCGGAGCCGTGCCGGCACTTCTTCAGCTCCCCAGCGGCACTTCTCCAGCCCTCCGGGATCTTCGTTGTCGGGCAGGAAGGCAGGATTTACAGCGAACTGCGGAGGTCTGCTGGAAGAGCAGCCATTTGCGTGTTACTCCATTCGCGTCAGGCCACGCCCCGTGGAAAAACCCTTAATATGCACATACTTCACCTTGTGCACAAGTCTTCACAGAGCCCACTCTCTTCACAAAACCATCATCATTAGTTGGTCAAACCTCTAGTACACACAGCCTTTGTTTTGTGCAGAACTCTTAACAGACACTCCACACTCTTAAATACCCAAGCCTCTTTAGGAGGCCAAGCATGCAGCAATAAATTACACTTATTAGCAGTACAACAGGTATAGGGAATTTGCTGTAGGTGAAGATTACTAAATACCTTTAAGTGTGTATAGCAAACTCTCACACTCATTGGAGGATGTAATCAGTGATTGTCATCAATCATGTCACTGAACATGTCAAGAGTGATTTAATGCAAGGCCATAAGCAGTGCATGGTGGGGCGTGCAAATGATAGATTGCTGAACTTTAATTGGCTAATTTCGGTGCTTCTTTTTGTTTTTAAGCATTAGTTTCTAATTCATTTCAGCACATTACTATAACATTACCTTAACATTTTTTTTCATATATATATATACACAAACTCCTAGTGGCAGTCACCACTAGGTATAGTTGGGACGTAGTTTCTATAGAAAAAGCGTTTTTTGATTTGCTAATAACTGGCACTGTTTGATGAATCTTTATGAAATTTTCAAAACTTTTACTTTGCTAAGTTCAGCGTCTGTCTTGAAAGTTTTGGGATGATCTGTCAAGCTGGGGCTGAGAAAAAGAAGGGGTCCCAAAATGCATTTTCCACATCCATTTTTCTATAGGACCTTTTACACAAGCCTACAGCCCGAACCACTGAACGGAATTACACCAAATTTTACACAAAGCTAGATTCTGTCCCACAGATTACGCTTTTTGTGATTTGCTGCAAATACGTTCAGTAGTTGCAGAGGAATTTAAGGCACAAAATATAGCTATACAGGGACGCGGATCGTCTGCGGATCCAAATGTCCCGTGCTGATATCTGATTGGCTCAGAACACTTCAGCAACTAAGTGTTGGCTGCCATCTCGGGACTCTGCTTCAGCCGAATCTCAGAAAAACCACAAAAAATAAAAGAAAAGGGTCCAATGTAGAGTCACCCTGACCCCTTAGCCCTGGTGCTGGGGGGGGTCCCTGAGGGACCCCATCAGAGCTAAAAAAGCATTTTTTCAAACAACGTCTGAAAAATCAACAGATGGATGGTGCAGATCCCACGCTTTTCTTTTATTTGCCCCTGAGTGGGCCAGGTTGGGGCATCATAGAGGAAGGGGGCGCAGGGGGCCCCGCTCCTGGGGCTTTAATAGACCCCAAGAACCAACACTCCCCAGGCTAAAATATTTTTAAGTAAGTGGGAGAGGCCTAATGGCCTCCCCCACAGCCACGGGGACCACCACCTCCCCAGGGCTATCCATTCAATTAATGCAGGGGGGCCTGTGGCCTCCTCGCACACCGGGGATGACCACCACACGGGGCTATAAATTATTTGGAGCAGGGGGCCCCCCACACCCCAGGGACCACCACCATCCAGGGCAAAACATTTTTTAAGTTAGTGGGGGAGGGCTGATGGCCTCCCCCACAGCCCCTGGGCCACCACCTCCCCGGGCTGTCCATTTAATTAATGCAGGGGGGCCTGTGCCCCCATGCCCCGGGGACCACCAGCCCCTGGAGCAAAAAGCTATTTATTTGCAGGGGGCTATTTGATCGTGGAAGGGGAGCCGCGCAGCCCCCATTGTGGAGCCACAGATGGCCCTGGGGACCGTAGACCCCCTAGGGCCAGCTCTTGCTATGTCCTGTGGTGCCCACCCCCAGGGTATAGCTGTTTGCTGTGGCTTGACTGCAGCGCTGCAGCTGCAGCCAAGCCACAGCAAACACTGCCGTTTGACAGTGGGACCATTAAAGCAGGTTCCGTTGTCAAACAGCAGTTGTCAAACAGCAGAGCTTTCATCTCTGTCCCCTGTGAGTGCTGCACCCCCCGCCCCCCGCCCCCCGCCTGCTGTGCCTCTTCCTGTTTTTTTTTTTTTAGCTTACCCTTTACTTATCCACCTTGCTCCCCCTTTGCACCCCCTCTGCCTCACTCCGCCTGGATTGTTACTCTAGTACATCAGTATTTTAGTATTTTAGCATTTCATGCGTGCTCGTGCCCCCCAACCACCCCCATCACTCATCTGGTGCTGGTTAATTGCCTAAAGTCTAGAGGCGTGGAGGAGAGGCGGCACCATGATTATTAAGTTGGCTGGCTGGCTGCATCAAGCGTTCTTAATCCTCCAGTCGGTGTGCTCGTGCCCCTCCACTGCCTCAATCATCCATTCATTGCCAGCCTAGTGCTAGCTACAACGTATAGGCGTGGAAGAGAGGCGGCACCCAGAACACACAACTAGATTGGGCAAACAGTCTGGTCCACCAGGAACTTATTTATTGCATTATTCAAATCCTCCAGTCGGTGTGCTCATGCCCCTCCACTGCCTTCATCATCCATTCATTGCCAGCCTAGTGCTAGCTACAACGTATAGGCGTGGAGGAGAGGCGGCACCCAGAACACACAACTAGAGTGGGCAAATAGTCTGGTCCACCAGGAACTTATTTACTGCATTATTCAAATCCTCCAGTTGGTGTCTTGTGCCCCTCATTGCCTCCATCATCCACTCATTGCCAGCCTAGTGCCTACTACAAAGTTTAGGCGTGAAGGAGAGGCAGCACCCAGAACACAACTAAATTGGACAAATTGTCTGGTCCACCAGGAACTTATTCATTGCATTATTCAAGACTAACTTGAATACATTTCATCACAGGTTGCTGTTCCTTCAGCGTCAGCAAGCGTCAGTAAGTAAGCCAGTATAATGCGTTCTGGCAAGCTTTGGGTCGATCCTGACAGGGGGAGGACAAGACCTCCAAAAAGAGCAAAACATTTCCATCCAGTGAACTCCGATGTCATCAGCAGGAAAAGTGGAGTATAAAATCACAGACTTCTTTTCCATTGAGCATTCACGCTCGCAGGAAAATAAAGTACCAATGGATCTAGCCGATGCTGTGACCGGGATAAACTCTGAGAAGGATCTCCGTCTGGGAAGTCATTCTTCCACACAACAAGAGCCTGAGAGGTTGGCATTTGGCAAGGAGAGCTCAAAGGTTGAACCCGACAGACCAGATTGTCCAGGGTCAATTCTAGACCTAGATTTCAGCATCTGGGAGGATTCACTTCCAAGCTTTCAAGCAAGGCGGGAGTCGGATCTACCGGATTTGAATGGACTCCTGACCATCCCTTGATAGAACTCGTTGATACAGACTCCCTTGAGGGTGAAACAAGCACAGAACAAGGAAAAACCATTCATTCCCATGAATCTAGTCAAAAGCACGAAGCAGATATGTTGCGTACCAGCATTTCCTTAGCCCGTTTCAGGATAGTATCCGCAAATCCCAGCTCCAGTCGGATGTTCCAGCCAACACGTGGGGCCCACTTCTGTCAAAATTGGATGTCATGGCAACCGCAATAAAGCACCAGGCAGATAAGCTAGATATTCAAGTTGATTTACTTAATATCATGGCTAAATTTATTGTGGGTATTGATTCAAAGCTACAAGCCCTTAATGATTTGATTTAGAAAGCCCAAAAACAGAATTACATACAAGTGGCGTGCGACTGTGCGATCTCAGGGGATAATCCCCAGACTATTGCTCCCATACTAAATGATATATTAGCAGAGGTCAGAGCACAGGCCCTAAGTACAAGGGAAAGACTCTGGGGGTCATTCTGACCCCGGCGGGCGGCGGTTGGAGCCCGCCTGGCGGGAACCGCCATTTGGCCGCTCTGCGGTCAAAAGACCGCTGGCGGCATTCCGATCTTCCCGCTGGGCCAGTGGGCACTAGCAATGTTAGCGCCCACCGGCCCAGCGAGAAGGGGGCCTGCAACACTGAAGCCGGCTCCGAATAGTCTTTGACCGCCAGGGTCGGAATGACCCCCTCTGTGTTTTAGAATTTGAAGAATCAGGAAAAGGTGAAAAAGAAAATAATATCATGGAAAATTTGTTGAGAGAACCCTTTAATACATCGTCCCTACAAGTTACGACACAAATAGAGCCCGGAAACTCACATAGCAGTTCACATGAAGGGGCCCACCAATTAGGGAACCATTGTAAGAATTTAAGTATCCTTAGAGAAATTGGGGTGAATACTCCCCATAATGCCTCACAAAGCCCAGTACAGTCAAGGTCAAAAAGGGAAAAGAAGAAGCAAAGGAAAACAAGGAAAAAAAAAAACTAGTTAAACAGAAAAATATATGTCAATTTATTACACATTACAAACAGCCAGTTGTTAGTAATGCTAATACTTTGCCATCCAATATTAAGTTATCCACAACGGTCGAGGAATGTCCCGGTTTAGGCCCAAGTTGTCAAAGAGTTTTTGTATCTTTAGAAACAGAGGGCCAAAGACACAAGCAACAAAGTCATCTTTTTGGTCAATCAATGGTGAAAAAAATATGGCCAAAGTGTCATATACTACCAGTAAACCGATTACAAAAAGACCAGTCCCCAGGGTATGCACGCCAGTAAATTCTCAAATAAATACAGAGTCTAACGAACACAGTAGGCCGTCAGCATTTAACATCAGAGGATATCAATCAGGAACAGGAAAGGCTGGAAAGGTCCAAAGACGGAATGAAAGGAGTCCATCCAGTTCCAGCACACCGTCAAAATATCTGTTGCAGCATCAATCGGATACAGGTTATAAACATTCGATCCAGAGCAATGAAGCATCCACAAATGCCTCATTGATGGCAGTGCCCACAGAGGAACATAAACTACTTCTTATTCCCCATTTTAAATCAGAGGGAAATTTTGATACCCTGAATAGAGTAAACATTCTTAAATTAATTGGGGAAATAAGAAGCCTATCTCACATCTCATCAGTGGATCTGCTCTCTATTGAGTTTAAACCCCACCCACTTGGGAATGATCGAGAAGCCACACTCACAACTTGGTCCACAGCAGGCCATGTGCATCAATTAATATCACACACTGACGCTTTTTTGTTATGGGGCATCGAATTACGTCAAATAGACCGCCCTCGATACCCAGGTCCACTGCGGGCCCCCAGTAATTGTAATAAATCAGTGTTAAGAGGGGCGACAGGGGCAGATATAATCCCTTTGGCAAGGGGAAAATTATCATTTGTGAAACACGATGGTGAAACAGGAATAGGCCACATATTTTGGGCCTCCAAGAATCTCACGCATTTATTCTACAAAAAAATCCCTGGCAGTAGTCAAAAAATCAGGAATCAGGGTGAAGTTAATCCATACGTTAAAATTTGTTCATGGAACGTCCATGGTATCCAAACACTTCTATATGATCAACAAGTCAAAGTCTTTCTTCAGGAATATGATATCATTTTACCCGGTGCACAGAGCTTATTGCGGTGTCTGGGTACGACACCTCATGCATTTCAGCAAGGTCTAACAGCAAACATGGCCATGCAAAAGGAGGCCTGGAGACCTTGATTTCCACTGCCCTCATATGCCATGAAATCCCAATTGATATAGAATCAAATTGAATCCAAGCAACCAAGATCACATTAGGCAGACCACAGTTCAGCCAATTAGATCTAATCCTTATAAATGTGTACATTCACCCAAAAAAAGCTTTTAAGGGGGGGAAACTGGAAACCCTGTGTGAATTTATTAAAACCATACTGAGACAATACCAGGAGTCCACACTTATTATTAGTGGTGATTTCAATTGTAATTTATTGTCCCCAAAAGGAGGAAACGCAAAAAAGCACGGGGAATGCGCCCAAAGAAATCAGCTTGAAAAATTAGGTCTAACATTACTAAATGGAAACAGCTAAAAGGATTCACTGGCATCTGTTACCTTTATAGTGGGAAAAGAAGTTCAACCATCGATTACACCTTTATAAATTCCTCTGCAAGGGCACTGGTAAGGAACTTTCAAATCAAATGCAGAATGGAGAGTGATCATCTCCCACAATCATTGGAATTAGCATATAAACCTGAGTTGCTGCAGTCCTCGAATGATTTAATAAACCCTCCAGATTTGTTTAATCTTAAGAGATTGAAATGGTGTGAGAAGGAAACGGCATCATTGATGAAGGAGGTGTTCCAGATGGCTGGTGCCCTGGGTGAAAGAAAAAAACTTACAGATATGCAACAAAAGGAGACGATCCTCAGTGTAGATTGGAATAAAGACTGGGCCGTGCTATGTCGCGACCTGCTGGCACAATTCCCAGCCACCTCCAACTCAAAACTGCTGGGGCCATCCCACGTTCACAAAAGGGACCGTGTTAATCAACCTTGGTTCAACAAAGCTTTACGCAATCAGAAATCAGAAATTGCGTGTCAATCCAGGAAAATGGTAAAAGCAATCCAAAGATGAAGAGACGAAGAAAACCGTGTTTTATGGTCTCTGAAAAAAAAGTATTGTCCTGATTGTTGGGTCGCAAAAAGAACCTATCAGGAACATGCATGGTCCAAATTATTATGGGCAAGCAGACTATCAAACAGTAAGCTCTTTTGGCGGCTGGTGAACAATCTGGCAGTGGGGAAAAGCAGACATCATAATTGTGGGATATCCCAAGCAGCCTTGGTGAGTCATGTCAGTAGTCTGTATGGGCTGGCAACCAAGCCATCAAAAGGTGGAGCCAGACTTCTTCCCACAGTGATGGGGTGCGAACTATCAATAAGTAATAATCAACCACTAAATCCCCAAGTTAAGGGTAATAACTTAGACATTGCCGAAAAGGATGATCAAATGCAAGTCTGGAAGCTAGAGCAACTAGTCGGTCTGATTAAGAAATTGAAGTCGGAAGGGGCAACCGGACCAAATGGACTTCCAATGCAATTTTTAAAGCTGACCCAGTATATTGGGCACAATATTTTCTGGCACTCTTTAACGCTATTGCTTACTCCAATCAGGTCCCAGAATCTTGGATAGGAAGTATAATACACACCATCTATAAAAGTGGAAATCCCACTCTTCCTTCAAATTATAGGCTGATAGCCCTCACTGACGTAGAGGCCAAGCTTTACGGCTCATGTTTGCTGCAGCATCTTCAAGCCTGGGTAGACAAAAATAAGTTACTCCCAAGGTTTCAAACAGGCTTCAGGGCAGGCAAGGAAACGTCATCAAATCTAATTGCACTTTCCCTTATAGTGGAAAAAGCCAGGTACAAGAGGTTGGGCCTCTATGCATGTTTTATTGACCTTAAATCAGCCTTTGACCGGGTTCCACGGGAAAGATTGTGGGCTAAGCTGGCTAAATGGGGCATCCCCAACAACCTACTGAGGGCCATTATGGATCTCTACACTGATACCTGGGTCCAGATTAAAATTGGAGATGGTTCAAGATTAACAAATAGAATACCTACAAAATCAGGCTTAAAGCAAGGTTGTGTTCTGGAACCAATGCTTTTTAATTTATTCCTGGCAGATCTCGTTGGCATGTTAGCACAAGTGAATAGTCTCCCCCGACATTGGGTGCAGAGAAAATTGGGTGTTTACAATATGCAGACGACATCGTCCTGCTGAGCCATACTCCCCAAGGATTGCAACGAGTCCTATTAGCACTCAACATCTTCATGGCTGAGCAAGGCCTGGAAATTAATCTGGATAAAACTAAACTGATAAGGTTCCTAGGGGCAAATTATAAACAGTTCAATTGGTACTTGGGAGATAAAAAAGTGGAGGTGGTGCAGTCGTACAAATATTTAGGTGTTCACCTTGAACCAGGCCTGAAATGGAAACGCAAATTACAGTCGATCAAGGCAAAGGCCAATTCAGTAACATAAAGCTTTAAGCTGCTCAAAAAGAAGCTGGACTGCTCAAACTGGTCCCATTTATTAAAAATGATGTCTGCTCAGCTGCTTCCAGCCATCTCCTATGGGTCTGAAATATTGAAAGGTCGTGAGATCATGGCTCTGAATACCAGTCAGGTTAAAACATATAAGGCCGTTTTTAACATCCCGAAAAGTGCCTCCCCGGCGCAGGTCAGACTGGAGATGGGCCTAAAAAAACAAAGTTTCCAGCAACAGGGCGCCTTCCTTAAATCATCGTGGAAGTTACGTGCGGCAGAGGATTCTTCCATTCTCTACTCCTGCTGGCAAGAAGTGCAGGCGCAGCAGATTGGTAAAGTGAAAGGAACATGGGGAAGCAACCTAACCCAGGTTATTATTAGCCTGGGAATGTAAGAAGCCTAGAAATGTAACATTGGGAAGGCTGAATTTAACAAATTAGATGATAAGACGGTTTGCTTACTTTCACTTATCACAGACAAAGCCATCCTGGCCAAAAGACAGCATGCCTGGGCCGTCCTGGGGTCCTATTTGCAAATGTCCCCACAGGGGTACTTGGCAGACCATTTTTCTGTTTACTTCAAACATCAATTCCTGCTATCCCGTATGGGTTTCTTTGACACTAAAGAAGATCGCCCTTCCTGGAAAGGCCAGTACACTGATCAAAATTGCCGCTTATGCGGCTATAAACAAGAATCTTTGCTGCATGTTTTTGTATTTGTCCCGCTTTAGGTCTGGAAAGGAGGAAACTGCTAAAACATGATTTTATAGTTAATAATATCCGTTCATGTAGATCGGCGGTAATATTCTGGCTCAAGGGTGAGTCAATTTCATTTTGCTGTAAAGGGGTAACATTTTTATAATTGCTCCATTAGAAACTGAACGAAGCGGACTTGGGAAAACTGCTGTAGGTTAGTTCTCAAAGGTTGACCTTATAAGTTTATTTTGGTTAGAAATGTTTTTTAGCTGTCAAGCTTTTTAAAAAAAAATATTTAATTTCTAATAGTGTTATTTCTATTTCGTAATGTGTTTGTTTTATATTGCAATGGTTTTTATTAATCAAGCAATAAATCTAGGCCCGTATTTATACTCCGTTTGCGCCGAATTTGCGTCGTTTTTTTCGACGCAAATTCTGCGCAAAACTAACGCCATATTTATACTTTGGCGTTAGACGCGTCTAGCGCCAAAGTATTGGCAAATAGCGTGATTTTTTTGCGTGAACGCCTTCCTTGCGTTAATGAGATGCAAGGAAGGCGTTCCCGTCTAAAAAAATGACGGCGACGCAAATGCGTCGTATTTATACTCCCGGGCAAAAATCACGCCCAGGAGTTGGCGGGTCAAAAAACCCCGCATTTGCGCCACTATTTAACGCCTGGGTCAGGGTAGGCGTTAAGGGGCCTGTGGGCTCAAAATGAGCCCACAGGTGCCCTCCCCTGCCCCCAGGGACCACCCCTGCCACCCCTGCCCACCCCAGGAGGACACCCAAGGATGGAGGGACCCACCCCAGGGACATTCAGGTAAGTTCAGGTAAGTATTATTTTTTATATTTTTTTACTTTTTTTTGGGTGGCATAGGGGGGCCTTATTTGTGCCCCCCTACATGCCACTATGCCCAATGACCATGCCCAGGGGACACAAGTCCCCTGGGCATGGCCATTGGGCAAGGGGGCATGACTCCTGTCTTTACTAAGACAGGAGTCATGAAATGGCGTCTGGGCGTCGTAAAAAAATGGCGCAAATCGGGTTGAGGCGATTTTTTTGCCTCAACCTGACTTGCCCCATTTTAAGACGCCCTAACGTCATTTTTTCCCAACGCCGGCGCTGCCTGGTCTACGTGGTTTTTTTCCACGCAAACCAGGCAGCGCCGGTCTGCTTGCGCCGGCTAACGCCATTCCATAAATACGGCGCCCGCATGGCGCTTCAGAATGGCGTTAGACGGCGCTAAATTTTTTGACGCTAAACTGCGTTAGCGCAGTTTAGCGTCAAAAAGTATAAATATGGGCCCTAATCTGTCCCCTGCACGAGGGGGGTTGCTCACTTTTTCAAAAGAAAATTCTTGACATTTATTCTGCTTTACCGGACAATCCCCACCGGTCAACAGACTCCCCCAAGTCTTTCCACGCCGCATCTTCACACTATCTCAGTCTTCCCACCTCTCACAGAAGATCTGGTTAACAACCTTCTTCAGTCTCTAAAGTTAGGTTCTCCCCTTGACCCAGCACCTCCCCACATCTTGGCCCTGGGGTCAGCAGTCATAGCCCCGGTCCTGACCAATCGCCTCAACTCTTCCCTTATCTTGAGCCATGTCCTGCATCTGTGGAAGCATGCTATAGTTAAACCCCTATTGAAAAAGCCCCACCTTGATGCAGCTCTTCTTAATAACTACAGGCCAATCTCCTTGTTGCCCACGGTGTCTAAATTAATTGAAAAATACGTAACAGACATCTCACAGGCTTCCTTGAGGATCATAACATCCTTCACCCCACACAAATGGGTTTTAGGCCTCTACATAGTACTGAGACAGCAGTTCTCACAGTTATGGAAGACGTCAGAAGGCGCCTCGATCAAGGGGGCACGGCAGACATCATCCTACTCGATCTCAGTGCTGCCTTTGACACAGTTGATCCTTCCATTCTGATCCAGAGAATGTCGGACGCCGGGATTTCTGGCAGTGCGTTAAGATGGCTCTCCTCCTTTTTAGAGGATAGGACTTTTCAAGTTCTTGATCGTTCTTATTTTTCTAACTGTGTTTCGCTCAAATGTGGGGTCCCTCAGGGCTCCTCCCTGAGCCCCACATTGTTTAATCTCTACATGTATCCGTTAGCAGAGGTTATAAAACCATTTGGTTTAACACTGGTGTCCTACGCTGACGATACTCAATTGTTTTTTTCTTTCTCCAGTAAATCTAATAACGATCACTCCTCATTGACCCCTTGTCTTCAAGTAGTGACCAGATGGATGTCTGACTGCAAACTAAGACTTAATGAAGACAAAACAGACGTAATGTTGTTAGAGAATCACCTTCCTCAAGGGCTCCAGTCATCTATCCCGGAGTCTTTGAAAGCCCTGCCTCATCCCAAAGATAAGATAAAGAGCCTGGGAGTCTATCTTGACTCACGGCTCATCATGGACTATCAATCCAGAATAACAGCAGCCACTTGTTTTAGTCTTCTAAGACTTTTAAGGAAAGTTTTTTAAATTCTCCCATTTAAGCCAGGAAGCTCTTAGTCCAAGCCCTGATTATCTCGCGTCTGGACTATGGCAATGATCTTTATTTGGGCTCTCCCAAGTATGTAGTAAAAAGACTTTAGGTGGTTTAGAATGCCACTTCTCAGCTCCTCCAGAGCATTCCCAGACATCAATCTGCCAAATCTTCCATTTCCCTCCACCACTGGCTTCCGGTGGAACAACGGATACAGTTTAAATCCCTTTGCATGATTCATAGAGCCCTATACAATAGAGGTCCACTCTTACTAAGATCGATTGTTTCCTTTTATACGCCTTCCAAGTCTCTCAGATCCTCAATGGTGGCCCTGGTCAGGCTTCCTGCGGTGAAGGGAGCTCGGTGGGCGGTAGATCTCTATCCTACTTAGGAGCTAAGCTGTGGAACTCCCTCCCCCAAGAGCTCTGGCTAACTAGTCAAGAACTCCCCTTCCGCAAAGCACTTAAAACTGGTTGTTTAGAGCATACCCCTTTGGTGATCTGCCTGCTTCTGCATTAGCGCTGGGATGCCTCCGGGTAACCATGTGCTCTACAAAAACTCTACACTATAACTGGAGAATTTCTAAGGTTTTGTACCGTAACTTTAAAATGTGAGCCTAACTAGAGAACACATTTTGATTTATCTGTGGGAAAAATAACAGTCCAAATCGTCCGTCCATGTGCCAAAATATCTTGCTTTTATCGTTGTATGTCTCTTGAATAGTTGCAGATCACCAAATCCCACGTGTACATAAAGAAATACAGCCGGAAATTGTAGATCATCAGATCTGACATATATGCAGCAATATGTAGCTTACTACAGCCAACATGTGTTTCGAAACTCTCCCTCCTCTTCAGGGCTGCATAATACATACAAAAAAGACTAGACAAGCTAAAATAATGTTAAACCATATTTCTAAAAAAGTGTAAACGTTTTTAATGTTTTATTGCTCTCTGTATCGCATAGGCATTAATTTGACTGATATAATGTGTCCTATCTCAGTAGGAAATAATTTTAAAAATATCAAAGTAAGTTTCATCCTGGTGACAAACGTTTGATATATCCCATGCTCACAGTTCTGATTTCTCTGGTACTAGATAGTCATTATATTCAGTATGACAAGCCCTCCAACGCACCTAACGCCCTAGTCACAGTTTAGCAAAAAGCCCTATGTGCTATTGAACATGTATTGTTTTTTTATAATTGATATAAAACATTGACAGTCTTCCATCAGTAAACCTCATCTCATAAATATCACATTGAACCTGATTCGAACCCCGTCCCCATTCTAAACATCATCATATCTAATAAACGGATACCCTTTAGCAAGAACAATATACATAAGGCAACAGCAAACAGGGAATGATAATAATGTGTTTTGGACTGACGCCCTTAACTTAAGTCCAATGGCAGGACCCCCTAATTAGAATTTCTTGTCACTGAGGAAAAAATACACAGCATTATTGCACCAACTCTGCTTACCGATGTATAATTAACTTTGCTCCTACCTGAGCTAATGTCCACTTCTCATATGTATTTAATCTATGAGCTCCCCCGTCCCTCAGATATGCGATTCAGTTGCCTGCTAGACTGTATAAATAAAAAAATCCTATAAACCGACCACTCGAAAATAATACCAAATTACTTTCTACTTTATACCATCGTACAACAAACATATCAGTCTTCAAACCCATTATTAGAAGGTTGAAATTACACTGTGTTCAAAAGCGATAAATATCCAGTCTTGTCCGATGAAATGCCAAACACGTTCCTGCAGACCATCCATATAAGCTATCAGGTGAGGTAAAAGGTGATTTAGATAGTAGTCTGTTATTGCGCTAAATCAGAGACTTTGGGTGGTCGATCCTAATAGAGAGGTTGAGGTTCTGTTTATCTTATCTTTTTCTATAGGGAATTCCGTATCAGTGGGTTATATGGATGGACTAAGGTCCACCATTTTGAATATGTAATGAGGGAGGCTTAAGGTGCACAGGACTGTTCCAGAGTTGAGCATGTTTATGTTTCTTACCCAGAACTGTGTCAAATGTACTATTCTAACTCCACTCTTAAAATATTTGGGGAAAGAGCAACTTTCCCCAGAAGCACCAGGAAGCTTATTTACCATTTTAACTCCAGTCCTGGAATATTTTGGGGAAAGTTATAAATTCCCCAAGTATTTTCAGGGAGGGTTGAATGACAGAAAGTGCTGTCCTGAGGGTGCAGCTCATGGCAAAAAACTAGGAATACCGAGAGTTGAGGGGCTGCCTGGCAACATAGTGAGGGCCATGGAGGGAGAAAACAATCCTTGAAGGTGGCTTACCAGGCCTGGAGCAAGGACTGTGGGGAGGCAAGGAGCCCAAACACACAACACAGGTAGCAGTTCTCCTACTGGGAGGGTCAGGGCATAGAATGCCTGCTTGCAAGACAGCTGCATCACGAGGGGCTGGCTGACCAGTACAACAAAGGGAAGGCGCTGCAATTGAGGGGTCGAAAAACTGGTGAGACAAGCCTCTACTGTAGTGGACATGGGCGACAAAGGAGGCAGGCTTGTTTGGAGAGTTAGGTGCAGCACAACAAGTGCCGGGTACAGAGGTATAGGGGTGCTGGCATGCAGCGCAGAGGACCCCAACCTGCAATCTGCCCAAAAAAAGCCCTGGCCTCTGTAGTGGTCCATGGAGCATGTGCAAATCGGCAGAAGGAGCACAGCACTGCCTGGGTATGACAAGGGGGAGTGCCAGTGAGACCAAACAACTCTGGTCTGGAGTCAAAGAAGCTCCTTACCAAGTCCAGCAAACAATGGGAGTCAAAGTGGTTCCTTATCAAGCCCATCGCACAATGGGTTAAACTCGCAGTAGAAAAGTACCCTCCTTCGGCATGGTTACCCACACTTTTTGACTGCTGTCAGTATGCTTTGTTTTCGCTTGGATCCTGCTAACCAGGACATCAGTGTTTGTGCTCTCTCCCTCTAAATTTGGTTGCCTAGGACTTTGCACACCCCACCATTGGCATATTGGTGCTCCCACATAAGTCCCTAGTATATGGGACTTAGGTGCCATTGGAGCAACAGGGGTTCCCCATGGGCTGCAGCATATATTGTGCCACCCATGGGAGCCCATGCAAAATGTGTCTGCAGACCTGCCACTGCAGCCTGTGTGAAAAGGTGCATGCACCCTTTCACCACGGGTCACTGCACCAGGCCACTGTAAGTCACCCCAATGGAAGGCCCTCCTAGCCCAGAGGGCAGGGTACAGGTACCTGTGTGTGAGGGCACCCCTGCATAAGCAGAGGTGCCCCTACGAACCCCAGCTCCATTGCACTGGACTTCGGTGGGGAGGCCATTTTACCCATGTACTGGACACAGGTCACTCACTACTTGTGGCCAGCTACATAATGATACCTCCAAATCTGGGTATGTTTGGTATTAAACATGTCAGAATCATACCCCACTTCTGTTGCCAGTATTGGTTGTATGATTCCATGCACTCTGGGGGCTCCTTAGAGGACCCCCAGTATTGCTCCTACCAGTCTTCTGGGGTTTTCCAGGGAGCCCACACTGCTGCCACCCCTCAGACAGGTTTCTGCCCTGCCCTACTGCAGCTTGACCAGCTCAGGCAGGGGAAGGCAGAACAAAGGATTTCCTGTGGGAGAGGAAGATAACACCTTCTTGCTTGGAAATAGGTGTTGCATGGCTTGGGATAGGTAGCCTCCCCAAGCCACCGGTATGCTTTGAAGGGCGCATTTGGTGCCCTCCTTGCCTTGCATAAACCAGTTTGCCCTGGTCCCTGCTCTGGCGCAAAACTGGACAAAGGAAAGGGGGATGGCCACTCCCCTGTCCATCACCACCCCAGGGGTGGTGCCTAGAGCTCCTCCATGTGGCCACTTGGTTCTGCCATCTTGAATCCAAGATGGTCAGAGGTCCATGGAAGCATCTGAGTGGCCAGGTCAGGCAGGTGACATCAGCTCCCTCCTGACAGGTGGTGACCCTGCTAGGTGAGCGATTCCCCTTTCTGGGCTATTCAGGGTCTCCCTCTTGAGTAGGTCCTCAGATTCGACATGCAAGATTCCAGTAGGACTCCCCTGCATTGTTTACTTCATCTTCTGGCTACTGGGACTGAAAATGGACCCTCCACGAACCAACAATCTGCAACTTTAGCGACGACTCCGCTCTGCAACATTGTTTCTCTGGCTCCTTCCAGCAACTACATTTCCCCAGCTGTGTATCCTCTGAGGACGGCGAGTCTTCAGCCTGCACAAGAAGAAAGAAGGAATCTCCCTTGGAGTGAAGGAGTCACTCCCCTGCATCTGCAGGCACCAACTGCAATGACGACTGGCTGCGTGGATCTGCACTCCTGCAGAACTGCGTGGATCTTGCATCACATGTAGTGGTCTGGAGTGGTCCCCTTGGTCCTCTCTGCCAGCTGTCCAACTTGGGAGATGGTAAGCCCTTGTCTCTTCTTGCAGGACAGTATGCCTGTGCATTGCAACTCTTGCAGCTACCAAGGCATGCTTGCTTCTGCTCCAAAAGATCTTCAGGCTCCGTGTAGCCCCAGCCTCTAGCATTTCTCCCTGCAAAGCAGAGTCTCCTTTCTGCTGCTCCAGCGACGTGGGACTCCTCTTCAGGTGTGCTGAGTGGGCCTCACTGCGACTGCTGTGCCTGCTACCAGTGAGTTGCCTGTGGAGGCTTCCTCTTCTTCTTGTGACTCTCTGGATTGCTGAGGGTAACCCGGACTTCTCTCTTTGGGTCTAGTCCCCTGGACCTTGCTGGTCCTCTTCAGCCTTGCAACATGTTTTCTTCTTCTGTTGCATTTGCCAAGGTTTGTTGGTGGTTTTACAGCACCCCTGACCAACTGCAACCCGACAGACAACGTGGGACACCATCTGCATCACTTCAGGAACTTCTCTACATCCCCTGTGCTGCACAGCTGGTCTTCTTTGTCCCCTGTTGACCTGGTCCTACATCCACATATGGGCAGGTAGTGGCTCCTGCCACAACCGGACACTCCATCACATATTGGACTTGGTCCCCTTCCTTTGCAGGTCCTCTTCTGCCAGAATACATCTTTGGGTTCTTCCAGTCTTGTTTTGGTCTTGCACAATCCTTTTCCAAAGTCCTCCTGTTGGTTTTGGGGAAAACCATGTACTTACCTCTGCTCTCCTGGTCGCTGGGGGTCACTCTGGTACTCACCTCTTGGAGTTCTTAGTTCCTCAAGCTCCCCTCTAACAATTCCACATTCTTGGGTGGGGGACTGTATCTCTCATTCCACTTACTTAGTATATCATCTGGCCCTCCCTAGGGCCTACACTATTTTCTACTGTTTTTGCCAATGCCTGTTGCTTTCTATGCTCTTTACTGATTGCTAATGTGTATATAATAGTGTGTCTACTTACCTTCAGTTGGGGGACTGCCTATTCAGTATGCTAGTATTTGTGTTATCATAATAAAGTACCTTTATTTTTGTAACGTGTGGTTATTTTATGTGTGAGAGTGCTGTGTGACTATAGTGCTTTGCATGTCTTCTACATAAGTCTAGGGTGCTCATCCACAGCTACCTCTAGAGAGCCATGGCTTCCTAGACACTACCTACGCTTCACTAATAGGGGGCACCTGGTCCTGGTATAAGGTGACAATACAATAGGTGCTCACCACACACCAGGCCAGCTTCCTGCACTCACAACAAACAGGATCTGAGTCCCTGGAAAGACCCTTGACACCAAAGCCTCTGCAGGGCTCAGTTGTGATTCTCACCCTTCAAATCTGTTGGAATATCTGCAGCAGAGGTGGAGGGGATGGAGTGAGAGAGTGCCAGCAGTGGAATGGTTGGACATAAAGTGCAAACCACAATGATGTGGAGTTGCAGAGGAAAAAAGAACCTTTGATCTGAAAACAATAGGTAAACAAGGGGACAAGGAAAGAAGACCAGAGCAGGGGGTTTCGAGAATGTCCCCAGAGAAGCATATGGACACAAGAGACTTCCGGGCTCCCCACGCCCAACTGACCATGCTACAATTCCTATAACAGTTTATTACGGAAATTATATCAGATATAACCACCATCAGAACTGTTCTTAAAACATGCCTGCAGGAAATCCGAGAGGATGTGAAGGAGCTAGGCAATAGAATGGGTGACACTGAATGGACGACCTGTCTAAAGAACTTCACTCACAAGGAGAATGGTTACTCACTTAGGGGAAGAAAACCTGGCAACAAAATAGGAAGATTTAGAAAACAGACGTAACAAAATTCAAATCGGAAGGAAGCCTGCTAAGAAATGTAGAGTGGACAGACATCCAGACGTATATCTAAGACTTCTTGTACTCCACCATGGATTAACCAGACGGGTCCCTCTGTAGGAATGGATCATAAACACATGGTTGCCATGATAGGGGCCATGGAAAGGCAGTCCTCTGGACATACTAACCAGTGTATACTGTCATGAAGAAAATTAGATTGTGGCTCTTGCAAGCACCTAGGGTGCCATCATATTTAATGGTCAAAAGGCAGAACTGTTCCAGGACCTGGCCACAGCAATGCGGAAAAAGAGAATGGACTTGAAGCCAATACCAGAATTGTTGCTCAAAAACAACAGACTCTACCAATGGTGTCACTGCTTCCAGCTCTTTTTCACCTCGAAGGAAAGACAAGAGAGAGCCATACATTTGCAGAAGCCAGAGCCACTCTACATCTGGAAGACTAACACCACCTCAGTAAGCACAACAACAACACTACTGGGTTCCTGGCCATTGTGGCAAAGGTCAAGAGATAACCTGCAGAAAACCTGCATCAGTGGTTGACACAGACAGCCCAGGGAGGAAAGGGGGAAGCTCTGTACCAGAAAAAGAACCTCAGAGGAGGGGTGGGCATGAGGGGGTTCTGTGAGCTTGAGGGTAGCTCTCTGGACACAGGTTAGTGAAACCCAGAATCCAAACAGATGCACTTGAGGCTGGTGAGGGATGAGAGGCTGGCCTTGATGGGGATGGAGAGTAGTCTAATGTTCAGATATGTAGGTAAGATAACACCATTCCAGGTGAACCAAAAAAACAAGTTACTTACCTTTCGTAACGCATTATCTGGTAGAAACTATATCTAGCTGCAGATTGCTTACCTTTGAATTTCCCAGGTGTCAGACTGGATCCAGAAACGTTTGCTTGAGCAATACCCCCGCATGTGTTGTTGAGTTGCTCCGTTCAGTTCCACGTGCCATCGTCTGCGTTGTTGGCACTGGATGTGAGGTCGCCTAGATAGGCACCATCCAGCCGCGCGGACGTTACTTACTTTTTTCACGACTTTCCACGCCAGGAGTGCTGACCCATGAAATGAACTTGCGGTTGTGTGTCTAATCTAGGCCCCTGGAAGGGATCACCTTGACCCTAGCAAATGAGTCTGCAAAGTGGGCAGCCATGGGTGGGTGTAAGGAATTTGCAGCTAGATATTATCTCTACCAGATAATGCGCTACCAAGGTAAGTAACTTGTTCATCTGACAGAGACTTCTAGCTGCAGATTCCTCTAGGAAAGTAGCATATTTCTGATATAGTTACCCCCACTTTTTGCCTGGTGTCAGTGTGTTTAGACTGTAACACACTGGGATCCTGCTAAGCAGAACCCCAGTGTCTGTGCTCTCTCCTCTAAATTTGGTTGTTGGTTACATTTTACACCTACAATTGGCATACTGGTGCACCCATGTAAGTCCCTAGTATATGGTACTTAGGTACCCTGGGTGGAATCATGCAACTACAATGATTCCAGTGCTAGTTGCATGATACCATGTACTCTGGGGGTTCCTGAGAGGATCCCCCAGTTTTGCTTGTACAGCCTTGAAAGATCTGTTTGCCAGTCCACGCTGCTGCAGACCCCAGATATCGTTCTGCCTTCATGCTGCTGAGCCTGACGCGCTACCAAGGTAAGTAACTTGTTCATCTGACAGAGACTTCTAGCTGCAGATTCCTCTAGGAAAGTAGCATATTTTATTTCTGATATAGTTACCCCCACTTTTTGCCTGGTGTCAGTGTGTTTAGACTGTAACACACTGGGATCCTGCTAAGCAGGACCCCAGTGTCTGTGTTCTCTCCTCTAAATTTGGTTGTTGGTTACATTTTACACCTACAATTGGCATACTGGTGCACCCATGTAAGCCCCTAGTATATGGTACTTAGGTACCCAGGGTGGAATCATGCAACTACAATGATTCCAGTGCTAGTTGCATGATACCATGTACTCTGGGGGTTCCTGAGAGGATCCCCCAGTTTTGCTTGTACAGCCTTGCAAGATCTGTTTGCCAGTCCACGCTGCTGCAGACCCCAGATATGGTTCTGCCTTTATGCTGCTGAGCCTAACGCGAGGAGGGGAAGGCAGAACATAGGGTTTCCTGTAGGAGGGAGGTGTGACCTCCTCTCCTTTAGAACTAGGTGTCTGTGGGCTGGGATGGCCTCCCAGCGCCACCAGACTGCTTTGAAGGGCACATTTTGTGTCCTCCTTGCAGGTAGGTGGGTCACTGCAGAGAGTGACCAACACCCTTCTAGGGTTAGTTAAGGGCTTCCCAAGGGTGGGTCCTCAGATTCGTAGAGCAAGACTCTACAAGAAACTCTCTGCAAGACAGCTTCTGCTCATGGCCTCTGAAACTGCTGCTGGTCTGCTTTTGGAACTGAAACAAGACTGTATCCAGTTTCTCCGGCTCTGCAAGATTTCTGCAACATCCATGACTGTGCATTCTCCAGGTTCACAAGGACTCTGTCTGCATTCAAGAAGCGAGAAGGAATCTCCCTGGGAGTGAACATAGGTGGTGTTTCTATGGTCCTCTGCTGGCCCCTCATCTTCTGACCAACTTGGGAGACTGTGGGCCTTTGCTGCAGCCACTGGAATGGAACCACTGTGCACCGCAAATGTTGCTCTGATGACTCTTCCTCCAGGAGATCCTCAGGCTCCAAGAAGCCCCAGCCTCCAGCACTCTGCAAATCCAAGCTCAGTTTCCACTCTGCAGCTCCTGCGAAGTGGGACTCCTGTTTTGTTGTTCTGCAGAGGCCTCCCTGCGACTCCCTGTGTCTGCTGCCAGTGAGTCACTCATGGGGGCTCCTCTGACTCTGGCTGGCTTTCCTTTCTGCTGAAGGTTTGCCCTATCTCCCCTTCAAGGGTTGAGTCATTAGGGCTTTGCTGGTCCTCAAAACCCTGCAATCTTACTTGCAACAACTATTTGTATTTGCCAAGGCTTTGGTGGTCTTGCTGGACACTGACCTTCCTGCAGTCCGGCAACCAACATGGGGCATCTCGTGGTGACTCCAAGGATCTCCTGCATCCCCTAGACTCCGCTGCTGGACTTCTGAAGTAACTATAACACGTGCGCTAAAGCAACTATAACTCGCGCCCCCACCATGCACACTTTGGTCCTCAATAATTTTACTGCAAATGTTACATTGATATCATGAATGATGTTATCAAAGATGTCATAAGTGATGTAATATGTGGGGTAACTAGCAGTTCATGGCGAGGGTGTGAGTTATAGTTACTTGAGTTAACCATAACTTTAATAGCTGAATTTCTATGGTTTTGTGTGAGTAGATTCTGAACTTAACTATACCGTCCTTGTAACTTTTGGGGTTTTTTTAAGTGAATTTCCATGGTTTTTCAAATTCTATTTCCTATTTATAACATATGTGTGGCTGCAGGGGGGAAATGTGTGTGTTGAGCTTCTATTTGATTCTAATTCATCAGCCTAACCCTGATGTGCTGACTCCCACCACAAAAAAAGTAATCGCCAATGTAGGGTGTGTGTATCTGTGTGTGTGTTTGTTTTTAAAACTCTTCTAACTCTCTGGTCCAGAGCAGTGTTCTGGAGATAAACTGCACATCACGCTTGCAATCAAAGTGAAACTACAAACTGTTAAGCAATTCATGCTTAAGCACTTGCCACACCATGTTTTAAACACAATTTAACTATTTTGTGTTTATATAATGTAAGCATGTTGAAGAGGGGCATGGAACTAGAAAGTAAACAAGAGTTCAACCAATTTATACAGGGAGTGCAGAATTATTAGGCAAATGAGTATTTTGACCACATCATCCTCTTTATGCATGTTGTCTTACTCCAAGCTGTATAGGCTCGAAAGCCTACTACCAATTAAGCATATTAGGTGATGTGCATCTCTGTAATGAGAAGGGGTGTGGTCTAATGACATCAACACCCTATATCAGGTGTGCATAATTATTAGGCAACTTCCTTTCCTTTGGCAAAATGGGTCAAAAGAAGGACTTGACAGGCTCAGAAAAGTAAAAAATAGTGAGATATCTTGCAGAGGGATGCAGCACTCTTAAAATTGCAAAGCTTCTGAAGCGTGATCATCGAACAATCAAGCGTTTCATTCAAAATAGTCAACAGGGTCGCAAGAAGCGTGTGGAAAAACCAAGGCGCAAATTAACTGCCCATGAACTGAGAAAAGTCAAGCGTGCAGCTGCCACGATGCCACTTGCCACCAGTTTGGCCATATTTCAGAGCTGCAACATCACTGGAGTGCCCAAAAGCACAAGGTGTGCAATACTCAGAGACATGGCCAAGGTAAGAAAGGCTGAAAGACGACCACCACTGAACAAGACACACAAGCTGAAACGTCAAGACTGGGCCAAGAAATATCTCAAGACTGATTTTCCTAAGGTTTTATGGACTGATGAAATGAGAGTGAGTCTTGATGGGCCAGATGGATGGGCCCGTGGCTGGATTGGTAAAGGGCAGAGAGCTCCAGTCCGACTCAGACGCCAGCAAGGTGGAGGTGGAGTACTGGTTTGGGCTGGTATCATCAAAGATGAGCTTGTGGGGCCTTTTCGGGTTGAGGATGGAGTCAAGCTCAACTCCCAGTCCTGCTGCCAGTTCCTGGAAGACACCTTCTTCAAGCAGTGGTACAGGAAGAAGTCTGCATCCTTCAAGAAAAACATGATTTTCATGCAGGACAATGCTCCATCACACGCGTCCAAGTACTCCACAGCGTGGCTGGCAAGAAAGGGTATAAAAGAAGGAAATCTAATGACATGGCCTCCTTGTTCACCTGATCTGAACCCCATTGAGAACCTGTGGTCCATCATCAAATGTGAGATTTACAAGGAGGGAAAACAGTACACCTCTCTGAACAGTGTCTGGGAGGCTGTGGTTGCTGCTGCACGCAATGTTGATGGTGAACAGATCAAAACACTGACAGAATCCATGGATGGCAGGCTTTTGAGTGTCCTTGCAAAGAAAGGTGGCTATATTGGTCACTGATTTGTTTTTGTTTTGTTTTTGAATGTCAGAAATGTATATTTGTGAATGTTGAGATGTTATATTGGTTTCACTGGTAATAATAAATAATTGAAATGGGTATATATTTTTTTTTGTTAAGTTGCCTAATAATTATGCACAGTAACAGTCACCTGCACACACAGATATCCCCCTAACATAGCTAAAACTAAAAACAAACTAAAAACTACTTCCAAAAATTTCAGCTTTGATATTAATGAGTTTTTTGGGTTCATTGAGAACATGGTTGTTGTTCAATAATAAAATTAATCCTCAAAAATACAACTTGCCTAATAATTCTGCACTCCCTGTAACTTGCATTGCAAGGAAGGATGTTTTCATCTGTCTTGTCCTCCCTTTCTTGTCCGAGCCCTTCTTTGTTGTTGGTCTTGTTATATCGGTCTGAGTCAATGTCTGATATATCAATCTCCAGGAATAGGTGTCAATCTTTGGATGGGCCCGCAGGCTTCATTTTTAGTCCATATATTCAGTGGAGTTCAATATTAGGGGAGGTTTTGCTTCTAAATCAGTTTTAAAATGTCAGCCTCATAGCTTTGCTGGCCACCTTGCTAAACGGAACCTGTAAACGTGGGTTTTAGTTCCACTTTATCTGTTGGCCCAATTGAACAATCTTTAGAAGATCATTTTGACTTTTTGTACTCCAGCCCCAGAACAGATTTGGGCACCAGCCTACCCAGGTCCTGAATGCTACAGAATAAACTGCAAGGATCTGGTTATTGAAGACTTGAGAGCAGTCATGTCCCAACGATTGCACCAGCAGCCAGAGTGCGCCGTTTCACGACACCATTGCATTAAGAATTATTTTTACAGCTGTGCCCAGCATGAAAGGAACTTTTAAGAACTGAAGTGTCACAGGGACAAACAAGTGATACTAACCATTGCATGTGTACTATACATTAGAAGACTGGAACAGCCCAGAAAGGCAAGGACTTCCATGATGCCTTGGAATCTCTGTGACTGGAAATTTCGAGGACTGCTGCGTGGGATATGGTGAGTGCATGTTCTTTTTTAAGATTGCCTTTCATATCATTGTGACCCTATAATTGTTTGGGATCGGGGGCTTCATGAATTGATTTGGCATTGAGCAATCATGAGTGCCTAATTAGAGGGACTGGAACTTCACAAACCCACCTTTTTAGGTTGAGCTTGGCAGCACGCAGCAATGTCTTCAAGACATGTTGTATTCAATATGGGCTTTTAACCACGTCCACTCTTGCTATTTGTTCTTTGTGGTGCTTGTCTTAAATGTTTTCTTTTCATTGGTGTATTTTGCTAAATGTCCCTGCTTTTGGTTCTAAGTTCCTAGCCAGGGGATTTCACTACTGGAGAGACGGTCAGCCTCTTTCAGTCTGAAAACGGCGTACTGATGAGGAGAGGACAGTGTGTTTTAGTTCCATTGAGCGCAAGGACTTGTCTCTACAGTACTTCCCCGGAAGAACAGTTCCTGTGCTGGCAAGAGTTTCGCTTGTGAAAACTGAAAGCCAGTCCGAGAGAGAATTCACAGAACTACTTTTGTCGAGGAACGATCTTGCGCACTAATTGCTTTTTCTAGATAATCATCCCTAACCTATAAAGCCACTCAGACCATAAGCTGAAACTCAAATGTGAGCGATATAAAATGAATACGTATCATATGTTAAAAATATTCATATGAAAGTGGTAGGACTTTTACAGTCAGGCCACTTTTTCAGGAACCTCCGAAATGGCCACTCATTATTAATCCACCGGTATGTCCAGAGTTAAAGGAAAAAAAAAACTCCATTCATAATTTTTGACTAAGATTTATACACGTATCTGCAAGGTGACCAGTCGGAAAACAGAGGAGAGGACTTAGGGGACCTTTGGGCAGGATGCTGCATTTGCCTTTCCGTCCCTATGACACTGTGTTTTGGCTCACATGCCATTTCTACAATACTTGTGATTGACTATTGTTGCTTATTTCACTTCAGCTTGTCTTTGTAGCTAACATGATACTCCCCATCTGCTTCAGAGTGCTGTGAGACACTGTATTGCTGAAAACATGTAAACAACCGAAGAATTCAGACATTCAATGAGAACCCACACATGAGAGCACGGGATGTGCGTTCAGGGTACCAGCGCCTGCAATAAAACTGAAAATCACTGTCTGTACCGTAAACGTTCACATGTCTAAAACTGAGAAGCCACCAGACCCCGGATAAACTGCGCTGTGCAGAACACAAAGACTAACTTAGACCTGCGCAAGAACATTTTTGGGCTGCAGATATCACAGCTCTGTAACATTGTCCGGTATGGGTGGACAAATACCGACAGCATTCGTTTTCCGGGGAGTGATATTGTTTGCACTTACCAGTTCCGTGGGTCGGAATGTGGGATAATGTGGCAATAGTGCAGTTTAACCCCACGTTCCTAGCACCTGGCAAAATGTGTGCAGAGGGAAAAACACAGGGTCAGAGTATGTGCTTTAAGTGGGCAGGTACTGTCAGGTACTGAGTTCCTGCACTTATTTAATTAGGCTGGAGGAGCACCTGCACTTCTCATCAGGAGGTCCAATACTTTTAATGGGAGGGTACTGGCATTAAAATTCATCTGAGGATGTAGTCCCTCATGTAGAAACACATTTCCCCTGAAATGCAGAATGGGCAAACCCTTTGGAACATAATGCCCTTGGTGTTGTAAAACCATGTAACTGCAAAACTCATGCTGATTTAGGTGCAACCTTCCATTTGCACCCAAATTAGAATTCCTATGGATTTATAATGAAGGCCTAACTAATATACAGGGCCACTAGAATGATATGATTTTGCAGCTGTGGTATTTTCCTTATAATTAAGCATTTGCCACATAATCCGTCATCTGATGCATAATTTGCAGATTTTAACAAAATTTGTTTCTAGATAAAACAGATCAAACATTGAATAAAAACGCAGAGGCACGTGTTGCTACTGAGTGAAAGGACTTCGTAAAGCAGCCTTTTTGTTGCTTATTACTGCATTTGGCTGTAAACCGGCACTAATGAGATGATATTTTTCGAGTATTAAGGTGTGAAAAAAATAATATTAATAAAATAATACTATCGCAAAACGTTTTGCATAACGCTTCATAATTTGCCTTTTTTGCTGCATAATTTATTTAACCTGTTTCATAATTTCGTACTCCTCTGCCACATAATTCCAGTAACCCTGTTTATAGAGTTGCAAAGTTTATGTATCCACTTGGGACAGCACACAGTCTTCAGAGACAAGTGCACAGCTCCATTTTGGCCCAGGGCGCACTTTCAGAATGCAGATTCATGCACACTATGATGCATTTCCCAAAGTAACAGGTGATAAAAACACCAATGTCCATTTCCCTAATTGCTGTGGCTTGTAAGGACCATACCTAGCGCTATATAAACTGTTGTTTGGGGTTAAATTGCACGTTGGTGCTATTTGATAACATATTCCATACTGTAAGGCTGTCCTTTTTGCTCCAAAATATTAATATTGTTATCCATAGACAACCTGTGATACTTGCAGCAACACATGCAGCATGTAATATAGTGCTAAGAAAGACCTTGGTGCAAATTGGCACTATCCAGACCGTGCACTTAATCCGGATCCCTGTCTCTGGCTTTACACGGTTTTTCTCCTAAGCTTTGCTGCCTTTTGAATATTGTATAATTTTGAAAGTCTCCTTTTTTTGTACCCGAACTTTTCCTTGTCCAGTAGCGACCTGGGGACACGATTTAGGCCCTCTTATCTCCCTAACTCTGGGCGGCTCCAGGCGCTTTCTATGCTCCGCTTCGGGAGACAGATTGTAAGTAGGGGAGCTGCCTTAACTGATATCTCACCCGCTGTGCGGTAACATTGCTGCTGGCGGTTTGGCTAGGAAATTCCCTGCATTTGTTGGAAATGCAGATTATCCTTTCTACTGACAGAATGCACTTGTGGAATAATTCATTCTTATATGTCTTAGCGGCGATAACTGGATTTCAGTTGGATATTTAACGCCAGTGGCCATGCCTAACATTAGCGTAATTTCCATAGATGGACGTCCACCGAAACAACTGTCACAGTAGCGGTACAGCATCGCTGTGGTAATTTCTTCCGGAAAGAGAATCACGAAATGCAAAATTTACTAACGAAGGGCACTGAACAAATTACACATCTCGCACATGGGAATACCATACATCATTTCACTCACCCCTTGTTTGTACCTGGTTTTATTTACGGTTAAGATTTCACACAACGCCAAAGTATTTTCCTAGGTACGGCTTTAAGTGAAAACCTACCGGCGTTCCCGCAGGTCCCACTCCACTGTCCCTCTTTGCATGGTTATAGGGGGGTGCAAAACAGCTTCAGCTCAGCATTCATTTGTACTTTTGGGGCAGAATGTTTCATGCATGAAGACGTTGACAGGCGCGGATGTCTGCGCCACTTTAACTTCCATAGATCACGCTGCGTCCCATGTAGAGTAAACTAGGGACTTGGCTTTAAGTGTCTTGGTCATAAATTCTGGAGGATGATGCTAAAAAGTACATTGGTCTTAGTTAGAAAAGATAGCTTACCAGCTAATTATGTTTAGGCATTGATCATTCATTAACCCCGCCAGTCAAAGCCTGGAATGTGACTGTAAACGAATTACTTACTTGGGACTCTGGTTTCTAATGAAGTCTAACAATTGTCCCATTGGCAGCAGTTGTTGGGCTTCAGGCCAACCTTCTGCCCCCTGCTGTAATTCGATATCCTAGGGTTAGGGTAACTTCAGTGAGAGGTACATAATGCTTGGACAGGCCATGAATCACAGAGTAATACAGTGAAAAGTAATGGGGCGAGATCATTAGCAAGATTTTAGGAATTTCTAAAACGGTTTTTGAAAAAAAAAACAAGCTAGCAGCATGAGCTAATTGAAAATATTTAAAGTGACTTTATCATAATAAGGTGCTAATTATGCAGTGCTACTGCTGTTTGGAAGCACTGTAGATCAAATAGGTGTCACGATTACTCAATTTAATGGAACTCAATTTATTGATCAGCAGAGGGTTGAAGGGCTGAGTTAAGTTTACCAGGATGTGAGCTTAGGATCTACCGATCACCACATTTTATAGTTCATCATATGTAACAGCACTAAGTTGTCAACACCTCAAACTCTTCTCCCTATCAATCTCTGATGCTTTTGGACTCCGGCTTTGCAACTATGTATATTCTAACATTTATTTATGTATTTATTTACTTTTTTGAAGTTTTATACAGTGCACACTCAACCCAACACTTTACACGAGAACAAGTTACATTACACAAGGTCACTTTTACTTAGTTTCCTAAACTTTGGGTTCATTCTTAATGAGTCTTCAGATACTCCTTTCACTAGTCCCATTATTCTTCTCCCTGGGGTCCTCTAAATTGTTGCCCTCCACTTAGATGTCCAATTCTTCTTCCACAGAGACATCCACTTTGCTTCCTGCACCTAGAGCTCCATTTAATCCTCCCCTTATAGCTTTGATTTGCCCCCCTCTTATCTGAATAGTTACAATGCATTACAGTGTGCCATCTTCTTTTCAGGTGGTTATACTCTCTAGGGGCTGACTATATGGTTACAGGCCCATGTTTCATACAAATGCTATTTTTACTGTGGTGCCCTCCAGGGGCTGTTCTGAGCATTACAGCCAAGAAACTACAATATCAGCTGCACTCAGAAACTCACCCCATATTGCTTTGCAGGGCATTCCATATCCAAAACATGTTTGCCCATAACTCATCATGTGGTAGTCCTAGAACAATAGGACCACCATCAAAATGTTCAGCACGACACACTCTTTCTATCTAGGTCATCTCTGGGTCCCCACACTAGGCTGGGTGGACCGCAAAAGAGTAATCTCTCCCACCACCCAGTGTCTTTTTAAGCTCCTCTCATGGCTTGAACTTTTGTTTTACAGTTGGGAATAGTTTGTGTTTTTAAGGGCCTTGCTTGTAATATTATTGCAGTAGGCCTGAAAATGTGTAAGGCGCTATGCACTCTAAGTGCTAAATGAACACTTTACTTACCTTCGGTAACACCTTAACTGGTAGAGACACAGACTAGCCGCAGATTCCTTATGTTAGAATTCTCCCCAGCCGTCACACTGGATCCAGAAACGATTCCTCAGCAGTACCTCTGCGCATCAGTAGAGGGCTGTAACAGGGTTTCTGTTACATCGGGCCCCACTGTGCGAGTGGGGGCGACAGAAGAGTACCCCAGGGGCACTCCAAAAAGAGATGCACGTCACAACACGCACGCTAACCCAGAGGAGGTTTTTTTTTGTGCGGAGCAACGGGGGAGGAGGAGAGCGAAACGAGGAGAGATGCTGACAGAAGAAGGATGACAGAGGAAGACGCGTACGGAGGAAGCACAGGGAAGGAAGACGCGGAGTCGGGAGAACCCGGAGAGGAGGAGGACGACGAGAGGAGAGCGGTGAAGGTCCCAACGGGGCAGAATGTGTTTGGGAAACGAAGCCCAAAACCGAAGTGGTGCAGAGACTCAGAGATGCCGAAACTACCCACGTACCAGGAGGGACGTGGCTAATGCAGATACGAGTCTGCATACAAAACCAGAGTACAATTTTTGGAAGAGGAAAGGGGGAGAGGGGAAAAGAGGAATGAGAGAGGAGGGAGACAAAAGGAATACAGAAATGTACTAAAGAATTTGCCAGAAAACCTATGGAATATACCAGAAAGTAGACAGTAAACAAATGTATTTATCATTTTTCTTTATTTACTCATTTCTCTCTCTTCCTAATTGGCACGTTATACACTAGAGCACCTTGCCACCCAAATGAAACTAAAAGAATATTCAATAAATGTGCACACTTAGGCACGGTCCCTCACTGATCCCAGATTCTGCCTTATCCCTTCCCCCTCCCACCAGGTTTTACTAGCCATTATTAAACTTTAAAATACTTACCTATTTCCCCCCCCCCAATTTCTTCTTTTTCCACTCGTGTACGTCCTTCTGTGGGAAACTACGAATCCAGAAACGGAGACATACCTAGGAAGAAAAAGAAATAACAAGATCTTAATAAAAGTTATGAAAGAAGACTACGAGAAAGAAAAAGAGAAAGCGAGGGAAGAAGAGAAAAGAAAAGAAAAGAAGAAATTCAAGAATATATAGAGAAAATAAAAAGAAATCACGTTATATGCCAGGTCAAGTTAAGTCCTAACATACCCATGACAAGGGCATTGTGCGACTCCGTAGCGACATTGTCCCCGGATATGATATCGATGGAGTCCATATAGTCCCTCCCCGATGCACTGACGTCAGTTTCTTCTGTGACTAGAACCCACACAACAACGCAGAGCCACATAGAAACTGGCAATGGAACAGTGTATACACCAAAAAGGTGGCTATAATTATGATGTTACAAACACTAAACTGAAAAATGCAACAAAAGAATGCCCCGAAGCGAGATTGAAGCCAGATAACACAGTTCGCAGAGTGGGGAGGATGGGTAGGTCGATAAGGAGTCTGTGGCTAGTCTGATGCTCTACCAGACGAGGCGTTACCAAAGCTAAGTAACTTATTCATCTGATAAGAGACAACTAGCCGCAGATTTCTTATCCTAGAATTAGATAGCAAAGCAATATTAACCCAGGAGGGCTGCTAACACATTTTACCCAGTCTCGCAGTAAACAACAAGTCAACTAAGGAGTAGTAGACCAGCTATGGGATAGACAAAGGTGAGAAGAAGTGTGTAGCTTACTCAAAAAGAGTACATGACCAACATATCACAAGAAGATATGACACGTAATGGACGTCTAAGAAATGTACAAGGATTGAAAATGGAGGTGGAGCCACAACAGGTGCTCCCAAGAAATAGCCAGGTGAATAAGGAGCAAAAGCATCCAATAAGGACTGCAAGAGATAAGAATGTAACACCTATCAAGGGAAAACCCCAAGAGTAATTAAGAAGGGAAGCTACACATAATTGTGCTTGCACCAGAATGGTTATTGAAATTTACCAGAAGCAGGAGTATCACGCTGAAAGGCACATGAGACTGACAGCAGATTGTACGCGTCCAGGAACACCCAACAAGAAAAAAATGCATAGACAGAGGCAACAATATGAGGCATTTAGAGCCAGTCGACAGCACACCCAAAAGGTGTACTGAGAACACGTTACTAATGGGTAGAGCAGGAGGACCGGAAAAACCTGCCGGGGAACCCAGACAGAAAGATAGACCTGTAAGAACATGGCTTCTATGACCCTTCTTCACCTTGGCCAAAAAGAGTTTGGCCTCCCTTTCCTTTAACGCCTTTGGATTCATGCTCTGGCAAGACACACACTCCTCGACGGCACCAAAGACAATCGTCATGAGGGTCAGTGACCAAACATGTGACCCCTGCATTCTCTGCATGGCTTGAAACCGGACTTCCTAGGGGGAGACATTGTAACTACAAAGAGCAACAAGATGAAGCTTCCAACAGAAGCGAGAGCTAGGAGAAAACCGTTAGCATAGAAGGCACGGAAAAAAAGGAACTGACGTCAGCACGCCGGCGAGGACCTCTTACTGGCACTGTGACGTCTGAAGGAGACACGTGGAGCCGTGCAACTGTGATGTCCTCATAGGCGTGGAGAGCTGGGAAGAAGATTTTCTGTCGGATGCTGGGGAAATGGGTGAATTCATAAGGTGAGGAATCCACAGGTAGTTGTATCCACCAGAACATGGTATCAATAACAAATGAATCTGCAAGGAGCAGGAAGTTCACACTGGATATTAACTGACAACAAAAGCACTCTCCTGAGTGACTGTACAACTAGTAAAGGTGGTATATGTTTACAAAGACACCTGGAAGAAGACCCTCGTATTTCAGTGGGACGGTGGGAGACCGCGAGCACTATGCCACGATAAATGCTCCTCAAAGAAGCTCCAGAAGAGGCCCTGACATTAAGTCCCACCATTAGTGTAGGGATATGCCTCCCTTGGCATGGTTACCCCCTTCTTGCCTTTTGTTGATGCTAGTTATGATTGAAAGTGTGCTGGGATCCTGCTAACCAGGCCCCAGCACCAGTGTTATTTCCCTAAACTATACCTCTGTTCCCACAATTGGCACAGCCCTGGCACACAGATAAGTCCCTTGTGACTGGTACCCCTGGTACCAATGGCCCTGTGGCCAGGGAAGGTCTCTAAGGGCTGAAGCATGTCTTATGCCACCCTAGGGACCCCTCACTCAGCACATGCACACTGCCTCACAGCTTGTGTGTGCTGGTGGGGAGAAAATGACTAAGTCGACATGGCACTCCCATCAGAGTGCCATGCCCTCAACCCACTGCCTGTGGCATAGGTAAGTCACCCCTCTAGCAGACCTTACAGCCATAAGGCAGGATGCACTATACCACAGGTGAGGGCATATGTGCATGGGCACTATATGCCCCTACAGTGTCTAAGCCAAACCTTAGACATTGTAAGTGCAGGGTAGCCATAAAGAGTATATGGTCTGGGAGTCGGTCAATTACGAACTCCATAGTTCCTTAATGGCTACACTCAAATCTGGGAAGTTTGGTATCAAACTTCTCAGCACAATAAATCCATACTGATGCCAGTGTGAGATTTATTGAAAACTGCACACAGAGGGCATCTTAGAGATGTCCCCTGTATAGTAGTCCAAACACCAGTGTTAGGCTGACCAGTTCCTGCCAGCCTGTCACAACCAGATGGGTTTCTGGCCACACGGGGTGACTGCCTTTGTCACTCTGTCGCCAGGAACAAAGCCTGCACTGGGTGGAGGTGCTTCTCACCTCCCCCTGCAGGAACTGTAACACCTGGCGGTGAGCCTAAAAGGCTCAAGCCTGGTGTTACAACACCCCCGGGCACTCCAGCTAGTGGAGATGCCCTCCTCCTGGACACAGCCCCCAGTTTTGGCGGCAAGTCTGGAGGAGATAATGAGAAAAACAAGGAGGAGTCACCCTCCAGCCAGGACAGCCCCTAAGGCAGTAGTCCCCAAACTGTGCGCCGTGGTACCCCAGTGCGCCACCAATCTCAGCCAGGGGCGCCACGGTCACTTCAAAACTATCAACGCTGCACACATTGTTCAGCAGTGAACCTTTGCAGATCGTTTCAATGAACTGCAGTTCCTATAATAGCCACCAGATGCCAGTATGAGCACAGACTTCGGAACATCAGCTCTAGTTGCATCATTTTTATTGCTGAAGGACAGTTTTAATTCTACTTATCCGTGTTTACACTTTTGTAAGCCACCTCATCTAGACAAAAAGTGCAGTTTTTGAGAAGAATGGTATCCCTGCCCTACACACTCAAGGTGACTCAGTTTTGTTTTCATTGTTGCATTCTTTCAGATTTGCTGGAATACTGCTGATATTTTACTCTCTTTTGAAGTAGTGAAACATGCTGGTGTTAACATGTTTTTCTATATTCCTGTGTTAGTAACAGTCAGTCGGGCCTTTAAATTATCATAGATTCTCAGGCCTATCCCTGCAACAAATTGAAATAATTTGGATTCCAGAATGTATGCAGTAGGAATTTACACATATCCGCTTTCAGTGTCTGATGGTGTAGAGAAACAACAATCTTCCAGGATTGCATTTAGCATTTTAATGTATTCTCTTTTCCCTCACTGTGAACTCATGCTGCATTAGCCATCATTATTCAACGTCTCTGCAAGAAGGCTGATGAATGAGAATCACAGTGCACACTGTAGTCCCCCCTCCCGCCTGCCAAATAAATGTAATGTAATGGGGAGCCGCGGCCAACGGCCAATTGATCAAGGGAGCCGCGGGTCGAAAAAGTTTGGGAACCACTGCCCTAAGGTGTCCTGAGCTGAGGTGACCCCTTCCTTAGAAAATCCTCCATCTTGCTTTGGAGGATTTCCCCCAATAGGATTAGGGATGTGCCCCCCTTCCCAAAGGGAGGAGGCACAAGGAGGGTGTAGCCACCCTTAGGGATAGTAACCATTGGCTACTGCCCTCCAGCCCTAAACACACTGGCGGTTGTAGGTAAGTACCATCTTGCCTGGCATGTTACCCCCATTTTTACTTGTGTGTCAGTTTGTTTTTGCCTGTCTCACTGGGATCCTGCTAGCCAGGACCCCAGTGCTCATAGTTTGTGGCCTACATGTGGCCTACATGTGTTCCCTGTGTGGTGCCTAACTGTATCACTGAGGCTCTGCTAACCGGAACCTCAGTGCTTATGCTCTTTAAAATTGTCACTGCAGGCTAGTGCTCATTTTCACCAATTCTGATTGGCACTCTGGAACACCCTTATAATTCCGTGGTATATGGTACCTAGGTACCCAGGGTACTGGGGGTCCAACAGATCCCTATGGGCTGCAGCATTTCTTTTGCCACCCATAGGGAGCTCAGACAATTCTTACACAGGACTTCCACTGCAGCCTAAGTGAAATAGCGTCCAAGTTATTTCACAGCCATTTTACACTGCACTTAAGTAACTTATAAGTCACCTATATGTCTAACCCTCCTTTAGTGAAGGTTAGGTGCAAAGTTACTAAGTGTGAGGGCACCCTGGCACTCTCCAAGGTGCCCCCACATAGTTCAGGGCAATTTCCCCGGACTTTGTGAGTGCGGGGAAACCATTACACGCGTGCACTACATATAGGTCAATACCTATATGTAGCTTCACAATGGTAACTCCAAACATGGCTATGTAACATGTCTAAGACATGGAATTGTCCCCCCATGCCAAATCTGGTATTGGGGTGCCAATCCCATGCATCCCCAGGGCTCCAGCATGGACCCCGGGTACTGACAAACTAGCTCTCTGGGGTTTTCACTGCAGCTACGGCTGCTGCCAACCCACAGACAGGCTTCTGCCCTCCTGGGGTCTGGGCAGCCCAGTCCCAGGAAGGCAAAACAAAGGATTTCCTCTGAGAGAGGGTGTTACACCCTCTCCCTTTGGAAATAGGTGTTAAGGGCCTGAGAGGAGTAGCCTCTCCTGGCCTCTGGGAATGCTTTGAAGGGCACAGATGGTGCCCTACTTGCATAAACCAGTGTACACCAGATCAGGGATTCCCCAGCCCCTGCTCTGGAGCGAAACTGGACAAAGGAAACGGGAGTGACCACTTCCCTGTCCATCACCACCCCAGGGGTGGTGCCCAGAGCTCCTCCAGTGTGTCCCAGACCTCTGCCATCTTGAATGCAGAGGTGTGAGGGCACAGTGGAGGCCTCTGATTGGCCAGTGCCAGCAGGTGCCGTCAGAGGCCCCTCCTGATAGGTGCTTACCTGGTTAGGTGGCCAATCCTCCTCTGAGGGCTATTTAGGGTCTCTCCTGTGGGTTTCTCTTCAGATAACGAATGCAAGAGCTCACCAGAGTTCCTCTGCATCTCTCTCTTTGACTTCTGCCAAGGATCGACCGCTGACTGCTCCAGGACGCCTGCAAAACCACAACAAAGTAGCAAGAAGACTACCAGCAACATTGTAGCGCCTAATCCTGCCAGCTTTCTCAACTGTTTCCTGGTGGTGCATGCTCTGAGGGCTGTCTGCCTTCACCCTGCACTGGAAGCCAAGAAGAAATCTCCTGTGGGTCGACGAAACGCAGGCACCAAACTTCTGCATCTCTGGTCCTCTGGGTCCCCTCTCATCTTGACGAGCGTGGTCCGTAGAACACAGTGGCTGGATTCAAGTGACCCCGACAGTCCAGTGGTCCATCTGTCCAAATTTGGTAGAGGTAAGTCCTTGCCTCCCCACGCCAGACAGTAATCCTGTGTACTGCGTGAATTGCAGCTGCTAGGGCTTCTGTGCACTTCTGCAAGGAATCCATCGTGCACAGCACAGCCTAGGTCCCCAGCACTCCATCCTGCATTGCCCGACTCGCTGAGTTGACCACCGACTTCGTGGGACCTTCCTTTGTAGTGTTGAGATGACCGCTGTGCTCAGCTTTCTTGAACACCTGTTCAAGTACTTCTGCGGGTGCTGCCTGCATATGCGTGGGCTCTATGTGCTGCTGAGTGCCCCCTCTGTCTCCTCCTCCAAGGGCCGACCTCCTGGTACTTCCTGGTCCCGGGCAGCCCCCATTTTCTTCAACAGCGACCTTTGCAGCTAGCAAGGCTTGTTTGCAGTCTTTCTGCATGGGAACAACTCTGCATCCTCCAGCATGCTGTGGGACATCTTCTGTGCAAAGGAGAAGTTCCTGGCATCTTCTGCTGTTGCAGAATCTTCAGCTTCTTCCACCCAGAGGCAGCCCTTTTGAACCTTCATCTAGGGTTTAGTGGGCTCCTGCCCCCCCTGGACACTTGCGTGACTCTTGGACTTGGTCCCCTTCCTTTACAGGTCTTCAGAACCAGGAATCCGTATTCAGTGCTTTGCAGTCAGTTTTTGCCTTTGCAGAATCTCCTACCACAACTTTAGTGTGTTTCTGGGGAAGTAGGGTAACTTTATTCCTACTTTTCAGGGTCTTGGGGTGGGGTATCTTGGACACCCTTAGTGTTTTCTTACACTCCCAGCGACCCGCTACACACTACACTAAGCCTGGGGTCCCTAAGTGGTTTGCATTCCACTTTCTTAGTATATGGTTTGTGTTGCCCCTAGGCCTATTGCATCCTATTGTATTCTACAGTGTTTGCACTACTTTTCTAACTGTTTACTTACCTGATTTTGGATTGTGTGTATATTTTGTGTATTTTACTTACCTCCTAAGAGAGAATATCCTCTGAGATATTTTTGGCACATTGTCACTAAAATAAAGTACCTTTAGTTTTAGTAACTCTGAGTATTGTGTTTCTTATTATATAGTGCTATATGACATAAGTGGTATAGAAGGAGCTTTACATGTCTCCTAGTTCAGCCTAAGCTGCTCTGCTATAGCTACCTCTATCAGCCTAAGCTGCTAGGACACTATTAATCTACTAATAAGGGATACCTGGACCTAGCACAAGGTGTAAGTACCATCAGGTACCCACTATAAGCCAGGCCAGCCTCCTCCATGCCTGTTGTTATAGCGCCCCAGGGCATCCCAGCTAATGGAGATGCCTGCCCCTCTGGACACAGCCCCTACTTTTGGTGGCAAGTCCGGAGGAGATAATGAGTAAAACAAGGAGGAGTCACCCACCAGTCAGGACAGCCCCTAGGGTGTCCTGAGCTGAGGTGACCCCTGCCTTAAGAAATCTTCCATTTTGGTTTTGGAGGATTCCTCCAATAGGAATAGAAATGTGCCCCCCGTCCCCTCAGGGAGGCGGCACAAAGAGGGTGTAGCCACCCTCCAGGACGGTAGCCATTGGCTACTGCCCCCAAGAACTAAACACACCCCTAAATTGAGTATTTGGGGGTGACCCTGAACCCAGGAAATCAGATTCCTGCAACCTACAACAAGAAGAAGGACTGCTGACCTGAAAGCCCCGCAGAGACGACGGAGACAACTGACTTGGCCCCAGCCCTATTGGCCTGCCTCCAGACTCAAAGAACCTGCACAGCGACGTATCCAGCAGGAGGAGCAACCTCTGAGGACTCAGAGGACTGACCTGCACCTAAAGGACCAAGAACCTCCTGAGGACAGTGGCTCTGTCCAGAAACAACTACAAAAAATGCAACTTTAAAGAGACTCCAACTTACCACCAGAAGCGTGAGTCATCACACTCTGCACCGATGCCCCCGGCTCGAGTTTGGAGAAATAAACACTGCAGAGAGGACTCCCAGGCGACTCCAACGACGTGGACACCCTGAGTCGACCTCCCTGCACCCCCACAGCGATGCCTGCAGAGAGGATCCAGAGGCTCCGCCTGACCGCAACTGCCTGGTAACAAAGGAGCACGACGCCTGGACCAAGCACTGCACCCGCAGCCCACAGGACCAAGAGGAACCACCTACCAGTGCAGAAGTGACCAGCAGACGGCCCTCATTCTAGCCCAGTTGGTGGCTGGCCCGAGAAGCCCCCCTATGCCCTGCCTGCATCGCCAGAGTGACCCCCGGGTCCTTCCATTGTTTTCAATACAAAAACCGATGCCTACTTTGCACACTGCACCCGGCCGCCCCTGTGCCTCTGAGGGTGTGTTTTGTGTGCATCCCCCCCAGTGCCCTACAAACACCCCCTGGTCTGCTCTCTGAGGACGCAGGTACTTACCTGCTAGCAGACTGGAACCGGAGCACCCCTGTTCTCCATAGGGCGCCTAGGTGCTTTGGGCCCTCCTGTGACGTCTGCACCTGACGGCCTGTGTTGCTGGTGCGGTGGCTTTGGGGTTACCTTGAACCCCCAACGGTGGGCTGCCTATGCCCAGGAGACTGACTTTATAAGTGCTATACTTACCTGAGAAACTAAACAAAACTTACCTCCCCCAGCAACTGTTGATTTTTGCAGTGTCCACTTTTAAAATAGTTTATTGCCATTTTAATCAAAACTGTGTGTACTGCTGTTTTACATCAAAGTTCTATACTTACCTGTGTGAAGTACCTTACAATTTATACACTTATCTAAAATTTGAATCTTGTGGTTCTTAAATAAATTAAGAAAAATATATCTTTCTATATAAAAACCTATTGGCCTTGAGTTAAGTATTTCAGTGTGTGTTCTCATTTATTGCCTGTGTGTGTACAACAAATGCTTAACACTACCCTCTGATAAGCCTACTGCTCGACCACTCTACCACAAAATAGAGCATTAGTATTATCTAATTTTGCCACTATCAACCTCTAAGGGGAACCCTTGGACTCTGTGCACACTATCTCTCACTTTGAGATAGTAAATACAGAGCCAACTTTCTACAATGGGTATCTTTGAAGTGGCGTAAAGCCGAATCAGCATGCATGCTAAAAAGTGACTTGGCATCAAAGGGCATATCAAGCAATGAATCTCGTACAGATTCTGAGAAATTAAAAGAATGTAGCCAAGCCCTACGCCATAGCGCTACAGAGGAAGCCATAATCTGCCTAACCAAATCGGTGGTATCCATACCACAATGAACACCAAGTTTGTCAGCCTTCAGACCATCCCGTACCAAGGGCGTGAGAGCAGTTCTAGCCTCGTCAGGCAGAAAAGGCAAAATACACTCCACTGAGTCCCAGAGAACATGGTAAAAGTGAGCAAGTACACAAGAGGTATTAGTGGAATGCCAGGCTGAACTAGATGAGGCAATAATCCTCCTAGCAGAAGCCTCCACCTGCCTGGCTTCTCTCTCTGGTGGTACAGTAGGAATCTGCGTAAGACTGCGTGCAGCCAAAGCAGTGTGCACCACAAAACTTTGAGTCATCAGATGCCGGCAAAGTTATGATGAATCCTCCGGGGCTGGCCTTTGTCTGTGGGGGATAAAACCTTCTATAAGGGGGTCACGTAGGTTCTCATCATGGTCAATGAGGCTACTGGATTTGGGAGACAGGCTCAAATGGATTGTGGATACTAAGTATGATTCCACACCACATGATGCCTGTCGGCCTAATCCGGGTTCTTCGGCTAACCAACAGCGCCTCATCTCTGGCCGAGATGATTGTGGCAACTGGGCGCATGACAAGAAGACTCCTCAGGGGAATCCTGGTCGATCAGATCCTATCCCTTTCTCTCAGTTACCAATGAGTAGCATACAGGCAAAGACAACTGCGGCAGAATATGGATCAATAAGGATTTATTGAAATAACTGCATCTTAGATAGAAAGGCATGTATTTCAATAACTAGGATGATAAAACACAATAAAAACAAGCATGTGAGTAAGAGTAAAACACAATAATAGTCCTACCGTACTGTCACTAGGAGTTGTGTATATATTTCTCTTACCTAAACTATGTCTGAGCACAGCGTAATAAACCTAATGTGCACCCCTGGGTGTACATCATCCCTCGTACCTGGAGGAAGAAGCCTGTAGTCTAGAGAGACACCGTCCCCGTGTGGATCAGGGGGCCGGCTGTCTAAGCAAGTAGCTGCAGCGAAGCAGTCAGCAATCAGCATGCATCTGTGGTCATCTTGCTGGAATCTCCCTCTAACGTGTCAGGGACAAAGGGGTGTTTTTATAATAAAAACAGCTGACATTCTAAGAAATGGTACCCACGTATGAGTGTGTGTTTTCTGTGAATGTTGGAGAGATAGCATACCACTTTTGTCGGCAACCCTATCTGACTGTAGCCTTGGAGAAAGCACAGAGTGAAATAAATGTCTTACTAAGAACGTAATGCTTTTCTAGGCGAAAGTACAATGAGATAAAATAAAACAGCACCGCAAATGTTGCTATTGTTAGAAAAATAAAGCAATGCTGAATAAAATGTAACAGGGTTAAAGTGCACAGTGGCAGGCCTAGTTAGCTTAAAACAATGTGTCAAAAACATGACTAAAATAGCTATACAACAGGGGGACCAGAAACTGGCTGGGTCCAAACTCCCAAGAGGATATCATAAAGAGCCTCACCATAAGGAAGGACCGGCTCTACAGAAGAAAGGTCAGGATGTAATATGTCAAGTAACGGATCCGTGGACAATTGCACTGTAGGAAGCTGTAAATGCAACACCTCCGAAACCCGTTTCAACATATCTGCAAAAGCAGAACTAGCCTCAGTAGCCAAACCAGAGGATGATAGGAGGCTGCACGCCGGCTTCAGTGTTGACGTCGTCTGACACAGAGAGGGCGAGACCTCGACCTCAGAAGCTGCGTTGTCCGACTCTGGCGAAACAACAATGGGGGGTTGAGCGAAGTCGTATGCGCCACCACTGCCAAAGACGACATCGGAAGGGAGGAATCAAGCGCAGTCAATGGGAGCTGCAAGAGGCTGTGCATCGGCGCCGATCCGACTCACTGTTCCGAGTATGAAAAATACCATTTTGAAAAAGGGAAGGCCAGAAACTGCCAGAGGAACTTCTTCTCCAGATCCGCGTTGCTGCGTAGAAAAGAAAAAACTGACATTAGTGCATCAGGTCAAGGGACTATATGTACTCCGTCGATGTCATATCCGGGGATGATGCCCCTACAGAGTAATCTCTGGGTCCCCACACTAGGTTGAGGGAAACCCCAAAATAATAATATAAATAAATATAATAAAGACAATATTTTCAATTTTTTGCTGCAGATAGAAAAAGAAGGTAAATAGAAATGCTTTAGTTATATGCAGGGACACTGGAATTGTGTGGCAGAGAGGATCAAATTATGCGGCAGGACTGACCAATTTATGTGGCAAGAAAAGTCCAGTTATACATTTACAATGCCAATAGCTCTAACTTAAGCAAATGCGAGAGCTATTGCATTGCAAATGCTTGATTTAGGAATGTAGGCGGTGCTGGTAAAATGATTAGACGATATGCAAGTCTGGGGTGGGAACACCTTGGGCATTGTGTGTTGCTGCTACCAGGTTTTTTCGCATGGGAGACGGGTGTACAAGAAATGTATAATGTATCAGTGTGTCTCTCCAGTTCATAGCTACTTTCTTAGTTTGCACTAAACATACATCCACTGCTCGTCAGTTTCTAGCTCACAGGCTCACTGAGCTCTCAACTGGTATGTCTCCAATGATTGCAATGTACATTGGGTGCAGGTCCGACATTTACTAATGAAAGCATTCACTCGGTTTCCAACTCTTTGAGGTTCCCAGGGTATAGCTGCCTAACTGTCTCTATCAGTCGAGGTAAATGAAAGTATCTAGAGAAGATCTCCAACCCCTGTCTATGTAGTCTGTCAGTGTGATAAAAGTATTGTTTCAGTAGAAATCCCCAAACACACGGATTTCACTTGCAGTCAGTCATTTGGTGGACAGAGTTTCAAAGGCAAACTCAAATATGGGGTTTCCAGCCAATGGCATGTTTGGGGAACATATGGTCAATTTTGCATACCTTCATTGGTTTATGCGAGGCCCACTCTGTGAATTTAATTTCTGTGGCATTTGTGGTCTCTCAGTATTACCGCACTAAGGCTGTCAAACTATACACCTCAAAGCTCGGCGCTGCAAATGACCCCTTTCTAAAAGGCCTCTGTATCGCATTCCAGGTCAAATGAGGATGTCTTTTGGCCCATGCAAGTTTTATCATTAAGGAGCTAATCTGGTCAAAGAAGGCCTTATTGAGTGCTATAGGGATGTTCTGAAACAAGTAAAATAATTGAGACAGAATAACCATTTTCATTATCGCAATTCTGCCGGCCATATTGACATTGGAAATTTTATTCATTTGGCAAAATTGGTTGTAATGTTATCCACTGTCCTTCCATTGCTCTCTTTAACTGCTACTCCCAGGTCCCAATGAAGTTGGCAGCCAATGCGTGTTTTTTGCCAGCGCAGCAGCTGCGCGAGTGTCTGTCGTGTGGTGTTATCTGTCAGCTGCAGCATGGTAGATTTTGGCCAATTTATAGTCAGTCTTGACAGTTCTATGAACACCAACATTTCATTTATTATTTGTTGCAAGTTTACTTCTAGGTTTTCAACTGTTAAGACAATATTGTCAGTGTATAGTAGTAGGAAGGCGCCTTTGTTGGCATGGTTATCCCCCACTTGTTGCCTGATATTGATGCCAACTTTGACTGAGTGTGTGCTGGGATCCTGCAAACCAGGCCCCACCACCAGTGTTCTTTTCCAAAATGTGTACCCGCAGGGATACACTGAAACAGTAGGGGGTGCTTTGCTTGCCCAAGATGCAGGACTGGGAGAAGGGCCTGGACTGGTGTGCATGCGTGAAAACAATTGTGTACCAGGTGAAAGGGTGTCCACATAAATTGGACAAAATATTGGCTCCATCGATACTGGTGAGGGAGGGGGTCAGAAGCAGGGCCAGGACCCGTTCTGACGGTGGCTAACAGTGGGGATATGGTGGGATTGACTGCTCCACTGGTGTCCGGCCCACACAGGACCTACATGATCAGGGGCGGCTCCTCCACTAGCGTGGAGGAGCATTGGCCCACCCTGCCATCAGCGGCAGCTGCAAACCTTTTACCCAAAAACAATTATAAACTATTTATTATTATTTTTTTTTATAAAAGGGGCGGGGCTACGGGGGTGACGAGCAGTGAGGGGGCGCACCCATATATGTTTAGCCGGCCGTCTCGGGCTGGGCAAACATACATGTGCAGTAGGGTCTCTCCAACCCAGAAACACAGTTGCCAGGCTGGAGAGAGCCTGCACAGGCTCCCAGTCTGCCTAGGAGCACCCTGGCTGGGTGCTCCCATCCAATCCTGATGCTGCTTTAAACAGTGTCAGGGTTGGCCGCAGTGCAGGCTGGGAGCCTGTGCCTGCAGCCTGGAGGTACAAGGGACAGAGGAGCGGCGCGGTGGAGGAGGTAACTGTTTTTATTATTATTCTTTAATTTAATTTTCATTTATCCCCCGCATGCTGCCCCACCCCTTCTGGTTGCAGAGAGCCGCGACTGTACATGATGAGACTTACAATAATAATGCATATCTTTCTGTGCTTCCTCAAGGGGCGGGGGATGTTTATGATTTTTGTACCTTTTGATAAAATGAATAAAGAAATTTAGAATAATAAAAAAAGATTTAGAAAAAAACCTTGCGTTACCCAATCCTTAGGACATACCTCACCCAAAGATCCTCAGGGTTGATCCAATCCTAATACACTACACCTATTTTACCCGGAATCTAACCATTCTGGGCATTGCCACTGCTTGTTAAGCTGTCAGCTTTACGGTGTGTATTCCTCCTCTGACTGCAATGCACTCAGAGACTGACACTGTTTATAGAGCCAGTCTAATAGACTTTTTAAAAAAAAGTTACTTACCTTCGGTAACAATCTTTTTGGTGGATGCTTTAACTGCAAATTCCTCACCTTGATAATACAGGTGAGAGACTGGATATGGGGAATTATCTCAGCACTTTCCTTGCCAGCTGGTATGTGGTGTTGCGCAGTTCCGCATCATGTCCCACTTTGAAGCAACACCAGAGCCACTTATAATTGCTACCTCCGCACGTTGACGTTTGCTTCGTACTGCTATGCATCTGTGCCATGTGGCGCAGAGCCCTCACTAATAAGATTTTACAGTGTGCAGATCTCTAATTGGGGCATTTTTAAGATGGGGACAAAGAGTCTATTCAACAAAACCGGGAGGTAGGAGGGTTGATGAGGAATCTGCAGTTAAAGTGTATACACAAAACAAGTGATACGGAAGGTAATGAACTTTCTTCTAATGGATACTTCTAATCAGAGATTCCTCACCTTGTGAGTAGATACAAAAGAAGTACCTCCCCCGGATGGTGGGTCTGTGGAATGCGTCAGACCAAGAAGTCCTATAGGAACGAATGTGCAAAGTGTCTACCCCCCGACATGGCTATCAAAAAAACAGTTCTTTATGAACGGCGGCCCACGTCACAGCCTCGCGAGTGTTCAAGATAAACACTCCAAGTACAAGCAGCCTTGGCTTCGATGGAATGAGCCAGCAGGCACTTTGGGGACTGTTTCTTGGCAAATTAGTAGCAGGCCTTTTTACAAAGGACAATCAATTTGGAGATAGTTCTTTTCTGAACTGCGTTACCCTGCCTCATCCTAGCGAAGACGAGGAAGAGCTGATCATTTACCCAGTGGTCCATTGTGTGATCAGTGTTAAGCTCAGAGCTCTTTTAGGGTCTAAACAAAAGAGTCTTTCTTCCTCCTAGGGTGATAGTCTGCCTGATGTGGCAAGGCATGACTACTTTTGGGAAGAATGCCACCTTAGTCCATAGCAGGGGCTTTCAATCACATTTACAAAGTGGTCAAAATTACAAAAGTGGCCACCATATGCAAGATTACCTGTAGTAGTACATCAGAGAGGGTTGTCAATAGTAACGTAAAAAGTATTTTTTCAATTTGGAATGCCTCGGTATGCGTAATAAATAACAGCAATAGCTGCAATGCCCCTGCCACCAAGGGAATTGTTGTGATTCCCTCATCTAGGTCTAGTTCTTGTGTTGTGTGCAGCCAGATCACCCTGGTGTGCTGGCTCAATCGTGTTACGGTAAATACTAAATGTGGTCAACTGCAATGAATTGCCATTGCTGGGTTTAATCAAGGCTTGTTACTTGTTGCTGTTAATGTGCACAATGCCAAGGCTTGTATGTTCTGCTCCCACAAGGCCGGTTTGTAAACACCTGAGCCTCTGCACCCTTCTAGACAGCTGCTGTCCTGGTTGCTAGCCAACACCCTCCTGCTCTTCTGTTTGCCATGTTGTAAGAAAATGCCTCCTTGGCATGGTTACCCCCTGACTTTTTGCCTTTTGTTGATGCCAGTTATGATTGAAAGTGTGCTCGGACCCTGCTAACCAGGCCCCAGCACCAGTGTTCTTTCCCTAAACCGTACCTTTGTTTATACAATTGGCACACCCCTGGCACACAGTTAAGTTCCTTGTAAAAGGTACCCATGGTATCAATGGCCCTGTGGCCAGGGAAGGTCCCCAGGGGCTGCAGCATTATGCCACCCTGGGGGACCTCTCATCAAGCACATACACACTGCCTTTGCGGCTTGTGTGTGCTGATGGGGAGAAAAAGGGAAAGTCAACATGGCATCCCTCTCAGGGTGCCATGCCCACAAACCACTGCTTGTGGCATAGGTAAGTCACCCGTCTAGCAGGCCGTACAGCCCTAAGGAAGGGTGCACTATACAAGAGGTGAGGGCATAGCTGCATGAGCAATATACCCCTACAGTGTCTAAGACATTTTTAGACATTGTAAGTGCAGTGTAGCCGTATTGAGTATATGGAATGGGAGTTTGTCATTACGAACTCCACAAATCCATAATGGCTTCACTGAATAATGGGAAGTTTGGTATCAAACTTCTCAGCACAATAAAACCACATTGATGCCAGTTTTGGATTTATTGAATAATGCACCCTGAGGGCATCTTAGAGATGCCCCCTGTATTTTACCCAATCCTTTAGTGCAGGACTGACTGGTCTGTGCCAGCCTGCCACTAAGAGACGAGTTTCTGACCACATGGGGTGAGAGACTTTGTGCTCTCAGTGCCCAGAAATAAAGCCCGCACTGGGTGGAGGTGCTTCACACCTCTCCCCTGTAGGAACTGTAACACCTGGCAGTGAGCCTCAAAGGCTCAAGCCTCTGATTACAGTGGCCCAGGGCACTCCAGCTAGTGGAGATGCCCACCCCAGGACAAAGCCCCACTTTTGGCGGTGAGTCCGGCGGGACAATTAGGGAGGAGTGACCATCTCAGCTGGGACCACCCCTAGGGTGTCTGAAGCTTAGGTGACCCCCTCCTTGCAAAATCCTCTATCCTAGTCTGGAGGACAGTGTCCAATAGGGCTAGATCTGTGTTCCCCTCCCCGGAGGGAGTGGATACAGGAAAGGTGTAGCCACCCTCGGGGACAGTAGCCATTGACTACTGCCCTCTGACCCCTGTAACCTCCCTAAATCCAGGCCCTGAAGGACTCCCTTGAGCCAAAGTCATTAGTTTACTGGAGACCTCACAAGAAAGAAGGACTGCTAAGCTGAAACGCCAGCAGAGAAGAAGAAAGACGAAAACCGACTTGGCCCCAGCCCTACCAGCCTGTCTCCTGTTTCAGATAACCTGCAAAAAGAAATCGATGCATCCTGTGGGTCAGAACACCCTCTGCCAAGCCTCCAGAGAACTGCCTGAATCACTGAGGCCAAGAACTCCAATGGACAGCGGCCCTGTCCAAGAAGAAACTACATCTAAGGACCCAGAGCCTCCCCGGATCTGCAAGTACTGGCCACTCTGCAGCCGACACCCACAGCCTGTGTCCAGGTAGCCTAACCAATTAGAGAGGATCCCCAGGCGATTCTGAGCAAATGCCCACCTTGGGTTGACCTCTCCTGTCCCCCACGACAAAGCCTGCAGTGTGAATTCAGAGGAACCCTCTGACTGCAAAAGGTCCGGATGAAGATACCCGTTACCAAAAGGTTCACTGCACCCGCAGCTCCCTGGCCTTGGGGAACTTGACCTCCAGTGCAGCAACGTTCAGCAGGCAGCCCTCCTACTTGTCCAGCCTGTGGTTTTCCAGAACCGGACCCACTGGACCCAGCCTGCAGCATCTAAGTGACCCCCAAGGTTCCCCTCATTGGAAAGCATTGGGAGCCTGATGCTGTGTTTGCACCCTGCACCCAGCCGTCCCCGCGCCGCTGAGGGTGTGTGTTCGGTGCTTACCTGTGGTCCCCCCCTGGCTCCTCTAAACCCCCCCAAGGTCTTCCCTCCCAAGACACAGGTACTTAACTGCAAGCGAATCTGAAACTGAGTGCCCCAGTCTCCATAGGAGCTCATGTTAAATATTCCTCAACTTTGACCTCTGCACCCAGCCGGCCCCGCTTTGCTCGTGGTGGGTGTTTGAGGTTAACTTGAACCCCAACCTGTGGACTTCCTAACCCCCGGAGATTGGAACTGTAAGTCTTGTACTTACCTGTAAAATGTACTAACTTTTCTTCCCTCAAGGAAATGTTTCTGAAAATTGCAGTACAACTTTGAAAACAGTTTGCCATTTATTCAAAAACTGTACAACTTGCCGATTTCAATCAAAGCAATATTGATATATATATGCGACCCCTGTAACACCCCTAAATCCTAAATACTTATTTATTGATGTAGTTACCTGCAACTTAAATCTTATGGTTCTAGAAATCAATTAACAAAATATATTTTTTTCTATATAAAAACAATTGGTCTAGAGTTAAGTCATTGAGTGTGTGCTTCTTTTATTGTCTGTGTGTGTACAACAAATGCTTTGCACTACCCTCTGATAAGCCTAACTGCTCGACCACACTACCACAAAAGAGAGCATCAGTATTATCTACTTTAGCCTCTGTTAAGCCTCTGGGGAACCCCTGGACTCTCTGCACACCATGGCAGTCATTATGTACACGGCGGTAAACTCCGCCGACCACCGTGGCGGCGGTGAACAGAAGACCGCTGTTGGCGGTGAATAGAAACCCACCATATAATGATCCAAAATACCAACCCCGCCAAATATCACCAGACTACCTGTCACCGCCATGATCTTGTCGGCGGAAATGCTGGGCCTTCCACCCCGCCACCACCGAGCACACCCACATCCCGCCCCCAAATAATGATGCACAAATCACCTTGGCGGACAGTGGAGGCCGGACGACCATTGGCGGTGCCGACTGCCACGGGCGGCAAGTGGACTTAACAGCAAGAAGTGCACACATTGGATAAGCTTGAAACACACACGCCTGACACACATCCATAACCCCATAAAACACTCATACACACACCCCACAATCCTTTGCAACAAAACCAGGTCAAAGAAGACGGAGAGCACCAGAAGCAGACACTGAACGCCACAATATACGAGACGCACACCAACCCACAGAAGAACACCCTCACCGCGTTTCCAGGCCCGACACCATTCACCACACTCACCATGTCACCCCCCCAACCATCCACGCTTCACATAAAGGGAGCTAAGGACCATGGTGGACGAGATCCTGACTGTGGAGCCACAAATATTCGGGGCTCAAGTGCAGCATACACCCCTCACAAGGAAGATGGAGCTATGGCAGACCATTGTCAACAGGGTCAATGCAGTGGGACACCATCCACGCACCAGGGATAACATCTGCAAGAGATTGAACGACCTGCGGGGGAAGGCCAGGGCCATGGCATCCAGGCACCACATTGCAGTCCAGAAGACTGGGGGAGGACCGCTACCAACAGCACCCGAATACACAGACTGGGAGGAAAAGGTACTGGCCATCTTGCACCCTGAGGGACTCACTGGACTCACTGGAGGAATGGATTCGGGTAAGTCGTCTACATTTACCTCATATACACCAAACCTGTAATGCATGCATGCACCACCCCACCCCACCCACACCCACACCCACCAGGACCAATACCCCACCCAGGCAACAGCCACTGAATCCACCCCCCCTGCATGACCACAAACCCACTAACAGGCCCACATCCCTCCCCTGTGCACAGCCACCTACCCCAGCAAGGATTCACAATGGAACTACACCCCCCCCCCCAATGCAACTCCACACCCTAAGCAAAATGCAGTGAAAACCTCACAAAGGAACCCTGGAGGGCCACAAAAAGTTACACCAGCACAAAATAGCCCAGTCCTGTGTACCCCAACCGTTCATGCATATGTAACAGACATGTCTATGTCCTCCAACAGGCACCACCACCCATGCCACCCTCACAGACGGGACAAGGAGTCCCAGTGCCCCCCATGGAGACAGAGGCACCTCACAGGACACTGGGGAAGGATCCCTGTACACAGATGAGCAGGCAGGCCCCTCACACAGTCCAGGACTGTCACCATGCAGCAGCCCCACCCAGGATACCACTGACACCCCTACCACCCAGTCAAGAACAGCAGTCCAGGGCACGCATCCCCACACCAGTGTATCCAGGCCACAGACAGGTGGAAAGCAGGTACAGAGGCCACAGTCTCCCCCTCCCAACATACAAGAAGGTGTACAAGTGGTACCGCCAGACCTCTGCAGGGGACACAGGCACAGGGGGCTAGGGCAAGTGCTAGGGCCTCAGTGGGCCAGAGGGGATGCCACAGGATAGATGCAGCAGCCCAGGACGTGATTTCTGAGGTATTGGGGGCCTACCAGCATACCCATGACAGGTTGGCACAGATAGTATCCACCCTGGAAAACAGTCAGAGGATGCAGCAGGAACACCACCAACAGGCCATGGAGCAGTGGAAATAGCACAACGCCACAATGGCCAGCATAGCAGGAGCACTGCTGCAGCTGGAACAAACCCAGTCTGATACCCACACTGGACAGGAGGCCTCCACTACAGCACCGGACACAGACCGGACAATTGCACCATCATCATCAATATTCCAGGTACTCCCCTCAGAGGAAACCCAAGGGCCAACCATGTCATCCCCTCAAGGTCAACAGCAGGCGCCCAAATGGACCCTCAGGCCAAGATATGGCACTGGAACCCCTGCAAAAACAAGGCCCCCTTCAAGAAGTAACTCTGCAACAATCTGCACAGCAACCATCCCACTCAATCAACCACCACACAGTGCGAAGAGGAAATATGAACTAATAAGCTTTGATGGACCCATCAATACTACCAACAAGGCTGCCACCATGTTGGCATTGAAGACAACCACCCATGACCACGTGCCATCACTGTAAATTCCAATATTCACTCCCTGCCACCAATAAAACAAATATCACACCTGTAACACTGTCCCCTGCATTAAAATGTGAACAAAGTGAAGTATGGATGCAACTGGATGTTAACCATTTTATTGGCAATGCGTTGCATGAAAGGGCTCCTGTGTGCCTAAATGTGGCCCCAAACTAAATGCACTAAATTGCATTCAGTACCATGCAGACCTGGACCCAGTTTCACATAGAAGATTCAAAACCCCCCTAGATGACAAACCACACTGACAGTATGTGTCACAAACCCCAATGTCAGCCCTTAGTCCCACATAGTTACTGGAAGTAGAGGTGTATCAGTTGGGTCCTGGAATTGACATCTTCCCCTTCCTCATAATCACCATCACTCTCCTCACCTCTCTGAGGTAGCTGGTCAGGACATACAGCATCCTCCACCTCCAAGAGGGGGATGGAATTTCTCACTGCCACGTTGTGAGCAGGCCACCACTATTCTACACACCTTTTTAGGCCCATAGCCCAGGGAACCCCCAGAGATATGTAGACAACGAAATCTAGCCTTCAGGAGTCCTATTGTTCGCTCTATCAACCTGCTAGTAAGTCCATGGGCCTCATTGTAATTCCTCTCTGCATCCGTCCAAGGGTTCCTCACTGGTGTCAAGAGCCAATGCAAGTTTGGATAGCCAGAATCACCTAGAAAAAGTTGCAACACAGAGTAGTCATTGTCAAGTTTCTGAGTCAGACAGCCTGGCTGGTGGTTTTCTGGATGCCTGTGTTTCGATTGGTTCATTATTTGGCGGTCCGGACCGCTACTCTGTTGGCGGTTTTTACCGCCACCGCCGGCGGCGGGGTAGGGTACGCCGTGTTCATAATGAGGGCCTATATCTCATTTTGATATAGTATGTGCAGAGCCAGATTCCTACTTTGGTGGATCAGTGGTGGGGTCTACCACTTTGCATTTGCTGGACTACTCAGCCAATACCTGATCACATGACTAACTTCCAAAATTGCCTTTAGAAACTGATTTTTGAATGTGTCAAATTTTTCTAAAATTTTATAAATCCAGCTAGGTCCTTGGTTAAGCCTCCTTAGCATTTCGCTTTAGATGTAAAAGTTATTGTAAGTTAGGGGTAAGTAGTTTTTAGTTCCTAAAATTAATCCCCAACTTTAGTAACATAATGAGAACCTCAGAAAGAAGAGTGGATATGGGGTCAACAGCATTGTCTGAACGTCATGCCACAAATTTGTTCCATCTACAGGCGTATACTGTTTTGGTGGGGGGACGCCTGGCTGCCAGGGTAACACTGCAGTCATCAGGCAGAAGACCAATATCTGTCAACTCCGCCGCTCAATCTCCACGCAAGAAGGGCAGAGACTGGACAGTTTTGGGTGGAGAACTGTCCCCTGCTGCTGTGACAGAAGATCCTCCCGAAGGGGCAGTGTGATAGAAGAATCGATGGCCATGCTCAAGAGCTCGGGATACCATACTCTTTGTGGCTACGCCGGAGCCACAAGAATGACTTGGGCCCAGTCGTTCTTGATCTTCTTGAGAACTCATAGCAGAAGTGGTATTGGCAGAGAGGCATAAAGGAGGCCTGAGTTTCACTCAAGATGAACAGCGTAGCCGAGCGAATGCCATCTTAGAAACTACAGTGCACAAATCAGCTGATATTGCACGTTTTCTGCGGATGTGAACAGATATAACCAAGGCTCTCCCCACTGCTGAAAGAGACCGTGCGCCACCTTCGGAGGGAGACACCATTCGTGATCGACCAGGCACTGACAGCTGAGTTTGTTCACTCTACCATTCAGAGAACCCACCAGATGCTGATCCACCAGGGATATGCCCTAAAGTTTCAGCAATATCCAGAGACGGAGAGTTTCCTGACAAAGGGCCCACAACACAGCCCTGCCCTGCTTGTTGCAGTACCACATGGCGGTGGTGTTGTCCGTGAACATCTGCACCACCTTCCCTTTGAGAAGGAAGGAACAACTTCAATGCTAGTCTGATCACCCTGAGTTCCAAAAGGTTGAATGGAGCTCAGACTCCACCGTAGGCCAGACACCTCTGATCTCTGCCTCTCCCACATGGCTGCCCCATCCCAGGAGTGAAAACATCTCTCACTACAGTCACATCTGTTTCGGGAAGGGAGAGGGATCTGCCTCTGACCCAATCGTGGTTCAAAAGCCACCGCTGCAGATCTTGCACAGTCCCCTCCAAGATCTGGACCATGTCGGAGAGATTCCCCTGATGCTGCACCCACTGCAACTTCAGGTTCCACTGCAGAGCCCGCATATGCCATCTGGCATGTGTCACCAGCAGGATGCAGGAGGCCATGAAGCCCAGCAGCTTCATTGTCATTCTCACTGAAATCCAGGAGAGAGGCTGAAACATTGGTATCATAGCCTGAATATTCTGGACTTGCCGCTCAGGAGGTTAGGCCCAAAACTGCACTGTGTCCAGAACAGCTCTGATGAAAGAGAGCGTCTGAGAGGGAGTCAGGTGTGACTTCGGCATATTTATAGTGAACTCCAGAGAATGCAGGAGGTCCGCCGTAGTCTGGAGGTGGGAGACAACAGCCTGGGACGAGCCCACCTTCAACAGCCAGTCGTCAAGGTAGGGAAAGACTGAAATCCCTAACCAGCGCAGATGAGCTGCGACCACTGCCATCACTTTGATGAAGACCAGAGGGGTGATGGTGAGGCCAGACGAGAGCACAGTGAATTGACAATGCTCGTGACCTACCATGAACCGTAAGTAACGTCTGCGGGCAGGCAGGACAGAATATGGAAATACGCGTCATATAAGTCAAAAGCTACCATCCAGTCTCCAGGGCCGATAGGACCTGAGCCAGAGTGAGCATTTTGAACTTCTCCTTCCTGAGGAAGAGATTGAGGGACTGGAGGTCGAAGATTGGGCAGAGGCCCTTGTCCTTTATGGGCACCAGAAAGTAGCAGAATAACAACCACAACCTAATTCTGGCACAGGGACCCTCTCTATGGCCTCCTTGGCCAAGAGAGCCGTAATCTCCTCAGGGAGAAGTGCCAAGTGATCCTTCGTCATCCGATCATAAGATGGTGGCATGGCAGGAGAGGTAGTCTCGAAGGGGAAGGGATAGCTCTTTCGGACTATTTGCAGAACCCACATGTGGGACATGATGATGTTCCAGCATAGTAGGTGATGACTAATCCTGCTGCCGATTGGTCCCTGGTGGGGAAGCGCCAGACCAGGAAGGGTTAGAGGCTGCAGCGAGGGGAGAGGGCAGTGGACTGGCTAAACCACTGGCTCCCTGATCCATGTGGACGCTGGATCCCATGTCCCCAACCATGCAGAGGCCGAGCAGCATGCCTGACGCTGTGGCTGGCAGGGAATGGACATGGTTGGGTAACCCTTCTGTAGCCACGAAATGGAAAAATAGCATACTGAGGGGGGGGGGAGTGGCAGCAGTGGGGCCAGGTACCAGGCCATTGCCCAGGACTCCTTAAAGCACTCGAGTAACAAGTCTTTGTCCTGAAGAGACGTGTGCCATCAAAGGGCATGTCCATCAGAGTGGATTGGACATTTCCTAAAACCATCTCTGTAACCCAGCATGGCACCTCAGGGCCACCGTCGAAGCAACCAATCTGCCTTGAAAGTTGGTCGTATCCAGCCCACATCTGATTGTGAACTTGGCTGCATCTCTCCCATCAGCAACAGCCTGAGAGAGAATGGCCCTGGTCTCCTTTGGGACCTTTGGCAGCACATGCATGACTGTGTCCCATAATATATGGGTGTAAGGCATGTAGTGTTCTTGGACCGCAATGCCAGGCTGGAGGAAGAGAACAACTTCTTCCCTTCTTTGATTCCCTATCTGGAGGTGCGGAAGGCAATGTGCGATGGCACATTGTGATTTGAATGACCAAGCTCTCGCCGGTGGGGTGTTGGGTCAGGAAATCCAGGTCGTTAGGAGCATGCCTATGGCAATGGGCTATTTGGACCAGGTCCCCAGCAGGACCCCCAGCCATGAGGGCTTCATTAAAGGGCAAGAAGGGTTCTGATATGGAAGCCCCAGGCTGAAGCACCTTAGTCAGGAGATTGGCTTTGACAGCCACCGAAGGCAGCTCAAGGCTCAAGACCTCGGCCGCTCTCCACCCCACCAGAGAGTAGGAAGCCCCCTCCTCTGTAGCCAAGGTATGGGGAAAAAGCATACCAGGGTCAGGGAAGGTATCCAGACCACTGGTTCCACCCAGTTCTTCAGCTCAGCCCATAGGGTATTCAAGCTGGAATTCTAAAGGGTCCAGCGACCCCTCCATACTCTCACGGAATTCGTACCCATAAGAATAAGGGTCAGGAGCCGATCTAGGGACCCAGGCCTCCCCCGAAGTAGAAATCAGCATTGAGTGACGCCACTCTGGCTCCATGTCGAAGTTGGCAATGAGTATAGGATCAACACCGACCGCCGGCGCAGGTGATGTTGGGAGCGTCGACACTAGATCCATTGTTGGGGAAGGTCGCAAGGGTACGACTGAAGCTTGTCTAGATCAGAAAGCGGATCCTTGGGTGCCCCTTGGAGCGGAAGCTGCCAGCGCAGAGCCCAAAGGGGCCCCTTCCAACCTTGCAGGGCCCAAAGGCTCTCTGGCAGTCCAGGACGACCCAAAGATAAGATGCATGGCCTTGTAAAATTCTTTTAATTTGGCAGGGGTGGCTCCAGTTCCCGGGAGCTCGGGGAGGTGTGGAGCCAACCCTGAACCAGGCTCCGAAGATGGAGGCCTAGAGCATGAATACACCTTCCCCCACATTGCATCGTCTGACCGACAGGGTGAAGTCGAAGAATGCTTGTGCTTCTTCAACATCTTTTTGTGCTTACCTGAATGACCCAACGATTTGGAGTTGGATGAGGAGTGGGGATGGCTTCATGAGCGGTCTTGGGACTTTCAACTTGACCAAGACTGGGAGTGATGCAAAGCCAGATGCCGGGCTGCGAGCAGCGTTAGGGACCATTCCCTCAAAGACTTCAGATTTCTGTCCCAGCAGTCGCAGCACTACTTCCGGTCGTGGTCATGCTCCACAAACACACCAGGTGTGGATCTGTCACTGACATCATGCGGTGATAGGAGTTGCAAGGCTTGGAGCCGGTCTTCCGTGACATCTCGATGCACCAGAAGTCAAAAAAGTGCGACAAAAAGTCAAAAGGCAAGTCAAAAAGTAACTAAGGACAGCTCTCTCTGCATCTGCGCATAGGCTGGTGCGGCAAGAAAACAACTGACAGAGCGCAGGTGTAGGAAGTTGGCTCTGTATATAATATTTCAAAGTAAGAGATGGTGTGCACAGAGTCCAAGGGTGCCTCTTAGAGATAAGATAGTGGCATGATTAGATAATTCTAATGCTCTTTTTTTGTGGTAGTGTGGTCGAGCAGTAGGCTTATCAGAGGGTAGTGTTAAGCATTTGTTGTACACACACAGGCAATAAATGAGGAACACACACTCAAAGACCTAACTCCAGGCCAATAGTTTTTATATAGAAAAATATATTTTCTTAATTTATTTTTAGAACCATAAGTTCAAGATTTGAAGTAAATACATAAAATGCAAGGTACTCCACACAGGTAAATTAGGAACTTTGAATTAGAGCAATAATATATACAGTTTTTGTTAAAAGTGGACACAGTGCAAAAATCAACAGTTCCTGGGGGAGGTAAGTATTGGTTAGATAGTGAGGTAATTAAGACACTTACAAGTCTCAGTTCCTGGGCAAAGGCTGTCCACCGTTGGGGGTCAGGGCAACCCCAAAGTTACCACACCAGTAGCTCAGGGCCGGTCAGGTGCAGAGGTCAAATTGGTGCCCAAAGCACATAGATGCCTATGGAGAACAGGGGTGCTCTGGTTCCAGTCTGCCAGCAGGTAAGTACCCGCGTCCTCGGGGGGCAGACCAGGGGGGTTTTGTAGAGCACTGGGGGGGACACAAGTAAGCACACAAAACACACCCTCAGCGTCACAGGGGCGGCCGGGTGCAGTGTGCAAAGCAGCCATCGGGTTTTGAATAGGAAACAATGGAGGGACCCAGGGGTCACTCTGGCGGTGCAGGCAGGGCACAGGATGGCTTCTCGGGCCAGCCACCAACTGAGCTGGGCAGGGGGTCACCTGGTGGTCACTCCTGCACTGAGGTTCGGTTCCTTCTGGTCCTGGGGGCTGCGGGGCAGTGCTTGGTCCAGATGTTTGGTCCCTTGTTACAGGCAGTCGCGGTCAGAGGAAGCCTCTGGATTCTCTCTGCATGCGTCGCTGTGGGGGTCGTCTCAGGCTACTCATGAGGTCGCAGTCGCCTGGGAGTCCTCCCTGTGATGTTTGTTCTCTGGATCTCGCGCCGAGGGCTTCAGGTGCAGAGGGTGAAGTCTCACACTTCCGGTGGGAAGAGTAAAGTTCTTTAAAGTTGCAAGAAAGTTGTTGTTGAAATTTAGCAGAGCCGCTGCTCACGGGAGTTTCTTGGACCTTTGGTCCAGGGCAGTCCTGTGAGGATTCAGAGGTCGCTGGTCCCTGTCGGATGCGTTGCTGGTTGCAGGTTTTTGTATCAGGAGACAGGCTGGTAGGGCTGGGGCCAAAGCAGTTGTCTTCCGTCTTCTCTGCAGGGCTTGTAGGTCAGCAGGCCTTCTTCTTTCTTCAGGTTGCAGGAATCTGATTTCCTGGGTTCTTAGGCGCCCCTAAATGCTAAACTTAGGAGTGTGTTTAGGTCAGGAGGGCAGTAGCCAATGGCTACTGTCCTGGAGGGTGGCTACACCCTCTTTGTGCCTCTTCCCTGAGGGGAGGGGGCACATCCCTAATCCTATTGGGGGAATCCTCCAAACTTAAGATGGAGGATTTCTAAAGACAGGGGTCACCTCAGCTCAGGACACCTTAGGGACTGTCCTGACTGGTGGGTGACTCCTCCTTGTTATTCTCATTATCTCCTCCAGCCTTGCCACCAAAAGTGGGGGCAGTGGTCGGAGGGGCGCGCATCTCCACTAGCTGGGATGCCCTGTGGTGCTGTAACAAAAGGGGTGAGCCTTTGAGGCTCACCGCCAGGTGTTACAATTCCTGCAGGGGGAGGTGAGAAGCACCTCCACCCAGTACAGTCTTTGTTCCTGGCCACAGAGTGACAAAGGCACTCTCTCCATGTGGCCAGAAACTCGTCTGGTTGTGGCAGGCTGGCAGAAACTGGTCAGCCTAACACTAGAAGTCGGATTGGTATTCAGGAGGCATCTCTAAGATGCCCTCTGGGTGCATTTTACAATAAATTCCACACTGATATCAGTGTGCATTTATTGTGCTGAGAAGTTTGATACCAAACTTCCCAGATTTCAGTGTAGCCATTATGGAACTGTGGAGTTCGTGTTTGACAAACTCCCAGACCATATACTCTTATGGCTACCCTGCACTTACAATGTCTAAGGTTTTGCTTAGACACTGCAGGGGCATAGTGCTCATGCACCTATGCCCTCACCTGTGGTATAGTGCACCCTGCCTTATGGCTGTGAGGCCTGCTAGAGGGGTGACGTACCTATGCCACAGGCAGTGTCGGGTGGGCATGGCACTCTGAGGGGAGTGCCATGTTGACTTAGTAATTTTCTCCCCACCAGCACACACAAGCTGTGAGGCAGTGCGCATGTGCTGAGTGAGTGGTCCCCAGGGTGGCTTAATACATGCTGCAGCTCTTAGAGACCCTCCCTGGCATCAGGGCCCTTGGTACCAGGGGAACCATTTACAAGGGACTTATCTGGGTGCCATGGCTGTGCCAATTGTGGGAACAAATGTACAGTTTAGGGAAAGAACACTGGTGCTTGGGCCTGGTTAGCAGGGTCCCAGCACACTTTCAATCATAACTGGCATCAACAAAAGGCAAAACGTCAGGGGGTAACCATGCCAAGGAGGCATTTCCTTAAAACATGGCAAACAGAAGAGCTGGAGGGTGTTGGCTAGCAACCAGGACAGCAGCTGTCTAGAAACGTGCAGAGGCTCAGGTGTTTACAAACCGGCCTTGTGGGAGCAGAAAATACAAGCCTTGGCATTGGCAATTGTGCACATTAACAGCAACAAGTAACAAGCCTTGATTAAACCCAGCAATGGCAATTCAATGCAGTTGACCGCATTTAGTATTTAACGTAACATGATTGAGCCAGCACACCAGGGGGATCTGGCTGCACACAACACACGAACTAGACCTAGATAAGGGAATCACAACAATTCCCTTGGTGGCAGGGACATTGCAGCTATTGCTGTTATGTATTACACATATGGAGGCATTCCAAATTAAAAAAATACTTTTTACGTTACTGCTGGCAACCCTCTCTGATGTACTACTACAGGTAATCTTGTATATTGTGGCCACTTATGTAATTTTGACCACTTTGTAAATGTGGTTGGAAGCCCCTGCTATGGACTAAAGTGGTGTTCTTCCCAAAAGTAGTCACGCCTTGCCACATCAGGCAGACTATCACCCTAGGAGGAAGACCCAAAAGAGCTCTGAGCTTAACACTGATCACACCATGGACCACTGGGTAAATGATCAGCTCTTCCTCCTCTTCGCTAGGATGAGGCAGGGTAACGCAGTTCAGAAAAGAACTATCTCCAAATGGATTGTCCTCTGTAAAAAGGCCTGTTACGAATTTGCCAAGAAACAGTCCCCAAAGGGCCTGCTGGCTCATTTCATCAGAGCCAAGGCTGCTTGTACTTGGAGTGTTTATCTTGAACATCCGCTAGGCTGCGACATGGGCTTCTGCTCACAGAGAACAGTTTTTTGGATAGCCATGTCGGGGGTAGACACTTTGCACATTCGTTCCTATAGGACTTCTTGGTCTGAGGCATTCCACAGACCCACCATCCGGGGGGTACTTCTTTTGTATCTGCTCACAAGGTGAGGAATCTCCGATTAGAAGTATCCATTAGAAGAAAGTTCATTACCTTCAGTATCACTCTTTTTGCGAATACTCTTTAACCGCAGATTCCTCATCGACCCTCCTACCTCCTGGTTTTGTCAAATAGACTATTTTCCCCCATCTTAAAATGCTCCAATTAGAGATCTGCACACTGTAAAATCTTATTAGTGAGGGCTCTGCGCAACATGGCACAGATGCATAGTAGTACGAAGCAAACGTCAACATGCGGAGGTAGCAATTATAAGTGGCCCTGATGTTGCTTCAAAGTGGGACATGATGCAGAGCTGCACAACACCACATACCAGCTGGCAGGAAATTGCTGAGAAAATTCTCCATATCCAGTCTCTCACCTGTATTATCAAGGTGAGGAATTTGCAGTTAGAGCATCCACCAAAAAGATTGTTACTGAAGGTAAGTAACTTAAAAAAAAAAGTTTATTAGACTAGCTCTATAAACAGTGTCAGTCTATGAGTGCATTGCAGTCAGAGGAGGAATACACACTATAAAGCTGACAGTGTAACAAGCAGTGGCAATGCCCAGAATGGTTAGATTCCGGGTAAAATAGGTGTAGTGTATTAGGATTGGATCAACCCTGAGGATCATTGGGTGAGGTATGTCCTAGGATTGGGTGAAGCAAGGTTTTTTTCTAAATCTTTTTTTATTATTCTAAATTTCTTTATTCATTTTATCAAAAGGTACAAAAATCATAAACATCCCCTGCTCCTTGAGGAAGCACAGAAAGATATGCATTATTATTGTAAGTCTCATCATGTACAGTCGCGGCTCTCAGCAACCAGAAGGGGTGGGGCAGCATGCAGGGGGATCAATGAAAATGAAATAAAAAAATAATAAAAACACTTACCTCATCCACCGCGCCGCTCCTCTGTCCCTCGTACCTCCAGGCTGCAGGCACAGGCTCCCAGCCTACACTGCGGCCAACCCTGGCGCTGTTTAAAGCAGCATCAGGATTGGATGGGAGCGCCCAGCCAGGGCGCTCCCAGGAAGACTGGGAGCCTGTGCAGGCTCTCTCCAGCCAGGTAACTGTGTTTCTGGGTTGGAGAGATCCCACTGCACATGTATGTTCGCCCAGCCCGAGACGGCCGGCTAAACATATATGGGCACGCCCCCTCACTGCTCGTCACCCCCATAGCCCCACCCCTTTTATTAAAAATAAAACAAGATTGGAGGATTCCCCCAATAGGATTAAGGATGTGCCCCCCTCCCCTCAGGGAGGATGCACAAAGACGGTGTAGCCAACCTCCAGGACAGTAGCTACTGCCCTCCTGACCTAAACACACCCCTAAATTTAGTCTTTCGAAATCAGATTCCTGCAACCTGAAACAAGAAACAAGAAGGACTGCTGACCTGAAAGCCCTGCAGAGATGATGGAGACGACAACTGCTTTGGCCCCACCCCTACCGGCCTGTCTCCTGAATCGAAGAAACCTGCAACAGTGACACATCCGACAGGGATCAGCGACCTCTGAAGCCTCAGAGGACTGCCCTGAAATCGGAAGGACCAAGAAACTCCAGAGAACAGCTGCACTGTTCACCTACAGCAACATTTTTGCAATTTTCTAACAACTTTTAAAGAACTCACTCTTCCTGCCGGAAGCGTGAGACTTCACCCTCTGTACCTGACGCCCCCAGCTCGAGCTCCAGAGAACCAACACTACAGGGAGGACTCCCAGACTGTGACCTCGTGAGTAACCCGAGATGACCCCCCTAGACTCCCACAGCAACGCATGCAGAGAGAATCCAGAGGCTCCCTCTGACCGCGACTGCCTGTAACAAGGAACCCGACGCCTGGACCAAGCACTGCACCCGCAGCCCCCAGGACCAAAAGGAACCAAACTTCAGTGCAGGAGTGACCATCAGGCGACCCTCTGCCTAGCCCAGTTCTCCATAGGCACCTATGTGTTTTGGGCCCTCCTTTGACCTCTGCACCTGACCAGCCCAGTGTTGCTGGTGCGGTGACTTTGGGGTTGCCTTGAACCTCCAACGGTGGGGTGCCTATGCCCAGGAAACTGAATGTGTAAGTGCTTTACTTACCTCAGAAACTGAACATTAATTACCTCCCACAAGAACTGTTGATTTGTGTAGTGTCCACTTTTAAAATAGCTTATTGCCATTTTAACTAAAACTGTGTATGTTATTGCTCTAATTGAAAGTTCCCTACTTACCTGTGTGGAGTACCTTGCATTTTATGTATTTACTTCAAATCTTGAATCTTGTGGTTCTAAAACAAATTAAGAAAAGATGTATTTCTATATAAAAACTATTGGCCTGGAGTTAAGTCTTTGAGTGTGTGTTCCTCATTTTTTGCCTGTGTGTGTACAACAAATGCTTAACACTATCCTCTGATAACCCTACTGCTCGACCACACTACCACAAAATAGAGCATTAGAATTACCTAATTTTGCCACTATGTTACCTCTAATGGGAACCCTTGGACTCTGTGCACACTATCTCTTACTTTGAGATAGTATATACAGAGCCAATTTCCTACATTAGTGGATCAGCGGTGGGGTCTAAGACTTTGCATTTGCTGGACTACTCAGCCAATACCTGATCACACGACTAAATCCCAAAAATTGTCATTAGAAACTGATTTTTGAAATTTGAGCTATTTTTCTACATTTTTAAAAGTGCTGCTACGGCCTTGTGTAAGTCCCTGTTAGCATTTCTTTTAGAGTTTAAAAGTTTGTAAAAGTTTGGATTTAAGTTCTAGAAGTAGTTTTTAGATTCTTAAAAAGTAATCCCAACTTTTAGAGAAATACTGTCTAGCACAGATGAGATGGTGGTGGAACTCAACCTCACCCATTACCTGCATCTAGGGATGTTAGAGTTAAGGACTCTCTGTAAGCTAAAAAATATAAAGACTGGGTCCAACCCTACCAAAGTAAAGCTCCAGGAGCTTTTGACAGAGTTTGCAAAGGACCACCCCTCTGAGGATAATCCTACAGATGGGGAAGTTAGTGAAAAGAAGGATGATTTCCCCCTTCCTGTCCTAACCAGGGAGAACAGGGTTTCTTAACCCTTCGCTGCCAGGCCTTTTCCCCCTCCTGTGCCGAGCCTTTTTTTGGCTATTTGGAGCAGTTCGCGCTTAGGCCCTCATAACTTTTTGTTCACGTAAGCTACCCACGCCAAATTTGCGTCCTTTTTTTCCAACATCCCAGGGATTCTAGAGGTACCCAGACTTTGTAAGTTCCCCAGAAGGAGGCCAATAAATTGGCCAAAATACAGTGAAAATTTCGTTTTTTTCAAAATAATTGGAAAAAGGGGCTGCAGAAGAAGGCTTGTGGTTTTTTCCCTGAAAAGGGCATCAACAAAGGGTTTCCGGTGCTAAAATCACCAGCTTCCCAGCTTTCAGGAACGGGCAGACTTGAATCAGAAAACCCAATTTTTCAACACAATTTTGGCATTTTACTGGGACATACCCCATTTTTATGATTTTTTGTGCTTTCAGCCTCCTTCCAGTCAGTGACAGAAATGGGCATGAAACCAACGCTGGATCCCAGAAACCGAAACATTTCTCAAAAGTAGACAAAATTCTGAATTCAGCAAGGGGTAATTTGTGTAGATCCTACAAGGGTTTCCTACAGAAAATAACAACTGAAAAAGAAAAATATTGAAATTGAGGTGAAAAAAATATCAATTTTTCTCTACGTTTTACTCTGTAACTTTTTCCTGCAATGTCAGATTTTCGAAAGCAATATACCGTTACGTCTGCTGGACTCTTCTGGTTGCGGGGATATATAGGGCTTGTAGGTTCATCAAAAACTCTAGGTACCCAGAGCCAATAAATGACCTGCACCCTGCAGTGGGTTTTCATTCTATACCGGGTATACAGCAATTTATTTGCTGAAATATAAAGAGTAAAAAATAGCTATCAAGAAAACCTTTGTATTTCAAAAATGGGCACAAGATAAGGTGTTGAGAAGCAGTAGTTATTTGCACATCTCTGAATTCCGGGGTGCCCATACTAGCATGTGAATTACAGGGCATTTCTCAAATAGACGTCTTTTTTACACACTGTCTTACATTTGGAAGGGAAAAATGTAGAGAAAGACAAGGGGCAATAACACTTGTTTTGCTATTCTATGTTCCCCCAAGTCTCCCGATAAAAATGATACCTCACTTGTGTGGGTAGGCCTAGCGCCGCGACAGGATATGCCCCAAAACACAACGTGGAGACATCACAGAAAACAGAGCTGTTTTTTTGCAAAGTGCCTACCTGTAGATTTTGGCCTCTAGCTCAGCCAGCACCTAGTGAAACCTACCAAACCTGTGCATTTTTTAAAACTAGAGACCTAGGGGAATCCAAGATGGGGTGACTTGTGGGGCTCTGACCAGGTTCTGTTACCCAGAATCCTTTGCAAACCTCAAAATGTGGCTAAAAAATCATATTTTCCTCACATTTCGGCGACAGAAAGTTCTGGAATCTGAGAGGAGCCACAAATTTCCTTCCACCCAGCGCTCCCCCAAGTCTCCCGATAAAAATGGTACCTCACTTGTGTGGGTAGGCCTAGCGCCGCGACAGGATATGCCCCAAAACACAACGTGGACACATCACAGAAAACAGAGCTGTTTTTTTGCAAAGTGCCTACCTGTAGATTTTGGCCTCTAGCTCAGCCAGCACCTAGTGAAACCTACCAAACCTGTGCATTTTTTAAAACTAGAGACCTAGGGGAATCCAAGATGGGGTGACTTGTGGGGCTCTGACCAGGTTCTGTTACCCAGAATCCTTTGCAAACCTCAAAATGTGGCTAAAAAATCATATTTTCCTCACATTTCGGCGACAGAAAGTTCTGGAATCTGAGAGGAGCCACAAATTTCCTTCCACCCAGCGCTCCCCCAAGTCTCCCGATAAAAATGGTACCTCACTTGTGTGGGTAGGCCTAGCGCCGCGACAGGATATGCCCCAAAACACAACGTGGACACATCACAGAAAACAGAGCTGTTTTTAGCAAAGTGCCTACCTGTAGATTTTGGCCTCTAGCTCAGCCGGCACCTAGGGAAACCTACCAAACCTGTGCATTTTTGAAAACTAGAGACCTAGGGGAATCCAAGATGGGGTGACTTGTGGGGCTCTGACCAGGTTCTGTTACCCAGAATCCTTTGCAAACCTCAAAATTTGGCTAAAAAAACACATTGTCCTCACATTTCGGTGACAGAAAGTTCTGGAATCTGAGAGGAGCCACAAATTTCCTTCCACCCAGTTCTCCCCCAAGTCTCCCGATAAAAATGGTACCTCACTTGTGTGGGTAGGCCTAGCGCCCGCGACAGGATATGCCCCAAAACACAACGTGGACACATCACAGAAAACAGAGCTGTTTTTTGCAAAGTGCCTACCTGTAGATGTTGGCCTCTAGCTCAGCCGGCACCTAGGGAAACCTACCAAACCTGTGCATTTTTGAAAACTAGAGACCTAGGGGAATCCAAGATGGGGTGACTTGTGGGGCTCTGACCAGGTTCTGTTACCCAGAATCCTTTGCAAACCTCAAAATTTGGCTAAAAAAACACATTTTCCTCACATTTCGGTGACAGAAAGTTCTGGAATCTGAGAGGAGCCACAAATTTCCTTCCACCCAGCGTTCCCCCAAGTCTACCGATAAAAATGATACCTCACTTGTGTGGGTAGGCCTAGCGGCCGCAACAGGAGACGCCCCAAAACACAACGTGGACACATCCCATTTTTTTAAAGAAAACAGAGCTGTTTTTTGCAAAGTGCCTACCTGTAGATTTTGGCCTCTAGCTCAGCCGGCACCTAGGGAAACCTAGCAAACCTGTGCATTTTTGAAAACTAGAGACCTAGGGGAATCCAAGATGTGGTGACTTGTGGGGCTCTGACCAGGTTCTGTTACCCAGAATCCTTTGCAAACCTCAAAATTTGGCTAAAAAAACTCATTTTCCTCACATTTCGGTGAAGGAAGTTCTGGAATCTGAGAGGAGCCACAAATGTCATTCTATCCAGCGCTCCCCAAGTCTCCAGATAAAAATGGTACCTCACTTGTGTGGGTAGGCCTAGCGCCCGCGACAGGATATGCCCCAAAACACAACGTGGACACATCACAGAAAACAGAGCTGTTTTTTGCAAAGTGCCTACCTGTAGATTTTGGCCCCTAGCTCAGCCGGCACCTAGGGAAACCTACCAAACCAGTGCATTTTTGAAAACTAGAGACCTAGGGGAATCCAAGATGGGGTGCCTTGTGGGGCTCTGACCAGGTTCTGTTACCCAGAATCCTTTGCAAACCTCAAAATTTGGCTAAAAAAACAAATTTTCCTCACATTTCGGTGACAGAAAATTCTGGAATCTGAGAGGAGCCACAAATTTCATTCCATCCAGCGCTCCCCCAAGTCTCCCGATAAAAATGATACCTCACTTGTGTGGGTAGGCCTAGCGCCCGCGACAGGATATGCCCCAAAACACAACATGGACACATCACAGAAAACAGAGCTGTTTTTTGCAAAGGGCCTACCTGTAGATTTTGGCCTCTAGCTCAGCCGGCACCTAGGGAAACCTACCAAACCTGTGCATTTGTGAAAACTAGAGACCTAGGGGAATCCAAGATGGAGTGACTTGAGGGGCTCTGACCAGGTTCTGTTACCCAGAATCCTTTGCAAACCTCAAATTTTGGCTAAAAAAACAAATTTTCCTCACATTTCGGTGACAGAAAGTTCTGGAATCTGAGAGGAGCCACAAATTTCCTTCCACCCAGCATTCCCCCAAGTCTCCCGATAAAAATGATACCTCACTTGTGTGGGTAGGCCTAGCGCCCGCGACAGGAAACGCCCCAAAACGCAACGTGGACACATCACATTTTTTCATTGAAAACAGTGTCTACCTGTAGATTTTGGCCTCTAGCTCAGCCGGCACCTAGGGAAACCTACCAAACCTGTGCATTTGTGAAAACTAGAGACTTAGGGGAATCCAAGATGGGGTGACTTGTGGGGCTCTGACCAGGTTCTGTTACCCAGAATCCTTTGCAAACCTCAAATTTTGGCTAAAAAAAACGCATTTTCCTCACATTTCGGTGACAGAAAGTTCTGGAATCTGAGAGGAGCCACAAATTTCCTTCCACCCAGCGTTCCCCCAAGTCTCCCGATAAAAATGATACCTCACTTGTGTGGGTGGGCCAGGTGCCTGCAACAGAATAAGGCCCAAAACTTGTAGAGATAGAGGGGATAGCACACCGAGTTTATAAGGACATATTCTTTTATACATCTTTAGACTGACTCTGCTTTGGGGACCCACATAAGTGAGGTGTCATTTTACTTGGGAGACTGAGGGGAACACTGGGGAGTAGGAATTTTGTGCTGGAGCGGTGATCCTACGAAGAAAAGTCAGGAAGGGATATGCTTTTTTAAGCAAATTTTGAGGTTTACAGAGGAGTCTGGGTAAGAAAATGCTGGGGGATCCACGCAAGCCACACCTCCCTGGACTCCTTGGGGTGTCTAGTTTTAAAAAATGTCTGGGTTTGGTGGGTTTCTCTAGATGAAGGCCGCACCCAGGACCAAAAACATAGGTGCCCTCTCCCCCCAAACACAGGTAGTTTTGTAATATATCGTTTTGATGTGTCCACATACGTCCGTGATGTGCCAAACACTAAAATTGTGAAAAGAAACACACTTAGGTTATGTGAAAAAGACCCCTCACCCACCAACCAAGTTGGTGGCATACTTCACCATCGGGGTCCCACCTGAGGCACCTAGCGTGTCACAGGTGTGCTGCGACGCCTGATTACAGCAGAGCAGGTTTTGTCATTTTTACCACACATACTGGTTGGATTTGGCACGAGGGTGAGTGATGGTTCACTGGATCAAATTTTACTAACAAGAGCTTTCACAAAAATGAAATGCACTGTTAATAACTGAAAGGCAAAAAACGGATCCAATGACTCACAGCTCGTGAGCTGTAAAGCCGCGACAAGGCACCAACCGCTTTACAGTCCATTCACACAACTTTCAAACATGAGACACACAAGACCATTCACATCGCCAGCCACGGGCCCAGCACATTACAACACTCACATCGACAGACAGCGCCACTCAAGGGCCCATCACTTACATACACCCACATGCCTGATACAACAATCACACCAGCTGATGGGAGTGTGTGGACTGGTGTTTGGCTTGGCAGTGTGTTGCAGTAGCCAACAGCAAGTCAATATGTACACTCTCAGCCAAGCCCCACTCCACACACAATGGCATCATTTTTTTATTTTTTTTTAAACAGAGGAACCCCTAACTAAGTAGAAAGAATTACAAAACTACAAACACAAAAGCTCTAACTAAGTACATGACAGAAATGCTAACCATGAAACTGAACACATGAAAATACAAAACAGACATGAGTTTACATTCATGGTTGTTCCCAGAAATTCTTCTGGGTGTGGTAATTCTTAAAACAACCACCCACACACAGCCCAGGGTTTGAAGGACAATCTGGGCAGTACATTCGAGTCTCCCTCCAGATACCTCTTCGAAAACACACTCTACATTTCTTAGCTGGAAAGTCTTTTTTGGGTGTGGGAGGAATGTGCTCAGCAAAGTGGCGATCTTTCAATCTAGCCACATCCTCCACCACTGCCTCTCTAGGAACTCTGGCCTGTTCCACCACAATAAGGCTCTCTATCACTGACTCCTGAAATTTCACAAATGTCATCTTTGACTCTGGAGGCTTATCCCTAAACACAATAAAAGCATTGAAGGTTGCTAAGTGGAAGAGGTGAATTGCTAACTTCTTATACCAAACGTAAGACTTACGGATAGCAGTATAAGGTTCCAACCTCTGATCAACTCTATCTACACCTCCCATGTGCTTATTATAATCTAAAATGCACACAGGTTTGCGCACTTCAGCAACCTGGCCCCAAACAGTCACGGGGGAAGTACTCTCATCATGGATGGTACTTAGCATGTAGACATCCCTCTTGTCTGAAAATTTCAAAGCTCCCAGCTCCTCATTCCGCAAGGCACAGCACTGTCCCCTCTCAAGTTTTTTACAGACAAGCTTGCTTGGATAGCCTTTCCGGTTAGAACAGATTGTGCCACAAGCAACTGTGTCCACTCTAAACAATTCCTTGAACAACTGCACTCCAGTGTAGAAGTTATCTACATACAAATGGTGACCTTTGTTGAACAGTGGTCTACCAAGATCCCACACAATTTTCTCAGTAACTCCAAAAGTGGGAGGACAACCAGAGGGGGCAATATTGGAATCCCTACCAGTGTAGACATGGAAACTATACACATATCCTGTCCTAATTTCAGACAGCATATACAATTTAATTCCATATCGTGCCCTTTTGCTAGGAATGTACTGCCTAAAAACCAAACGACCCTTGAAGAGGACCAAAGACTCGTCCACACTTATCTCTTTGCCTGGAACATAGACCTCCGAAAACCGATCTACAAAATCATCAAGGACAGGCCTAATCTTAAAAAGACGGTCAGAATCTGGATGATCTCGTGGCAAGGCTAATGCATTGTCAACAAAATGCAGCATCCTAAGAAGAAGCAAATACCGATTACGACTCATGGTCGCAGGAAATATAGCTGTTGCCATCAAGGGACTAGTAGACCAATAAGAAGCCAGTGACGGCTTCCTTATCAACCCCATCAAAAAAGTCAAACCCAAAAACATTTTTATCTCCTCCAAATTTGTGGGAATCCACTGGGCAGCTCTAGAGTGTGGCCTAAGTCTAGCAGCGTTGTCCCTCAAATGCTGCTCCGCATACAAATTAGTCTGCTCAACAATCTCTTCCAAAAACACATCATCCATGAATAACTCAAAGAAATTGATAGGCAAAAATTTCTCTGTATTGGCATTACACCCCGGGAGACCAGTAAAGGCAGGCAACTCTGGCTGCTCCATGTTTGGGGCAACCCAGACATCAGGTCTTATAACGGGAAACCTTTCAGCCCCAGGTTGCTGCACTATTGGCACATCAGTGTCCTCCTCTAAAACAGGCCCTTCATCTGCACTGAGTGTGGCTTCATCATCAGAAGATTCCCCTCCAACAGAAACATCACTGCCAGAATCTCTCACTTCCTCCTCTGCCTCAGATGCAGAGTCCGTCTCATAATCATGATCAGACTGTGACTCAAAAAGCATACCAACCACCTGCTGAGCGGTCATCCTGTGGCTAGCCATGATCTCTCCTACTAAAATTAACTGGACAAATTCACCACCAACAACCAGCACTGTGTAAGACAAGTAACAAAGTTTAGCTTTATTAGTAAGAGTTATAAACTCAAAAACTATACCGCTCACTTGCCTGAAAAAGCTTGATTCACCAGCAACTACTCTGCACAGACACAGCAATCACCAATGATATCCCACTAAAAAGAAAGAAAGAAAGGCAAATTAGAAATAAGACAAAACAAATATAATTGTGCACAAATCTAAGGACAATTTCACACACAATCCTGCATTTAGTACACCCCCTACAAACATGTCATTCATGCATGGCAACAATACTCCTTTGGAGTAAATTGTTTTTACTTACCTAAAACATGCAACTGTGCAAACTGCAGGTCAACCACAGCAAATAAAGCAAAAGCTTTGAACTAGAACAAAAAGGAGGAAAACATTTTTTATCACAAATGCAGATACTTCATCAGTTGACAAACACCCCACCATCAAACATTTAGAAACTGGTGCCTAAGTGGATTCTGCCATAGGGGCAGATGGGCCTAGTAAAAAAATAGGCCTGTCTGCCCCAAGGAGGCCAGAAAATACCTTTAGTAGTGTGTCCCCCATGGGGAGCGACCCTTGCCAAAGGGGACAGCCCACAAACAAAAAAAACAAAAAAACACACACAACATTATCCCTGGTGCCTAAGTGGCTTCTGCCCCCCTTGGGGGCAGATCAGCCTAAAAATAATAGGCTGATCTGTCTCCAAGGGGTGCAGAAATGGCCTCGGTACATGTGCTCCCAAAGTGGGGGGCGACCCTTGCCCAAGGCCCCCCATCCACTAACACACACACACACACTATCCCTGGTGTCTAAGTGGCTTCTGCCCCCCTTGGGGGCAGGTGGGCCTAAGAAAATAAGCCCATCTGCCCCCAGGGAGGGCAGAAATGGCCAACAGGTCAATGCCGCCCTTGGGGGGGCGCCCCGTGCCCAAGGGGACGCCCCCTCCACAAAAATAAACAAATTTTAAAAATCCCTGGCGTTCTAGTGGTTTCTGCCCCTCTTGGGGGCAGATCAGCCTAAAAATAATAGGCTGATCTGTCTCCAAGGGGTGCAGAAATGGCCTTGGTACATGTGCCCCCAAAGTGGGGGGCGCTCCTTGCCCATGCCCCCCCCCCCCATCCACTAACACACACACACACACTATCCCTGGTGTCTAAGTGGCTTCTGCCCCCCTTGGGGGCAGGTGGGCCTAAGAAAATAAGCCCATCTGCCCCCAGGGAGGGCAGAAATGGCCAACAGGTCAATGCCGCCCTTGGGGGGGCGCCCCGTGCCCAAGGGGACTCCCCCCACAAAAATAAACACATAAAAAAAATCCCTGGCGTTCTAGTGGTTTCTGCCCCCCTTGGGGCAGATCAGCCTAAAAATAATAGGCTGATCTGCCCCCAAGGGGGGCAGAAGTGGCCCTAAAAGACATGCCCCCCAAAGGGGAGCGACCCTTGCCCAAGGGGCCGCCCCCCCCATCCACTACACACACAATCCCTGGTGCCTAAGTGGCTTCTGCCCCCCTTGGGGGCAGATGGACCTAAAAAAAATAGGCCGATGGGGGCAGAAAAGGCCAACAGTTCTATGCCCCCTTGGGGGGGCACCCCCCCACATAAATACACAAATAAAAAAACATCCCTGGTGATCTAGTGGTTTCTGCCCCCCTTGGGGGCAGATCCGCCTAAAAAGTAGGCCAATCTGCCCCCAAGGGGGGCAGAAATGGCCGTAACTAATTGCCCCCACAAGGGGAGTGACCCTTGGCCAAGGGGCCGCTCCCGCAAACAAGAAACACGAACGAAAAACAAAAAAAACAAATCCCTGGTGTCTAGTGGGCATTCCTGCTGCCCGATCGCAATGCGATCGGGCAGCAGGAATGCTCAAAGAGACACCGGGGGAAAGGAAAAGCCTTTCCTTTCCCCGGTGCCTCTTTCGGCAAAACACCCCACCCACCGGAAAGAGGAACTCACCTCTTCTTCTCTCGCCGGGCAGGAAGCAAATGGCTTCCTGTGTGGCAAGAACCCCATAATGAAGTCAGCATGCGATCGCGCGCTGACGTCATTATGGGGGGGTGGGTGGGTCGGGAGTGGAAGGGGAAGGGCTTCCCCTTCCATCCCTGACTTTGGGGGAGGTGTGGGGGGAAGCACACAGAGGGAGCGAGAGCGCTCCCTCTAGGCTGTGTGCCGAGGACGTAGTGGTTACGTCCTCGGCACAGCAGCACTGTGCCGAACTACGTAACCACTACGTCCTCGGCACAGAACGGGTTAAACCCTGACTCCACAAGTGATAGTCAGAGAGACTGGTTCTTCCACAGCAGAGACCAGTGACTCTGGAAGCATTGAGGGCATCCTCAATGAAGATGACTTCCTGTTAGCCAGGATGGCCAAACGATTGGCTTTAGAGAGACAACTTTTAGCCATAGAAAGGGAAAGA